>NC_141150.1:67383107-67690190 GCF_053477565.2 Lygodium microphyllum
ATAGAGCCCTAACACTTTGATTCGGTCAGCTTCTTCATAAATATACTTGTTTCTGCTTGACTTACCGACCGCTAACATGCAAAGTTGCATTTACGTAAGTTTTGACAAAGATGAACAACTTCACGATCTTTAAATCCTCCATCCACTTGATTATCTTCAAGTTGGTCGTCTGAAGGTACACAAGTCGGTGGGCTGGTATGTAGTATATTCCTGAGACTCCCATCCATCTCCGCTCCGCATACAGGGGCGAAGGATTATAGATGTGGTCCAGAATATCGATCATGCCAAGCCTCTGATGATAGTTTGAAGCATGCATTGTAGTCATGAACATGACCGGAACACCAAGAACTTGCTCCATACTTCGTGACTCTGAAAGCCAGCATCCATAATAAGTGAGTAAAAAAATGTTTTCAACAGAAAACACTGCTCTATTCTACTCACCTTCCCCTCAACAGAAAACACTGCTCTATTCCCTTTATTTTCCTCCATTAAATTCCCTTGAGCCCATCGGGAAGAGAGTCTAGAAAGCGCTAGCTGGCACTCACAAGGAATGTCACAAGCTTTGCGATCTAGGACTTCCCGAGTCTGCCCCGGGCGGAAGTGTCCGACCGTTCCCACTTAGGATAAACCTGAAGACCACTTTGCATAGGAACAACAGAGTCAAAGCAGATTCATGTTGCACTTGGTTCATGGAGAATGGGGAACGAGAGGGATGAGAAGCTCAACCTCTCTGCCATGAGGCATAGTCCCATTCCTTTCCCCTAAAAGAGCAAAAATGGGGATTCTAACTCTATTGATTCTAGGTCTTCATAGTCTAGTTATCTCATCTTTTGAGAAAAGTTCCTAGCTAACCGGGACCACCCTTCCGTAGGATGGAACCATGTCACGTCCACCGCACTTTCCTTGGGTTGCTTAGTTAACTAATTACCTACCACATTATGTTTGACATTTAAAAGCAGCTCCCTTAATTGACCAGTTTAAACACATATTCCTTCACGTAATTTAGGCACTGACATAAAAACAATGTTAAGCAAGCTTCTTTTTCAAATATCTGATCTTTATTTATCATAATCCCAGAGTACATCAAGTATCTTGCCCAAAGGCTATCCTAGCAATCAACAAGATTACTGTTCCAAGTTCTGCCCATAGACTAGTACACGGACCTTAAGATCCCATCTCGAGTCACATTAGCCTCTTGTGCGAGATCCAGAGGCAAGTAATTTACAGCGAGAGCCTCCCATGGCACCCAAGAATCCTCCCACTCCAAGTAGCACCCGTGGAGAGACCTCTCACGGTGGGTCAGGTCCATATACCGGGCGTGGCTAACAACCCCCTTGGATAGGGCCAGACAGACAGTCGGAGGTAACTGAACCTGCCACTCTCTCTAGGCCTTTAACCTGAAGCATTAAGTGTTTTTCCTTGAATTAGTTCCTTGAGCAAAGAAGTTCAAACAATGTACCTAAGTATACAATCACGATCATTTCAGAGGCCGTTAGTATGGCCAACTACTAAGGTGTGATTCCTTTTTCCCGAATGCTCCCAGCAGTCGATCCTAGATTGTTCACGACTTGGCGAGATCCCAAGGGCTTGGCAAGCTAGGTTGCTTGTTTCCCCTTTATCTTCGGGTTAGGGTTTGTACCTTGCCGACCCTAATTATCCTTATCTTAGGTCTCTTGGTAAAAATAGGTCATGGACAATCCCATTATCCTTGGTTGGTCAACTTGCTGGTTATCTCCTAGATCCTTTGAAGTATCTATGTGATCTTTCCTTTGATCCCTAATTGACCAAGGATACTTTTCGTGATACAAGAATACATGATCTTAACCCCCTTTTTCAATAGTACTCACATGCACTAATGTTCGCCCCTTTCTAACCCTTTCTTTGAGCTTGTCTAACTACGTTGAAGGACAAGTATTGACTTTACTCAACAATTTCAAGGCCAATGTACAAAGCATGAATTCAAGTATTCTAATGCACATTAATTTCATGCAATATTTATATGTGTGCAATCTTGATATTACCCATGCATGCAATGGTTCCTTCGTATGCATGTAGTATGGATGCAACAACCATATCACTTGATTTTGCTAATCAATTCAAGAGAAATACCCTTAAGATATGTCTACCCTTCCATGCACTTATCTTTTCATGATCATGCAATTAAGGTATGAAAGAAACCCATGATAAATACCAGTCACAAGCAATAGTTTTGTACGACACATGCGAAGGTCCTTTCAATGCATGCGACTTAACATGTTGCTTGTTTATGTGAGAATCTTTCCCATGCATGTAGAAGTTTTCCTTGCATGTATCTAATATGACTGTGATACTTTATGCATTTCCCTATCAATCTCAAGAGAGACCCTAGGATATGCCATTTCCAATTCAATACAAGATGGAGCATAGTTAATATATTTGGGACACGAAGTTAATACTGAGTCGTTCCATTAGTGCAGCTGACTTCCATGAAATCACCCCGTGTTTGCAAATATTCATGCAACTCATGCGCTAGACTTTTTTATTAAATTCAAGAGAACCTTCTTAAGTAATGCAATGAAAAAAAATTTATGAGAGTGTCTAATGCAAAAATTCCCTATGAATTTATTCGATATGTATTTCATGAACTTTGTATATACGAGGTTACGTAATCATTCAACATATTGAGTTCATCGACAATGAGTGCGGGATCATGGACCTGATTCTTGACAATCGGAACCCCGTTAGCAGCCACCCCTTCGCCTTGGATAGGAACACTTGTAGAGTTGCTAGTTGCGTGCCTCTTGGGTGCCATCTTTCGCAGAAATCTAGTGGCCTTTGTGTGCCGGGATAGGTATTAGATGCACAGGAATTTCCTATAAATTGTCCTGCAGGTTCCCACCAACCCTTACGGCCTTTGCACTTGAATGAATGTGGTCACGGATTTAAGAAAAATCAAGCTAGTGTCGTACTGCTGTGCATCTGAGGTGTGGAATCCACCAAAAAGTTGTGTGTGAGACATTTGTTACTTTGTACATACTTAGTCGTTTTGTTTGCACTTTTGTTCTACGTGGACAGTATAGTGAAGAGGGTTTGGAGCAAGAAGAACTTATCTGTAATGCTTTAGTTGACATGCATGTGAAATGGGGGTTGGTTTCAGATGCACAAGAAGTGTTCAAGATGTAAGCTCAAGATGTCGTATCCTGGACGACACTGATTGCACGATATGCAGAACATTGACCTTTCCATGAGGCATTAGAATGTTTCAAACGGATGAAACTTGATGGTATTTCTCCGAATGCTTTCACGTTTGTCTCTGTGCTGAAGGCATGTGGTAACATGGGAGCCATTGACAAAGGTGAAAATTTACTTTTGGACATGGCAAAGAGTGGATTGGAAACAGATACATCTATTGGAAGCATCATAACTGAGATGTATGCCAAGTCTGAGATGATGTCAAAGGCTTAGGAGGTTTTTGATAAGTCGCCAGCTCGTGACCTTGTGTTGTGGACTTCGCTGATTGCAGGGTATGCTGAACATGGACCATTTATCAAGGCGCTTGCTTCTTATCATCACATGCAATTAAAGGGTGTCTATCCAAATGTTGTCACTATTGCTTGTGCCTTGAAAGCTTCTATGTGCATGAAATATTTGAGTAAGGGCCAAGTCATTCACATGGAGATTGGTTTAAAAGAATTTGAACAAGATCTTCCTATTGCTAATACACGTGTTGGACTTTATGCACAATGTGGCTTACTCTTGGATACCAAGACCTCCAGAGGCACTGTTTGGTCCCAAATTGACATGTGATCTGGTCAAATTTTGAACATTCAGGGCAGACCCTAAATTAATAGCTCGACCAAGATTTCCACTGATAGCTCCACTAATCACATGACAAACTGAGCTGGTAATCGGAGGACTTGCACCTCCAATTATAGATGGAGAAAACCCATTCCAGGAACACCCCGATTATTTACAGATCTAGAGACTGGAGATGGTCCAGAAACAAAGGTAACAGATCTATTCATGCGGCTGCTACCATATGAAGGGCTTTTTTTCCATGCTTATACCAGCTTGATGGGGTAATCCCACCACTCGGTCTGTGAAGTCCATGGGATATCTGTGACGGTGCAACTGGCAGATTATTCATGGTGAATCGGCCTACTGGTAAACTTCCTGATGGTTGGTGGATAGCACCTGTTAGTGCATCTTCTGATCTAGAATTCCTAGATGGCAGAGAAGAAGGCATTGGTGGGGTGTGCTTAACTTCAAAGGCAGGTTATAAACCATCAACCAGAAACGAAAGCTGGATTATTGCAAGCTTTTGAGGATTCCAAGACAACAAATGACTGACATAATTGGATGGGACAGTGCTTAGAGTGCCCATTGTAGGAAAAAGAATCAATATTTTCAAGAAAAGAGATGATGAGGATTATGCATTGGAAGAATTGGCAAGAGAAGAGCAACGACAAGAAACTCCAGTAGAAGAGACGGATGATATGACAGATAATCTTGCTGATATACCGAAAATACACAATGAAGAGATTGATCTATTTGTGGATCTTGACGACAATGATCATGGGTAGTTGGCCCATCTAGAGGATGCACAGGATCAGAGGGGGTGGATGTCATACTGCTATGCATCCAAGGTGTGGAATCCACCAAAAAGTTGTGTGTGTGACATTTATTACTTTGTACATACTTAGTCATTGTGTTTGCACTTTTGTTCTACATGGGCAGTATAGTGAAGAGGGTTTGGAGCAAGAAGAACTTATCTGTAATGCTTTAGTTGACACGTATGTGAAATGGGGGTTGGTTTCAGATGCACAAGAAGTGTTCATTAAGATGTCAGCTCAAGATGTCGTTGTCACTATTGCTTGTGCCTTGAAAGCTTCTATGTGCATGAAATATTTGAGTAAGGGCCAAGTCATTCACATGGAGATTGGTTTAAAAGAATTTGAACAAGATCTTCCTATTGCTAATACGCTTGTTGGACTTTATGCACAATGTGGCTTACTCTTGGATACCAAGACCTCCAGAGGCACTGTTTGGTCCCAAATTGACATGTGATGCGATCAAATTTGGAACATTCAGGGCAGACCCTGAATTAATAGCTCGACCAGGATTTCCACTGATAGCTCCACTAATCACATGGCAAACTGAGCTGGTAATCGGAGGATTTGCACCTCCAATTATAGATGGAGAAAACCCATTCCAGGAACACCCCGGTTATTTACAGAACCAGAGACTAGAGATGGTCCAGAAACAAAGGTAACAGATCTATTCATGGGGCTGCTACCATATGAAGGGCTTTTTCCCCATGCTTATACCAGCTCGATGGGGTAATCCCACCACTCGGTTCGTGAAGTCCATGGGATTTCTGTGACGGTGCAACTGGCAGATTATTCGTGGTGAATCGGCCTGCTAGTTAACTTCCTGACGGTTGGTCGACAACACCTATTGGCGCACCTTCCAATCTAGAATTCCTAGATGGCAGAGAAGAAGGCATTGGTGGGGTGTGCTTAACTTTGAAGGCAGGTTATAAACCATCAACCAGAAATGAAAGCTGGATTATTGCAATCTTTTGAGGATTCATCTTGGATCGATGGCATAAGCAGTGGCGTACAGCTAGAATGGATGGTGCACTTGCAAGAGAGTCTATATGTTAACATCATTCATGCTCTTTCTTATGCACAGCAACAAAAAGAAACAAACGGGAAGGAGCAGAGGATTGGGGAGAAAAAGCAAAGGCGGAAGAGGCCTACGATCGGATTGAAGGAGGCAATTCAAAAACACAAACAGGGAATCGAGGGAGGCTGCGGCGAGCTTTTGGAAGACAATCCAGAGAAAGTGACGACGACACACAAAACGTGAAGGAGAGGATGGAGCCATGATGAAGTTGACGAAGTGGCAGCTCTTCAGAAAGACAGAACGGAAGATAAAGCTTAAGACGACGAGCAGAGGGCATTGACAAGGCTGCAACGAGTGGAAGACAAAGACGGAGCAAATGGACACGAAGAAGAAGATGATCAAAGACAAGAAGATTGAGAAGCAATTGAAAAGTCAGACGAAAGAAGCCAAGCAGTACCAAGTCTGTTGTGCTTTTGGTTCTGTCCGCCATCTTCTACCAGTTCCATAGGACCGACTTCCACCAATTCCGCACCATCGTCTTCTACTACTTTTGCAGCATGGCCAACTACTATGACTGGATTATGTTTTCAAAGTCGTCCTCATCGGCGATTCCGCATCTGGTGGAAATTTGGATTAAGTCTTCGAAACTAGGATCGCAGGTGGCAATAGTGTGAATTAAGGGATCAAGTAAACACATTTGAAGTTGGACATACAGTTTCTCGACCGTTTATCAGTCAAGAAATTGCGGAAGATTAATAAGAATGGCTTATCGCATTCTTTGTGCTCAGAATACTCCTAACACAGAGGTGTCTTAAGGAAGGTTGACATGAGAACTGCACTTTTAAAGGCTTGGATTGTATCTTCTGTATTGTTTCATTGTTTTGTGGATGAGAACGATCTACAGCCAGATGTCTTTGCAGAGATTTTTGAGTTTAGTAGCCACAATGCAGTCTGAACTTGCTTGATTGATCTTCTATCCTGAAATTAGTCAAGGTCCTCTGTGGTTGCGACTTTGCTTTTGAAAACCCTTCGATACTGATGCACAAAAGTGCAGTTTTCTTTGGGACATGTTTCTCTCATGCAGATTTTAATAAGACGAGTACGATTCTGAATTAGTTGAGACTACCTAACATTATTCTAGTTCATGGAGAGGAGACATTGAGAAGGCTATGGTTCTTGTAGAGGCAAATTATGAGGCCTTGATGGCCCAATTAGAGCAAGGTTCAAAAGGGTTGGAATAGGCTGCAATGCTTGATGTTTTGATTCAATTATCTATTGGCTTACGAGATCCGAAAGCTATCCAACAAATGCTTGACCAGATGAAGGATGTACTATTGGATTTGGACTGTTTTAGCCAATGGCTGATATGTTTTGGGAGCATTGAAAGGGAACCTAGTGATGCTGAAGGGTCTAAAAATGAAGATAATAATCTTCTGATGGTGAAACAAGAGCTTTAGAAAGGTGGAATTACACTAGCTGAGAGGATCAGTGATGATGAGCTTGAATGGTTCCTTGTAGCAGCCAATGGGAATGCGAAAAGGTTAATATGCAAGGCGTATGTGGTGCAGGTCACTTGTGTCATGCCCTCTCATGAATTTATGTCCTGACATCAATTTATTATGTGCTCATTTACTCTATGAGGGTTGAATTTGGAGTTATGCAGTTGGTTCGAACAGATGATCCAATGATAACAGTTGTAATAAATTGTGAAGGAACACCTGCACTTGGTTTTCCTGTGAACATGCTGAAGTCATGCTATGCTCGAGTTCAAGAAAATTATCCGACTCGACTTGCTGCACTCTTTGTTGTCAACCTTCCCCCAATTGTACATATGATTGCACATGCCATTATCCAGAGCTATCTATAATTACAGAGGATCAGATCACAGTTAACAATGATTTAATCAATGGAGATAGTGCAATGCCTGGCACTCTGACACTCTGGCTTCCCAAAGTATCTTCTACTTGAGTGACTGGCTTGCCGGTATACATAATCTTTTTCTATAGTAGACAAGTCCACTATTGATAGAGAATTCTTGATACTTTGCTTGTAGCTTCGGGTCTTGATCCTTGACGAGGATCTCCCTTAGCATCTTTTGATAGGTTGGATCATGGCATGCCTCTTCTTTAGCTAACTCAAGAATTGGATTGTTTGGCATGGATACCCTTGTGCTAGAGATCTGGCTGTTGATGGATTTTGCAAGATTAGAGAATTTAGAAATGCCTTGCGAACTGAGTGCATCGGCAACTACATTCTCCTTTCCAGGCTGGTATTTAATTTCAAAATCATATTCCTCTAGCACTTCAATCCATCGACGTTGCCTCATGTTGAGCTCATTCTGGTTTGAGACTTTTATGGTCCGTCACTAGGGTAAACTTGTTACCCAGCAAGTAGTGTCTCCAAAGCTTGAGAGCATGGATGACAGCCAACAACTCCAGATCATGGGTAGCATAGTTCCTTTTATGGCTCTTAAGTTTCCTCGAAGAGTATGCTACATGATGACCTTCTTGCATAGGCACACATCCTAAGGCAAGTGTGCTAGCATCAGTTATCACTTCAAACTCCTTACAAAGTCCGAAAGTTTTAGGATAGTTGCTGATACCAAGCTTTGCTTTAGTTTATCAAAGCTAGTTTGTTCAGTAATTGACCATACAATTGATGTTTGCTTCTTCAATAGATCCATCAAAGGTGCTACAATCAAGGCATAGTTCTTGATAAAGACCCTGTACCATCCTGTCAATCCAAGAAAACTACGTATTTCTTTGACAGTTGTTGGTGTTGGCCACTCCAGAATGTTTCTGACCTTGGCCGGATCCACTGAAATTCCTTCCCTAATACAATGAATCCCATATATTCAATCTATTGTTTGAAAAACACACACATCTTCTTTTTGGCATAAAGCTTGTGTGCCCTCATTGTCTCATGGACAATGCAAAGCTGGGGTTCATGATCTTCTACCTGTTTGGAGTACACTAAGGTATCATCAAAGAAGACGAGTACGAAGTCATCAAGATATGGCCTAAAGATATCCTGCATTAGCCTGTTGAAGGTAGCAGGTGCATTTGTCAGCCAGAATGACATGACTAGAAACTCAAAGTGTCCATATCTTGTGTTGAATGCCGTCTTTGGGATATCCTCTTCCTTGATCCTTATCTGATAATATCGAGACCTGAGATCAATCTTGGAGAAGATCTTCATACCCTGAAGACGGTCAAGAAGCTCATCTATTCTTGGAATAGGATATTTGTTTTTAATGGTTGACTGATTCAACCCTCTGTAATCAATACATAGTCAAAGTGTTCCATCCTTCTTCTTCTAGAACAACACTAGAGTTCCCCATGGTGAACTGCTAGGACAGATGTAGCCTTGGTCTAACAGTTTCTTGAGTTTCTCCTTCACCTCAATCGCTTCTGGGATGGACATTCTATGTGGTCTCTTTGCAATAGGTGTAGCTCCTGGCGCTAGCTTGATTTCATGATCAACTTCCCATTGAGACAGAAGTTCTGTCAGCTCTTTAGGAAATATGTCTGCGTATTCCTTTAGCCATGAAGGTTCTTCACTAGACTCTTGATTCTGATCTAGCTTATTAAGCTTAATCAAATAGACATGTAGCCCCTTTCTAACTCCTTTTATTATCTGAGATGCTTTGGCCAGTTGAATTTTTGGCTTCCCAGTCTCTCCTTGAGCTGTGACCAATTTCCCTTTAGTGTTTCGAAAGGAAACTTGGCCCTTTCCACAGTGAATGTGGGCATCATTAGGTTTAAGCCAATCCATTCCGAGCAAACACTCATGGATACCTAGGTTCATAACCCTGAATCTGACCGAAGTCGACTTTCCTCCCAGTAGGAATTCCACCTTAGCAGTTTGCCTGGTACAAGTGACCTCACGACCATTTGCTAATTCCACAAGTAAGGTAGGTGCATCTTTTGTGGCTATTCCTAATCTTCTTGCACAAACTGGTGAAATAAAGGAATGTGTACTGCCACAATCAATCAAGGTTTCGAAGCCTTTACCTTGATAATCCGATGGGGTTTGAATCACTGAAAATTAGTGATTCAGGCCTTTCTTGTGAAGAGCGGCATGAATTGTTGCCCAGTTAGATTCCATGGTTGGGTCTTCTTCATCACCGAACTTCTTGTTGGCAACACTGGCGGTTCTCCCTTTAGCCTGGGTGGCGGCTCCTCGGCCACGGATGGTTCCTTGGAATGGTCCTTGACGTTGTCCTCCGCCAAGCTTGGGACATTGCCTTTTGAAATTACCAAGTTGGTTGCAATGGAAGCAATGGAGATTGCGGCCATTTCTTTAGGTAGGGACAAAATTATTTACAGTGTTGGTCCTAGCTTTCTTCATTTGTCCCTAATTTTGGCCTTGCGTTCTCTTAGCCTGGGACCTATACGCTCCTTTGTTCACATTCTTGTAAGACCAAGTCTTGTTATTTCTTATCTTAGTCTGCACCTCTTGTATTATGGGTGCAGCTCAAATGAGCGCGTCCTGAAGGTCTATTGGGTGCATTGATTCGAGGCGGGTGTTTACGAGTGAGTTTAATCCAGCACAAAACTTTGACACCTGTTGTGTCATATCCATTTGTGGCACATACTTCAAAAGAGAGACGAACTTTGAATAGTAAGCATCAAGAGATAGACCAAGCTGCTTCAGTTCATAGAACTCATTCATCTTCTGTGTGCGATAGGCAAGTGGTAGATATCTTCCTCGCACAACTCTTTTTAGCTTCTCCCAAGTAACTGACCCTTCCGAGATCCCTTGGTCTCTGCACCATTGCTTCCACTAAAGTCTTGCTTCGTCGGTAAGCTTCAATTTGGCGAGCATCGCTTGGTTAGCGGGCGCAGTACCAGCTGTTTCAAAATAATCTTCCATGGATTTGATCCAGATCTCGGCATTAGTTTGGACGGTCCTTCTCTTGCCGGAAAATTTTGGTGGCTTGATTTTCTTGAGAATAAACTTCTTCTCCTGAATCATGGCTGTACTTGGTGTAGGGGTTGGACTAGGGATCTGCACTTGGGGTTGTGCCTAGGCATTAAAATTCTTTATGTTAAAAACTTGCCAAACGTTTCCCACACTACTTTACATGCCTAGTTCAGCTTTTAGCCAAGTGACCAAATCACTTAATTTCTTTCCCAACACTAACATCCAAGATAGTCATTGATTTAAAAAAAGTTTATTTCCTTCATATGGGCAAATCCCTTTTGAGTACAATTATTTTTTGGAAGATGGAACAAGCTGATACATTAATTCGGGGAGAATAAGATTGCATTACATTGAGGTACGGGAACTGAGTAATAGTCTGGATTAGGGTCATGGATTTTTAGGAATCAATAAGTCATTGGAAGATTAGGGTATCCTTTCCTTCAATACCCGTTCTTCTCATAACGTCCCAATACCTTGATTCTATTGGCAGGGATTACTCGAGTCATTTCCTTGTACACATACTTGTTTTGCTTAACCTTTCGACCGCCGACATGTAGGGTTGCGTTTGCGTGAGCCTCAACAAAGATGAACAACTTCATGATCTTTAAGTCTTCCATCCACTTGATTCTCTTCAAGTTGGTTCGAAGGTACGCAAGTCGGTGGGCAACTATGTAATAGATTCCTGAATCACCCATCCATCTCCATTCTATGTACAGGGGTGAAGGATTGTAGATGCAATATAGGATATTCATCATATCAAGCCTCCCTCGATAAGTTGAAGCACACATCGCAGTCATAAACGTAACCTGGAACACCAAGAATTTGTTCCATGCTTCGTGACTCTGCAAGTCAGCATCGATAAGTAAGTAAGAAATTATTCTTAACAGCAACATTTGCTCCACTTCTCCTCATTAAGTTTCCTTATAAATATTAGATCCTCATTGGTCCTCTCTAATACCAACTGTAACGTGTCCACCTATTCACTCGTAGGACATGTCTTAGTAGCCCATCGGGAAGAGAGTCCAGATAGCGCCGCCCGGCACTCCCACGGAATGTCACGAGGTTTGCGATCTAGTTCCTCCCGAGTCTACGACGTAGCAGAAGCATTCTAGCCATTCCCACTTACGATCGACCTGAATCAGGGTTTTCCTAGTGGTCAAATTCCTAAAATGGATGACGAACTACTTTACGCAGAAACGTCAGGGTCGAAGCTGAGGTTCAAGGAGAATGGGAAATGAGAGGGATGCAAAGCTCAACCTCTTTGCCGGTAAGGCATAGTTCCATTCCGTTCCCCTAAAATAGCATAAATCGGGACTCTAGTATCCTAGATTCTAGGTAATCATACCTTGCTATCAAATTCTTTCAAGAAAAGTTTCCGGCCAACCGGGACCACCCATCCATAGGATGGACCCATGGCCACATCCACTGCACTTTCCTCAGAGTTGCTTTATTTGTCTAATTACCTACCACATTTAGTTTGACAAGCAAAAATAGCTTCCTTAATTAGCCAATTTATCACTGGTTTCTTCACGTAACTTAAGTAGTGACATAGAAAACCAATGTCAAACAAGTTTCTTTTCAACAATTTATCTTATTTATCAGTCTTTGGAATACATCATAATAATCCAGCTCGAAGGCTGTTCCATAATCCACCCGAAGGCAATCCATAATCCGCTCGAAGGCTAATCCCACAATCCTCAGGGATTACTAATCCAAGTTTTCGCCCGTAGACTAGTATGCGGGCCTCGAGATCCAATCCCGAGTCACGTCGGCCTCTTGTGAAGGACTCGGAGGCAAGGGGTTTACGGCCAGAGCCCCCCCTGGCACCCAAGCGTCCTCCTGCTCCAAGTAGCACCCACAGAGAGACCTCTCGCGACGGGTTTGGTCCACTTATGCGGCGCGGCTAACAACCCTCTTGGATAGGGTCAGGTAGATAGTCGGGGGTAACTGATGTTGCCTCTTCCTCTAGGCCTTCAACCTGAAGCATTTATTATTTTTCCAGCTTAAGTTCATTGAGCAAAGGAGTACAAACAGTGCTTCTAACTGTACAAACACAATCAATCCAATGGTCGTTTGTTTGGCCAACTTCTAAGGTGTGAATCCTTCTCTCCGAATGCATCCAGCATTCGATCCGGAATCAATTGCGACTTAGCAAGATCCTCAAGAGTTTTGTTGTTTGTTTACCATTTTATCCTTGGGTTAGGGTTTGTACCCTGTTAACCCAAATTAACAAACACCTTAGGTTCCTTAAACTAAGACAGTAAATCCTGGAAAACCTTGTCGCCCTAACTTGATTTTTCAATTGCTTGCTAGGCAATTCATAGTTACCCTATCTTGGCGACTCAGCCTCACAGAAGGGTGATGTAGCAGGATGACTACTCATCCTCAAGATAGTTTGACTTGAACTTAGGACTTGCCAACCTCGTTCTTAGGAGTGGCAATACTATTTTGTGTTCTAGACACAAAAACCATGCGACGTTACTACTTGTTGCACGAGACAAGTGTCACACCTAACTTGTGGGATCAATTCTCCTGTCAACGGTGTTCCTTGGTCAAGATGTAGGGTTTGGGATATCTTCTTGACCCAACCCAACCCTAATCTTACTAGGCCGACAATGTTTGGCCCTAAGGTTTCTAAATCCATACGGAGGTCTAGTCTTTGGCTAATTGATCCTTAGGGTAAAACCTTAGATCATTATTGTATGGGCGTCTAACTAACCCTAACATTTCGTGAATGTGGGTAGGGCCTTTGGGTTCAAAAGTCTTGACTTGGCGTCTCAAGTGCGATACTAGGCATAATTTTAGTGTACTAAACTCTACCTAGCGCATTGAGGTAACCATCATTTGAGTTACACCATTGCAAGCGAATTACCTAGTCTTGCCACTAGAGGTGATCTTTCCTTAGAAGAGATGTAAATACTTTTTCTAAAAGATGTACATAAATAAATTCAAGATACAACATTCCATGCAAGCATGCCATTCATAAACTTTTCCTTTTATGCCAGTAAAAGATGTACAAGGACCATTTCTTTTCCTTGCCTAAATCATAATGATTGACAAGTTTAGGGCTAACTTGTATACAACCTACGTTGAAATTTATCAAGAACTATGCTCATAACCCTTCGCTTAATCCATTGAATCCTAGCTTTAATATGAAAAGAATTCTTCCTTAAATACAACTTCAATAAAAGAAGTCCATGCATAACGAATGTCATAAGACCATTATTGACTTTATCTATTCAGCAGCACTTAACCCGACTTAAGAATGCAAACATCCTCGCATGCAACAGGTAAGTTCATGGTTTCCTTTTCATGCAATGCAATCTTTTGGACAACATCTAACGGATGTTAATGTTTATCTCATGCGAATCACAACAAGGAAGTTATTGCCTAAATGCATTATGCAGTCATCTCTTTCGCGAAGCAATCAAGGATGTATCTAGGCAAATCCACCTTTTACTTAAGCAATATGCTTTCAGGATTGTGACTTGGACGTGCAAGCAATGTGCAACATGCAACTAAATCTTGTGAGACGAATAAATAACTGCATTCATAACTTCCCCATGAAAATTAAACGTGCCAAATGCATTCCTTTTATGCAAAATTAAACTTCTAAGAACCTGGGCATTGGGGTTCGAGGTATTGTCCACACGTGTGCTCGAAGTAGAAACTCCCACGTGAGCGCCTCTTGCCATTTTCTTGGGAGCCATTGACGAGTCGAATTCTGGTTTAGCAACTCCTCTTTGGCTCTTTACGCGTTACATATCCCTTTCTGCCCGATGTCTTCTCCTTCGCGCAGGACACGGTCTTATAATCGCGGTTCTTAAAGAAACCCAAGATGGTGTATATGAACAAGGCTTATGGAGGCCTTGTTTTAGAAGCTTCTAAAGAAGCTTCCTATCTTCTGTGATAGCAAGGTGACATGGAGAGAGAAAGTAAGATGATGATGAGGATAAGGATGAAGGTGATGATAATAATGATGATGATGGCCATGGGGGTGGGGGTGGGGTAGGCGGCAACAGCACAGCAATAGGCGACAGTAGGAGGCTGTGGTGTGGCAGATGGCGACGGCCTGGGGCAGCACGATTGCCTCCTTTTCTTTCCTCTCTCCCCTCCCTCAAGCTTGGGGAGGGGGTGGTTTTATAGGGCTAAGGGGGGGGAGATAGCCTCCCATGTGGGTGGCTTGCATGCTTTCTCTCTCCCCCATGCTCTTGACATAACACAAGGTTTCCTCCATACTTCCTCTCCCTGCCATGCATCGGCTGGGGGGAGGGGGTTAATAATAAAAAAAATTGCACAAAATTTGACCATTATCCATTGACCTTTTCCCCGAGAAGGGTGTTCCGGTGCCGCCTACGGGTTTTTAGCCTCGGCCTCCTACGCTCGATACAGTGAGGTGTTTATTGAAGCACACGAGGTAAGGACTTAGCCACTAACATTATTCCATTGTGGGAGATGACTTAGCATTGCTTTTGCGCGAGGTGTGTAGTGGTCAAAATTCTTTAATATTTCGTATGGAAATATTACATTACAAATTCAATCCATAATGTGTTATCATCTTTTGTATTGTAGTCCTTGAAACTTCCATATGCTCCATTGATTGGACTATGATATAAATGTTTCTTGCACATATTTCAACTAATGTAGTTCATTTAAGAAATAAGGTTTCATGTAGTCTAGAAGCTAGTTTCGAATCATTTGGAATTCGTATAGTTTTAGCGCATGATGGTGATCATTTATTCTTGCTTTGTATAGTAATCGATTCTTCTTCTAGAAGTTCAGATATGTATATGTTGTGTTCCTTTTTATGTTTATTTGTATAAAATAAAACTCTTATTGTTACTTAAGTCTTTTGGTAGTGTGTTGTACTTTGTGTTTAGGTATTATATATATTGGTGTATGAAATTTTTCATTCATATTTTGTTAAGTATATGTATGAAATGTGTTTGTGTTTGTCACATGGGTTGTTTTAGTTCATACGATTTCAAGTTGGTTCACCAGAATGAGTAATCTAGAATTTGTGATGTGTCTTTATTAGTTTTTAAGATCCAGTTGTCTTTTATAGGGCTTGAGTGGTATAGATCACCCTAGAAGATATGCCAAGGTCACTAAATCATTTGTTGTATTCATGCATAATCGAATGCAATTGTCTGTCTACATTTTTAAGCATGCTGCTCCCAACCAAAGATACATTATCTGTTACTTTTAAATGCAAATTCTTATAATGTGCAATCATTTTTTCTAGATTTTCTTTTAAAAAACTTGGTTTTTTATTTTCATTAGAAAAAGTTGTAACATTGAGTGTAACATTGTACCATCTATATTGAACATTGCCTTCCATGTACACATTGTAAGTAGTAATGTTTAGGATATATGTTTTCTTATATTGTATGGTTTTAGTGTCACATGAGGCCTTGAATAAGATTTAGAATGATAAAGATTTTACCTATTCCAACACCAACACTTATGAATAAGTGTAGTTTGTACCTTGGATCCATGTGTTTTTTAAGTATGATATCATGGAAAAGCACATGTTGTTGATTGTTTAGTTTTTCTTATTGAATCATAGTACTTTGTATTAGAGTCTAGTTTGAAAGTTTTCTACACTACGATAATTTATGTTTGTTTTGGTATGGACTAATTCTATGTCCTTTGCTATAATATATATGTTTGTTTTGTTGTTACGTGATGATAAGCTATTTGAAGTGTTTGCTAGCTTTTTTTAATGTACTTAGTGTGGAGATATTTTTTTAAAATATATTTTTTCATTCAATTTTATGTTCATTTTTCTATTTGTGAATAAGGAATTCCAATTAGTATTTTGTATAATCTCGAGCTAATGAAAGGAAGATATAACAAACATTGTTCTCTGAAGTAATTGTCAAGATCTTTATGTTCATTGATGCATATAAATCATATTATTTCCTTTCTCATTTTCCTTTCTTAAAGTAAATGCTAATCCATATTCTACTAAGCATATGTTTACTAGATTAGCTAGTTGCTCATTGTAATTTGTATTATATCTAGAAAGAATATGTTCTTGTCATCTTGTTCTAGTTGTGGCAATGTAAGTTTGTGTTTTAGTAGGACTATTCTTTTAAAAATTTGTGTTGTTAATGAATGTGAATGTTCAAGTGGATGATGTTAGTGGTAAGGATAGTGCCAAGTATACTCATTTTTGTCCACTTAGTTGCTAAGTATTAAGTATTATACTATCCATTATTCTAAGTCTTCCAAATGCACATAGTTTGTTCTCTACAAAATAAGCCAAAGCTTTATAATGCTTTCGTTATTCTAATGTATTTTTTTGGCATATATGATGTGCAGTAATTAATAGTGCCATGATCATTTGTTATGTATTGGATGTCAATATTGGTATCAATATTGGTTGATAGTCTATATACAATTGAAGCACTTCTTGTAAGCTTCATTTCTAGTTATAGAACACCCTGTTTGGAGATTTGTTCCTCTAGTTATAACTGCTTTGGTACAATTGGGTCCTACTAGACAAGATTGTAGTGTTCCTCTTTGTCTGCAATATTCAAATAAAATCATGGTGACAAAGTAATTGATCCTGAACCCCAAAATAATTGTTGTAAGCTTCAACCCTAGCTATAGAACACTATGTTTGGAGATCGCTTGCTCTAGCTATACACATTTTTTTATAGGTGGATCCACCTAGTCTACAACTTTTCCTAGCACCATCGCTGTGGTAGTGGAACAAATTTGCCATTGAGTGATGATATCGACATAGGAACAAGACATATAACATTGAAGTATTTCTTGTAAGCTTTGAGTCTACCTATGGAATACCAAGTTTGGAGTGTCCAATCTCCAATTATACATGTCTTTGTTTAGTTGGGTTGTCCTAGATGGGACTAAAATGTCCCTCTTTCTTTAAAATATTGATTGCAAATCTGATATATAGTATTGTGTATGGAACTCACAATATGTACTTGTAACACTTCTCATAAGCTTTAAGTCTACCTATATAATGGTTTACTTGGAGCTTCCAAGCTCTAGTTATACCCATTTTTTTGTAGGTGGATCTTCTAGTCTCCACCTTTTCCTAGCATGATGTGGTATGATAGAAGAACTAATAATTTGAAATTCCTTAAAGAAGATACCATATTAATAATTAATTATGAAGGAGTGTTTTCTAGACTTTGCATGCTACAAATCGGAACAAACAACATGATATTATTATTTTAGTAGTAGTAGTAGTAGTAGTAGTAGTGGTAGTGGTAGTGGTAGTGGTAGTGGTAGTGGTAGTGGTAGTGGTAGTGGTAGTGGTAGTGGTAGTGGTAGTGGTAGTGGTAGTGGTAGTGGTAGTGGTAGTGGTAGTGGTAGTGGTAGTGGTAGTGGTAGTGGTAGTGGTAGTGGTAGTAGTGGTAGTAGTGGTAGTAGTGGTAGTAGTGGTAGTAGTGGTAGTAGTGGTAGTGGTAGTGGTAGTAGTAGTAGTAGTAGTAGTAGTAACATGATATTATTATTTTTGTAGTGGTAGTGGTAGTGGTAGTGGTAGTGGTAGTGGTAGTGGTAGTGGTAGTGGTAGTGGTAGTGGTAGTGGTAGTAGTAGTAGTAGTAACATGATATTATTATTTTTGTAGTAGTAGTGGTAGTGGTAGTGGTAGTGGTAGTGGTAGTAGTAACATGATATTATTATTTTTGTAGTAGTAGTGGTGGTGGTGGTGGTGGTGGTGGTGGTGGTGGTGGTGGTGGTGGTGGTGGTGGTGGTAGTGGTAGTGGTAGTGGTAGTAGTAGTAGTAGTAGAGAGAGATATGTTTTTTTAAAGAAAATGAGAGAGGGGGAGGAAGAGAAAAAGGAAGAAGAAACGAGAGAGAGAGGGAATAAACATACAACATAATAAAGAAAGAGAAAAAGAGAGAGAGATGGAAGGAGAGGAGATAATGAATGGATAAAAAACAAAGAGAGAGTGGTGGTGAGGTCCGGTGAGGTCCTGTGCAACACCACGAGATGGTGTCGTACTGCTGTGCATTCGAGTTGGTTCATGTTCAATTTCATAGAAGAGACAAGTGTTGTTTGGGAGTGAATCTAGTATTTGTTACAAATAATTTAAAAGGAGAATGGGCTCTAGATCTTCAATGAGTATGGTTTTCCCGAGCTTTTCAAGTTGTTTGCTTATGCTGAAGATACAAATGGTATCGACAAGGGAGTTCAAGAAGACCAGGGAATTTTCAGTAGAGTTTCTAATTTGGAAACCTTAAGGAACTTAGGAGCATTAAAGCATAATAATCTGGCCTTCTCTACACTGATATACAACCGGCTTCTTACCTAGCTATTTGGAAGGAAGGCTTATTACAAACACATTCTTGAAAGCTTGTTGGGTCTTGTTTTAGCTCTTCTTCTATGCCCTTAGGCCATTGTTTCTGAACCCCAAAAACCTAGGATTATGGGAGTTCAGCAATGCTATGGTACGGGTGTCCCTTGATGTTGCTCTGATTGACACATGGTTTTGGAGACCATTTGTGTTCCTTCTGCTGTCTGCCTTCGTAGGTGGTGGCTTACATCCTATTGCTGGCCATTTCATATCTAAGCACTATGTTTTCCAAGAAAGACAAGAGACATACTCCTACTATGGGCCTCTAAATTTACTAGCATGGAGTGTGGGTTATCACAATGAGCACCATGATTTTCCTCAAATTCCTGGGAGTAGGCTATAGAAGGTCGGAAAATGGAGTCTTCAGTCATGCCTGGTTCACCCATTGGCAGTATCCCAATCAAGAGTCTTCATGAAGATTATGAGCTTAGAGCAGGGTTTCCATCAGTACAGACTTCAGTGGCAGTCCTCAATGTTGTTAAGCAAGAGCCAGAGGAATTATCGGACAGTGAGGGACAGAGCAAATTAGCTGGCTATTTCGGGAAAAAGTAGAAAGAAAAGGGGATGACCTTATTCACAAACGGGTGTGTTTTGTCAGTAATGCTTGAAAGGTACTTTTCGATGTTGTGCAGAGGCCATGCTTGCTCACCTACAGGCCCCTGCCTCCCAAATTCTTGACAGCACGGCTTCTGTTTGTGGACTTCTGGTCAGAAACTGTGTCTGCTGACAATGCCACTCCAGAAGCTGCACTGTAGTGCTTTTCCATAACGCCCAAATTTTTAGAATCCTTTTGACAGGGTCCCTCACTTCTCTGCTCTGCTCAACATGCTGGGATTCCTGTTGATGAGAGGAGGATCAAATTTATTGATGAGAGGAAGATCGAATGCTGGGGAAGGAGGAAGAGGTGCTAGTTTGATACAATGATGAGCATGTGTATCTGTTAATCCACTCTACTTTGCTATTGCTGGCTCTAATAGATATGTCAGAATTTATGACATCAGGAAAATTTCTTTGGGGTGAGAAAAACATTGATGATAATTTGGTTATTGCTCACGTTTTTGCATATCTGAAGGGAATCGGAGTGTAATCGAAATCACAGAGGAGAAAGAGCTTATGGAACATCTTCCTGATTTTCCAACTGGTGGCCAAATTCTTGGCTCTCTTGGTATTATTGAGGCATACAAAAGTGGTAAAGATAAACTGACAATACGTGAGATTGCTTTTGACCTGCTGGGGGATTCCTGGTGTTATTGCAGGGAGCATTTAGAGCCCATGATACCCATGACACAGCAGATGGTGGGTCTGTTATATGGTCTTTAAAGTTGGATGAGTCAGATCTGTAATAACTGAACAAGGTACAGACCTATGCAGAGACAATGGAGAGACAGGATGCAAGCCTGACCTCTTTGCATTTGGCATGGACTTAAAGCTGGTGTAGATATCAAGGAGATGAAGGATAAGAATCCTGTTGACATCTATATGTCCTCCTTTCCTTCAAGGTGGAATGATGTAGCTAATATACGAAAGCCACTTATTGCTACAGTGAATGGATTTATTTGGAGCAACATTTGGATTGAATGATAAGAAGGAAGGCATGGCTGCTTTTGTTGAAAAGAGATCTCCTCAGTTTAAGAACAATTGACATGGGCAGTGACTGACGAGTAACTTGGTTGTACGTTCAAGGAGGAGGTTCTCTCTTGAAAGTGGCTATAAACTATTCCATTTTATTGCAAATGACTCTGTTACATGAGCTCAAAGCTAGAATTTTTTTTGGCCATTCTGTTCTAAGTCAGCCTACCAAAGTATAGATTCTGAAAAAGTGCTTGAACAACAGAAAAAAAAAGGCTTATTGAACAGGCTTTTGTTTGTTCATTACATCACTTTGACATTATGTATAAGTGTGGTTTTGGACACACCTAAGCATCTTCTTAGCAGGACTCATTGTTCGAAGCTTTAATTGAGACTAAGCTGCACTGTGCAGACTAGGATTGGTCTTTTTCTTTTGGGAAATCTCTCAGATGCATGTTAAATCAACAATCTTTGCATTCAATACGAAGAGTCTGGAGTTTACTGTTGCATAGCCTGATCTTGCTTGATTGATCTTCTATCTTGGAATTTCTCAAGAACCTTTGTGATTGTGACTTTGCTTTCGAAAATCCTTCGACGTCTTTGGTGAACCCGACGTGAAAGTGTCGCATTTAAAAAAATTTCAGGATGGGAGATAGTTTAGTATCAATTTCAACCTCTTGTACAATTCCTGCTTTGTCCTCTACTTCAGCTTCATCATCGACTTCTACTTCAAGTACTTCTACAGATAATTTAAAGTAGATTTTGCAAAATATGCCTATCTATATGCAACTTCAAAATCAGCAGACACAATTGTATATGCAGCAGCAACATCAGTTACATCAATAAGAGTTGTCTCAACAAAGACAACTATATTCAGAGCAAGAGAATGCAATCAGCGCGACTAAGGCGATTGAAGCAGTTGAGAATGAAAAGAAGCTATTTGATGGCCGTAATGTATCGGCTTATTTGAAGACGTATGAGATCAAGATGGGATTTTTTGGAGTACCAATAGGACTTATGAGTAAATATTTTCTTCGCCTTGTCACACCCGCCTTGAGGGTAAAAGTGACTGATCTTTTCCTTCAAAATTCGCATTGGCAAGATTTTAAGAAAGCCCTCAAAGAGGAGTATTTTCTTGAGGACTTTGGGATGGCTACATGGTGGTCATTCCGAGAGTGGGTCTACATGCCAAACAAAGGTCTAGCTGCTTCAGAATTGATACGAGAATTTGAAAAGAGGTATACTCAGCTTGATGCCATTGAACAAAGAGCATTGGATGTTGAGAAAGTTGAGATTTTCTTGCAAGTTGCAGATCCTGCTCTTCAAGAAGAATTAGGAGAGCTTCTTGAGGATCAGACGAAGCCTATGGGCCTTAAAACAGATTGGCAAGATGCTCAGGATGCGGTCTCGACTTTGACTAAGAGGCAGATATGGAAGACCCACCTACAGGCTGGATCTATGACATCGACGCCGTCTTTTGCTCCTATGTTTGCTTCTACCCCTGTCATTTCTTCTCTTCCTCAGCCAATTACTTGGCCTATGCCAGTGCCTACTGTTTCTACTCCTCCTGTTCCTCTTATTCCAAGATCGATGCCAGCTCCTTCTGCTCCAAAATCATCCGCTTCTTTGGTTCCTTCCTCTCTTGATGACATAATCAAAGGCATAATGGATTTGACACTGGAGTTAGTTAAAGTAGAATTGGTGGGAAAATTGAAAGAGTAGTTTACTTCGACTGCGCCTACTATTTCTTCTAGTGCTCCTAGTGCACCTAGGAGAGATCAAAGATGTATTTGGTGTGATAGTACGGACCGTCATTATTGCAGGGATTGTGAATCTTTTCAAGATGCAAGGAGGAAGAATTTGGTATTTTTGGGACAAGATGGCAAGATCTGGTGGCATAAAACAGGAGCTCTGCTTGCTACCAATTTTGGGAAAGGCGGAATGAAGAAATTAGTAGATGACATGGCTGCACGTACTTCTTATGTGGTAGCTAGAGGAGATGCTTCTGCATATGGAGTCTAGATTGAGAAAGGTTCAGAGAGTCAGTCAGCATTATGGACCTATGCTATGGAGACGGCAAACAAAGGGAAAATTCAACAGACTGTTTTGACTAGTGTAGATTCTAGCATCAGATCTGAGACAGGTTGGGATTCGCCTGTTGATAGGTACACTATTTATGCCTATTTGGCTAATTCTCAAGGAGTAGATGTACTTGTTGAGGAGAAGCATAAGAGAGATGAAGAGAATCCAAATGTAGATAAAAAGACTAGAGGGGGTGATTTTGTTACTCCACCTACTACACAAATGGAAGATGCTCAAAAGAAAGAAAAGAGGCAGGAGCCTAGACAGAGAAAGCAGCCAGGATTTAGATTGATGTTTGATATTGAGACATCTACAGACATGAAGAAAATCTTTAATGATAAGATACTTGGCAGTGAGGTGACTTTTACTATTTTTGAGGTTTTGGGCATCTCTAAAAGAGAGTTTCAAGATCACTTCCAAGAAGTCCTGAAGAGAAAAAGACATACATTACCTACTATTGATACACAGCGAGTTTTGATTGGGGAGTTGGATGAGGATGAGGATGAGGTTATGGTTGAGAATGCTTCTGTTTTTCTGTAGACAGAGAAGAGGGTTCAGCCTATGCATTATGCTGAAACTGATGAGCCTATCTTGGTACCACGTAGTCACTTTTCACGGAGTCATTGGGCTAGGGCAACTACAGAAACAATGGTAAAAATTGGAGAGAAACAGGTGCCTTATGTTACTTTGGTGGATCATGTTCTAGAGATTAATCTCATAGTTCGTGGAGTTTATGAAAGTAATAGATGGCCTATGGATGCAGAGCATGGGTGGCGTATGAGAGCCGCCAACAACACTGCAGGTGATTTGTATGCTGCCTGTCCCAGTGTCACGATTTCTATTGGAGATGTAGAGGAGGATTTCCATTTCTTTGTGCAGGATTCATGCTCTTACCCCATAATCCTAGGACAGCCATTCATCACAGAGATGCGCATGGAGACAAAAGTAATGGATGATGGATCTGCTTATGCACAAATTCGCAGTAAAGATGGCATGATAGCAGTCCAGTTTATGATTGCATGTGTAAATCATGCTAGAAACAGGGATACTCTTCAAGATGCACCTTTGCCCACTGTGAGGGATTCCGGTTTTCATTAGGTACAAATGTCCCGCGAGACAACGGTGGTACAGAGCAGAGGAGATTGGAGTTGTCGCCTCTTGGCAGCAGTGTTTTCTCCTCCAATTTTGTTGAAATTTCAGCAAACAGTTCGATGAGCTATCAGAAGATTTCTAAGTTTCCTAGAGCTGCCAGGCAATACATATGCAGGAAGGAGAAAATTTTGAAAAATGCAGGTATTTTAGAGGATGATGAGCATATAGATGGGATGTATGATAGTATGGTTTGTGCAGATACGATGACAGAGATGGAAAATATGCTGAAAGCTGATATGCAGGGTTGTCACAGTAATGTATCAGTGCAGTCCCTAGACATGTTTCATGAAATTTCAGATTTTGTGTCACAGATAGAGTCAGAGGCTAAGGTGACTCAGCAAAAAGTATTGAGTGCTAAAGAAATTCAACAAACAGAGTTTTCGGCTGATTATGATCAGCCTACAGAGACACAGAGGGCTGAAAACTTTCAGCCAACAGAGTTTACTCTGCTGACATATTTCAACATCCAGAGTTTAGGGTTGTTCCTATGCAGTCCATAGAGTAGAGGGCTGAGGATATTCAGCCCACCAGAGGGCAGATTTGCTGATTTATAGCATGATTTGAGTAATGCAAAGGATCATAAGGAAGCCAAGGTTGACACGAAATACAAGACTCTGGATAAGAATGTGAAGCCGGTAGCTAGACCGCTTCCACCTGACAGTGATCAGCAAATAGAGAGGGCTGCCAAGCAGCCAATTTTGAGGAATCCAGAGCATATAGGCCATAAATTTTCAGCAGAGATTCTTGTTGAATTAAAAATTGGAAATGGTGATTTCTTGCTACCTTTAGAGAAACAACGCTTTCAGGATATGCTTTATAGAGCCAGATATGATGATGAGGAGACACTACTTGCAGAAGAGGATGATGTAGAAATTTCAGCCGCTATGGTTGATCATGTTTGCCATGTCTATGATATTTGGCTTTCATAGAATAACTCTATGTTGGAGATTGGTTGCAGATTGGCAAGTACCTTAGTACACTAAGCAAAAGAGATGAATGGACAAATGAAGAGTTCAAGAAGATCAGAAGAAAAGCCTATGGTTATTTTCTCAAGGACGGATTTCTTTGGTAGCACCCGAAGAAAAGAGGTGGATTACCCTTGCGGGTTGTCTACAATAAAGAGATCCAATTATAGGTGATGAGAGAGTTTTATGAGAGTCCTTGGGCTGGTCATAGAGGAGTATGGGCTACTTATGAGAAAATAAAGAAAAAATATTGGTGGAAACGCATGTATAGATATGTTTCTTGCTTTGTAGAGACTTGTCGAGATTGTTAGATGTATTCTGTAGTGCATCATCGAGATGAGCTTCATTCGACCTATCCACTATGCATTCATTATAAGTGGGTAGTTGACTTGGTTACTATGTCGATGGGTCTATGGCACATGAGATATATTTTTTTGGCTAGAGAGGATCTTACCAATCATGTTGAGGGCAGACCTTTGAGAACAAAGACCACTAGTGCAGTGTGTAAGTTCTTATTGGAAAAAAAATTCTGCAGGTATGGCTGTGTTGGTAAGATCACTGCAGATCGTGGTGAATTAGATGCAGATGAAGCTAGGGAGTTTTTCTCTCAACTAGGAATCAAGTTGGCTCTAACCATAGCATACAATCCAAAGGGAAATTGAAAGAGTGAAAGAGGGCATCCGCCGATAGTGAAAGCATTAGCCAAAGCATGCAAAGGACGGATTGGAGAATGGCTAAGACTTCTACAATTTGCTTTGTGGGCTGATCATACGACTCGCAGTGTTACCACAAGATATATGCCTGTAGAGTTGATATATGTTCACAATCGGTTATGTCGACTGAGACTTGTGCTTTGACTTGGTCAGTTTTACCTTGGCAGGAGGATTTGACAAGAGAGGAGCTCTTATCTCTTCGGATCCAGTAGTTGGAGAGAAGAGCCGAGCATATTCAGCTAGCTATTGAAAGGTTGAAGGTTGCTAGACATAGAAATAAGGACAGGTTTGACAACAGGCATCGTTTGCGGCCTAGAGCAATAGAAGAGGGAGACTGGGTATTAGTCTTTGATAGCAGCCTTGAAAATCAACATACTACACTTCAGAAGATGGTGAAAAGATGGTTTGAGCCGTACATAGTCAGACATGTCTTTGACAATGCAACATATGAGCTGAGAGAATTGGATGGGACAGTGCTTAGAGTGCCCATTGTAGGAAAAAGAATCAAGATTTTGAAGAAAAGAGATGATGAGGATTATGCATTGGAAGAATTTGCAAGAGAAGAGCAACGAGAAGAAACTCCAGTAGAAGAGACAGATGATATGACAGATAACCTTGCTGATATACCGGAAATACACAATGAAGAGATTAATGTGTATGTGGATCTTGATGACAATGATCATGGGTAGTTGGACCATCCGGAGGATGCGCAGGATCAGAGGGGGTCGATGTTGTATTGCTGCGCATCGGAGTTGGTTCATATTCAATTTCACAAAAGAGACAAGTGCTGTTTGGGAGTGAATCTAGTATTTGTTACAAACAATTTAAAAGGAGAATGGGCTCTAGATCTGCAATGAGTATGGTTTTCCCGATCTTTTCAAGTTGTTTTCTTATGTTGAAGATACAAATGGTATCAAGAAGGGAGTTCAAGAAGAGCAGGGAATTTTCAGTAGAGTTTCTAATTTGGAAACCTTAAGGAACTTAGGAGCATTAAAGCATAACAATCTGGCCTTCTCTACACCGATATACAACCAGCTTCTTGGAATTTTTGCAAACTTGCATGTGGGGGTGCCAATGTCTGTGACATTTCAGAAGTATCATCTGGATCATCACAGGTATAAAGGGGTGGAAGAGCTTGATATGGACATACCTAGCTATTTAGAAGGAAGGCTTATTACAAACACATTCTTGAAAGCTTGTTGGGTCTTGTTTCAGCTCTTCTTCTATGCCCTTAGGCCATTGTTTTTGAACCCCAAAAACCCAGGATTATGGGAGTTCCACAATGCTGTGGTACAGGTGGCCCTCGATGTTGCTCTAATTAACACATGGGGTTGGAGACCATTTGTGTACCTTCTGCTGTCTACCTTCGTAGGTGGCGGCTTACATCCTATTGCTAGCCATTTCATATCTAAGCACTATGTTTTCTAAGAAGGACAAGAGACATACTCCTACTATGGGCCTCTGAATTTACTAGCATGGAGTGTGGGTTATCACAATGAGCACCATGATTTTCCTCGAATTCCTGGGAGTAGGCTACAGAAGGTCAGAAAATGGAGTCTTTAGCCATGCCTGGTTCACCCATTGGCAGTATCCCAATCAAGAGTCTTCATGAAGATTATGAGCTCAGAGCAGGGTTTCCATCAGTACAGACTTCAATGCCAGTCCTCAATGTTGTTAATAAGCAGGAGCCAGAGGAATTGTCGGATAGTGAGGGAAGGAGCAAATTAGCTGGCTATTTTGAGAAAAAGTAGAAAAAAAAGGGGACGATCTTATTTGCAAACGGGTGTGTTTTGTCAGTAATGCTTGAAAGGTGCTTTTCGATGTTGTGCAGAGGCGATGCTTGCTCGCTTGCAGGCCCCTGTCTCCCAAATTCTTGACAGCACGGCTTCTGTTTGTGGACTTCTGGTCAGAAACCGTGTCTACTAACGATGCCACTTTGGAAAACTACACTGAAGCGCTTTTCATAGCGCCCAATTTTTGAGAATCCTTTTGACAGGGACCCTCACTTCTCTGCTCTACTCAATATGTTGGGATTCCTGTTGATGAGAGGAGGATCGACTTTACTGATGAGAGGAAGATCGAATGCTGGGGAAGGAGGAAGAGGTGCTAGTTTGATACAATGACGAGCATGTGTATTTGTTAATCCACTCTACTTTGTTGTTGCTGGTTCTGATAGATATGTCAGAATTTATGACATCAGGAAAATTCCTTGGGGTGAGAAAAACATTAATGATAATTCGGTTATTGCTCACATTTTTGCATATCTGAAGGGAATCGGAGTGTCATCGAAATCACAGAGGAGCAAGAGCTTATGGAACATCTTCCAGGTCCTGATTTTCCATCTGGTGGCCAAATTCTTGGTTCTCTTGGTATTATTGAGGCATACAGAAGTGGTAAAGATAAACTGACAATACGGGAGGTTTCTTTCGACCTGCTGGGGGATTCCTGGTGCTATTGCAGGGAGCATTTAGAACCCATGATACCCAGGACACAACAGATGGTGGGTCTGTTATATGGTCTTTAAAGTTGGATGAGTTAGATATGTAATAACTGAACAAGGTATAGACCTATGCAGAGACAATGGAGAGATAGGATGCGAGCCTGACTCTTTGCATTTGGCATGGACTTAAAGTTGGTGCAAATATCAAGGAGATGAAGGATAATAATCCTGTTGACATCGATATGTCCTCCTTTCCTTCAAGGTGGAATGATGTAGCTAAAAGCCACTTATTGCTGCAGTGAATGGATTTATTTGGAGCAACATTTGGATTGAATGATCAAAAGGAAGGCATGGCTACTTTTGTTGAAAAGAGATCTCCTTAGTTTAAGAACAATTGACATGGGCACTAACTGACGAGTAACTTGGTCGTAGGTTCAAAGAGGAGGTGCTCTCTTGAAAGTGGCTATAAACTATTCCATTTTACTGCAAATGACTCTGTTTACATGAGCTCAAAGCTAGAATTTAATTGGCCATTCTGTTCTAAGTCAGCCTACCAAAGTATAGATTCCGGAAAAGTGCTTGAACAACAGAAAAAAAAAACAGGCTTATTGGACAGTCTTCTGTTTGTTCATCACATCACTTTGACATTAGGTATAAGCATGGTTTTGGACACACCTAAGCATCTTCTTAGCAGGACTCATTGTTCGAAGCTTTAATTGAGACTAAGCTGCACTACACAGACTAGGATTGGTATTCTTCTTTTGGGAAATCTCTCAAATGCATGTTAAATCAACAATCTTTGCATTCAATATGAAGAGTTTGGAGTTTACTACTGCATAGCCTAATCTCGCTTGATTGATCTTCTATCTTGGAATTTCTCAAGAACCTCTGTGGTCGCGACTTTGCTTTCGAAAATCCTTCGATAATGGGAAACACTCCGACATACGTTAATTTGTGGGTGGGTGGGTGGAGATGATCAAGCAACACCACGAGTAAATGGATAGAGATGATCAAGTAATAAAAGTGACATGTACGCCTCATTTATGGTGGAGTTTGCTAGAGGCTAATAAGGGAATCAATGTCTTATGCACCTTAAGAATGAGAGAATTTTCTCTATATAAAGACCAAACCCTAACTAGCTAGGGGTCTTATACGAGGATAGATTCTTGGATTTTGCAAAGGAAGAGAAGAGGATCATTTAGCCTACTATATGATTAATGGATAAGTCATTAGCATATAGCTAAACCAATTATGATGGGGGTCTGAGATGACATGCAAGGATCTTTGAGAAGACCTTCAAAGTTGTATGGAGTCATTAGTGTCAAAAGGGCCCATACCAAAGGTGATAGGATACATGTTGGAGTTGGCTCTCTTGTCATTGCCATATAGAGCTAATACCAAAGGATTTGAAGAAGTGATTGTGCTCTTGATCTTGCATCGAGGTAGTACATTGAGATGAGGAGGCTCAATTAATGTTGATTAGGAACATGACAAGAGGATCTAGATATGTGTATCATGCTATACTCCATTTTTGCCATCCACATCCAAATTTTCCACTCAAGGGTGGTCAATATATCTTGTTATATTCTTGGACTTCTATGGATTGAAGGTGTATTATTAGCAAAGAATTTTAATATTGGTATTCACAGTGATGTATTATTAACAAGGTATTTCAATTCTTACATTGTGGTAGACACCTTTCTTTGGCATGTTAAGAGAATACTTACACATGGGCTCTTAGAGAACAATGTATCTTGTCTTGAGTATGGTGAGCATCTCCTTGAGATGGGTGGGGCACACAAAAATGCCATATTAAATGGCCTCTTAAGATGGCTAGGATTTGGAGCTTTTACATGCTACCCTTTTGGACATGGAGCTAGCAAAGTTGACTACGCATATGTCCCTCTCTTACTTATATTACACATAATATGATTTGTTTTCTATTTGTTGTTTGGGATGGACATCTATCTTCCTCTTTGGAATTGCAAGCATATCACACAATCATTCATCAAACTTTGGATGATGTAGTCACACATACACATACGGACCTTCCTACTCAACTTGCAGTTTGACTTTATGCCTCTAGTGAAATTGCCTTTTAACACTCTCATGCCACTAAGCCCTCATGAGAGACAATGCCTCAAAATTATTGGAAGGTTTATGAATGTCTAAATATGAGAATATATCTACATAGATATGTAGTTTGGATTCTTTGTGATTAAGAGACAAGTAGGTATCTTCTTCTACATCTTGTATAGTGTAAGAAGAGAGCTTTCTTGGCTCAATTTTAGAGATAGAGAGCTTTATGAAAGATTCCCTAAGAGATACCTTGCAGACACAAGGATACTATTTTGAGACCATCATGAACCAATACATTATATTTCACAAGCCATATGAAGCTAGTATTACTAGATTTCCTCGTAGTCACGCCTCACTTACCACCAAAGCAACACCTAATGGGATACAAATGAGAAAAATCCCTATATCATGATGGTTTAGTGAGACAAGAATTTTGTTATCCTCTTAAGAAATATATGGGACTCACTACCAAAGGCCTCAAAAAAGTTATATTAAAGGGGACATGGTAAGTAAAATTTGAAGCTATCACTTATGAAAGCTTTAAAGAAAAAAATTTGATGAAAAGTAATCAAAAGAAAAGCTAAAGGGTCTAAGGAGGCAGTCTTCGATGCAATCATTACTACAATTACTCTATTATTATCTCATAAGGATCAAGTTATCAAGGGATCTTCATCGATCAAGGGATCTTCATTGAACTAAACTAATATGTGCTTTCAAAGAGAAAAAGACATTCTAGGAGGCTCAACACATGTGATAAGCATGGAGGAGAAGATGGGCAACTCCATCAAAGAAATCAAGAAGAAATTATTGTTGCATTAGAGATTATTGTAGGGGCTTCCCCCAATTATGAGGTCACAATCTTTCCCACGGCATCCACAATCTCAGCCAACTTATCATCAGTAAGATCTCTAACATCATCCTCCATTTGAAATCAGCCAGTTTGGCCAGTTTTGTTCCACCAGCTGGCTATTATGTTTTTACATTTATCATTGATCTCCACAATAACAATAGCCTTCAAAATTATACCCAATTTGTGCAATGCCACTTCTGCCCCACCAAGGCCCGAGAATAAGGTCAGATGTGTTAAACCTTGCGGATATAATTCTTTCAGTGGTGAAAGATGGTACACAATAGTATTGACCTGAAATGAGTTGCCCAATGCATCATACCGATCTGAAAGGGTAGAGTAGCCTCGAGTGTGGTCACGATCATATCCAAGCACTAGCTCAATCTAGGTCCTATCAAACTATTCAATGGTTTTGGCCTGTCTTTAAAAAAGCTAGGGATTCCAAACCCCATGCCCTTTTTGAACTTGAATGGTGGGATAAAACCTAGATGTGGATGTGATGTTTTTCCATTCATAGATTGAGTCTCGAGCCATAAAACACTCGAGTCTTCACTGGCACTTTCATCCAAGTCTAGAGCAAGAGTAATGTTGATCTTTGTTTTAAGGCCCAAGTAACTGTACCATAGCTGAAGGGCTCTTTCATCTGCCCAATATATTTTGCTATAGATACCTCGTGAAGGTCCAGCATGTCTAGTTATTTGAATACTCTTGGATATTTTAAACGAGTGTTCAACTTCTCTTTCCATAGGAATCTTATTGCCTTGCAATGAGGGAGAAATCAAGTGATTATGCCTCCCTCCCTCCCCTCACGCTCTTTCTCTGTTTCATAGATGATGCTATAGGCTTTGAATATTTGAATACCATTTTACAAAAACAATACTGCATTTTACATAACGAACCATGCCATTTCTTTCAAAGGTCCAAATATGCACAAAGTCATAGACAGAGGATTGAGAAAGAACCTCATAAATACATAAGCTGGGAATCATGTTCCTTGCTCCCATACAAAAGAGAGGGCATGTCTTGAGCATGGTATATGAAAATTATTATCCTTTTCAGGCTATGAATTCTTCTTCCAATCTAATCGCCACCCTAGCCCCTCCAAGCTTGCCACAACTCCCCCTGAGACTGCCCATTCCACTCACATACAAAGACCGAATATGTTTCTGAGCAGAGTGGTGGAGTTCTTCTCCAACTTTAATAACACTTATGAGTTTCCCATCTATCCTCTAGTACTAGCCAATCCATCAAACTTACAATGAACACCTCCCTCCCTATTCTGTCTGTTATGTGTGTTTGTGAACAAGCACATTTTGATATTGGTAGGTGCTCCGGGCCAGACAAATGGTTGCAATGTTTAATAATGCTGTAGATTTTGGAAAACAAGCAATCAACTTGATAATTTTCCACAATGATATTGCATTTTAGAGGGTTTACTATGATGTATTGTATCAAGGGATAAGGAATGATTAACTTTGCATTAAGAGTCAGGACACATGCTCAATTTATGCTTACACAATGAATGTTGACCACTTTCAAAGAAAGCTAAACAAAAGTTGATGCCATCCAATTTTTTTCTCAAAGTATAGATAGGATACTTCATACTTGGAGCATCCACTTACTCAATTTGTTCACTAATCGCTTATAAGGGTACATAAGATATGCATTTTAAGTAAGATCATTTTTTAAAGAATTATATTACCGTGCTTTGTATGATTTAAATTGATTATGCTAACATCATTTTTTGTATGTGCAGGTGACCTTTGTGGATAGTTAGATCATCAGGATGAGTCGAGGGATGAGCGATGAGGAGTTGCAAGATATCTTCACACGCATGTCTCCAAATCAAATGACGAGATTCAGAGACATGGCAGACCAGGAGTTGTCTTGGACATCGTCAGGCCACTCTATTAGATCTACTTCGGCGCAATCAGGTGCTTCAGTTTCAAGTAGACGAGGTCGACGCTCCACACTTGGGCCGGATGGAGGAAGTGCTTCAGGGCAGGGGGATGCTGTAGAGATCCGGATGCAGTGAGTCCGTGGTCGGCTTGGGATACAAGTACTACTCCTCGCTCTCCTGGTGGTTCTAGAGAGCGTGGCTCAAGTGGTTGATGTGCAGGAATAAACGTGGTGTCTCTGTCTCATCATTCAACTGGAGTTGCATCGCCTCCGGGATTTGTCACACCTGTGGGGACGTCTACTCTTGTCACTTCGGCTTTTGCTCTGATGTTTGTAGGTGGCATCCCTATGGGTGTTATTCCGATAGATACTACCCCAGTCGGTACACAAGATGTACAAGGGTCTCCCGGATATGCCCAGGAGTGTGGTCGCAGGTGGAAGAGGATCCATCTTAGGCATACCCTAGAGGGGTATGCCTACCTTATAGCTGATAGGTTAGGAGCCATCATCATGAATGATGAGGGGAGGAGCGTGATGGCTCACATGAGAGAGTTGTGCCAACAAGTTTTTTGGCACAACATCTTGGATCATTGGAAAAACATACCGGAGGGGAGCAAGGACTATATAGTAGCATCCTTGCATGAGGAGTTTCCGGTACCAGCCATAGCAGATAGGTTTTTTATGGGCTGGATGATGGAGTGCCTGCATGCATATATGTCACACAGACGATTGGCGCATGCAAGGCACGCAAGAGTGGGGCTGCAAAGCCCGAGTGGCTAGACGCGAATGATTGGCGCCGACTGAGGGAGGAGGCTACAGATTCTCCAGGATGTTGGAGACAACAGTGCAAGGTGGTGAGGGCATGACTAGAGGCCGAAGTGGTCCATCATCTTGGGAGTGGCGGCCATAGGACATATCTTCTAACGTGTTCGCTCATCCGCTTGTGAAACACATCTTAGCAGCCCCTTGGGAAGAGAATCTAGAAAGCGCCGCCTGGAACTCGCAAGGAATGTCACAGGGTTTGTAATCTAGGTCTTCCCGAGTCTGCCCCGAGCGAAAGTGTCTAGCTGTTCGCACTTAGGATTGACCTGAAGTCACGGTTCCTTTCCTATTACCAAAGTCTCTAGGAAGTAGCTAGCGTCAAGCTCCAGATGGACCACTTTGTGTAGGAACAACAGAGTCGAAGCAGATTCATGTTGCACTTCGTTCACGGAGAATGGGGAATGAGAGGGATGCGAAGCTCAACCTCTTTGCCATGAGGCATAGTCCCATTCCTTTCCCCTGAAATAGCATAAATGGGGATTCTAACTCTACTGATGCTAGGTATTCATAGTCTCGTTATCTCGTCTTTTGAGAAAATTTCCTAGCTAATCGGAACCACCCTTCCGTAGGAGGGACCCAAGTCACGTCCACCGCGCTTTCCTCGGGTTGCTTAGTTATCTAATTATCTACCACATTATGTTTAACATGCAAAAGCAGCTCCCTTGATTAACCAGTTTAAATACAGGTTCCTTCACGTAAATTAGGCACTAACACAAAAATAATGTCAAACAAGTTTCTTTTTCAAATATCTTATCTTTATTTATCATAATCCCGGAGTACATCAAGTATCCTGCCCAAACGCTATCCTAGCAATCAACACGATTGCTGCTCCAACTTTTCCCCGTAGACTAGTACACTGGCCTCGAGATCCCATCTCGAGTCACGTGGGCCTCTTGTGTGGGATTTGGAGGCAAGGAATTTACAACCAGAGCCTCCCCTGGTACCCAAGCATCCTCCTGTTCCAAGTAGCACCCACGGAGAGACCTCTCGCAATAGATTAGGTCCATATACGCGACACGGCTAGCAACCCCCTTGGATAGGGCCAGGCAGACAACCAGAGGTAGCTGAACTTGCCACTCCCTCCAAGCCTTTAACCTAAAGCATTAAGTGTTTTGCCTTGAATTAGTTCCTTGAGCAAAGGAGTTCAAACAATGTATCTAATTGTTCAATCACGCAAGCTTGATATTACCCATGCATGCAATGGTTCCTTCCTATACATCTAGTATGGATGAGACAACCATATCACTTGATTTCGCTAATCAATTCAAGAGAAAGACCCTTAAGATATGTCTACCTTTCCATGCACTTATCTTTTCATGATCATGCAATTAAGGTATGAAAGAAACCCATGATAAATACTAATCACAAGCAATAGTTTTGTACGACACATGTGAAGGTCCTTTCAATTCATGAGACTTAACATGTTGCTTGTTTATGTGAGAATCTTTCCCATGCATGTAGAAGTTTTCCTTGCATGTATCTAATATGATTGTGATACTTTATGCATTTCCCTATCAATCTCAAGAGAGACCCTAGGATATGCCATTTGCAATTCAATACAAGATGGAGCATAATTAATACATGAAGGTAATACTGAGTCGTTCCATTAGTGCAGCTAACTTCCATGAAATCACCCCATGTTTGCAAATATTCATGCAACTCATGCACTAGACTTTTTTATTAAATGCAAGAGAACCTTCTTAAACAATGCAATGAAACAATTTTTATTAGGGTGTCTAATGCGAAAATTCCCTATGAATTTATTCGATACGTATTTCGTGAACTTTATATATACCAGGTTACGTAATCATTCAACATATCGAGTTCAACGACAAGGAGTGCGGTATCATGGACCTGATTCTTGACAATCGGAACCCCGTTAGCAGCCACTCCTCCGCCTTGGGTAGAAACATCTGCAAAGTTGCTAGTTGCATGCCTCTTGGGTGCCATCTTTCGTGGAAATCTAGTGGCCATTGTGTGGGGATAGCTATTAGATGTGCAAGAATTTCCTGCAAATTGTCCAGCAACTTCCCACCAATCCTCACGGCCTTTGCAGATGAAACACATGAGATGCTTTGGAAGCTTCTTGGAAGCTTCCAAACTCTTTTCTCTTCTTTGACGGAAAAATCAGATGACGTCTTCTCTCCTTCTCCTTCTCTCTCTCCCTCTTCTTCTTCTTCTTCTTCTTCTTCTCTTCTCCTTCTCTCTCTCCCTACTTCTTCTTCTTCTTCTTCTTCTCTTCTCCTTCTCTCTATCCCTTCTTCTTTTTCTTCTTCTTCTTCTTCTCTTCTCCTTCTCTCTATCCCTTATTCTTTTTCTTCTTCTTCTTCTTCTTCTCTTCTTATCCTTCTCTCTCTCCCTCTTCTTCTTCCTCTTCTTCTTCTTCTCTTCTTCTCCTTCTCTCTCTCTCCCTTCTTCTTCTTCTCCTCTTCTTCTCCCTCTCTCTCTCTCCCTCTTCTTCTTCTTCTCTTCTTCTCCCTCTCTCTCTCTCCCTCTTCTTCTTCTTCTCTTCTTCTCCTTCTCTCTCTCCCTCTTCTTCTTCTTCTCCTCTCTCTCTCTCTCTCTCTCTCTCTCTCTCTCTCTCTCTCTCTCTCTCTCTCTCTCTCTCTCTCTCTCTCTCTCTCTCTCTCTCTCTCTCTCTCTCTCTCTCTCTCTTTTTGATCACGAGGTGCGGGGGGGGGGGGGGGGGAGGGGGGTTTTCCACCTGACGATGGGGGGGTTTCTGACGAAGGCCATAGGGGGGGCACTGCTGCTTGCCACGAAGCTGGAGGGGGGGCTACGCTCCAGTAGGCCACGAGGGATGGCAGGGCGGTGTGATCACTAGGGAGGAGGGGGGGCGCTGTTTTTGTTCCAGATGAGGGGGGGGCTATGCTTTTAAAGAGGGGGGAAGGGTGGTATGGCCGCCACCCCTCCCACATGGGGGGCTGCATGCCCCCCATCACTCACTTCACTCCCTCTCTCTCTCTCTCTCCCCGGTGTGCTATTGGTGGGGAGAGAGAGAGGGATAAAAAAATTTGTACTAAAATTATTATTATTTTTAAACAGGGGCATATTACATCCTCTTCCCCTTAGAGTAATTGAGATGTCCTCATCTCAAGAAGACCTGGCGGTATTGTTGATTGAGAGTATTTTCATCCATAAAGGTGGCATCCTCTTCGGGATAATCTGTCCACTGGATGAGGTATTCTCTCAAGGTCCTTGTTCTCAAACGCCCCATCCCTAACATCTAGGATTCTATCAGGCCATAGCTCATCCTTGGCTAGGCATTACAATTTGGTGATCATCAAGTACATGATTCGGATTAGATAAATACTTTTTCAATAGCCTAACGTGGAATACATTATGAATCTTTAGAGTTGTGGGTAGCTGTAGTCTATAAGCATTAGGCCCTAGGCACTTGCTAATCTTATAGGTTCCAGAATACCTTAGACTTAGCTTCTTGTACTCTCCCAAGGACAATGAACTCTTTTTAGGGTGTACACGGATGAAGACCATATCACCTTCAACGAAGGATCTATCTTGTTGTTTCAAGTCAACGTAAGCCTTCTGTCTATCCTTGGCAGCTTGAATGTCTTGCCTTATTGATTTGATTTGATCATCCATTTCTTCCAACATATGTCTTGAAGCTTCTACCCTCATGGTTGGGTCTGAGAAGTTCAAAGGGGTACGACAATCGTGCCCATACAATGCTTTTTTGAATACTCTATTGGTAAGAAGCATTGTAGGCAAACTCAACCAATGGTAAGTATTGAATCCACTTTTTGGGTTCACGACAGCAGTATGCCCTAAGCATATCTTCAATGACTTGATTGACTCGTTTTGTTTGACCATCAGTTTGGGGATGGTAAGTTGTACTGAAACAGAGTTGAGTACCAATAGCCTCAAAGATAGCCCTCCAGAATTGTGATGTGAAAAGAGAGTCACGATCATTAATGATTCTTCTAGGTAACCCATGAAGTTTGAATACTTCCTTGATGAATAATCTTGCAATGTCTGAAGCTCTATAGATCCTCTTGACAGGGATGAGATGTGCAACCTTGATGAGCATATCTACTACAACCATAATAGAGTTATATCCTCCTTGAACTTGGGGTAGACCAACAATAAAGTCCATACTAATGAACTCCCATTTCATTTGTGGAATGTCAAGTGATTGCAATTTCCTAGGAATTTTAACATGTTCTGCCTTAATGCGTTGACAAGACAAACATTCCGTGACATATTTGAGTACGTCACCCTTGAGCATTTCCCAATAACAGCTATTTCTGACAGCATTAAGGGCCTTGGCATAACCAAGATGTCTTGAGAAAGGGGAGTCATGGGCTTCCCACAGTATCTTCTACTTGAGAGATACATAATCTTGTTCTAAAGTAGACAAGCCCACTCCTGATGAAATTCCTTCTACTGATACAATGAGTCCCAGATATTCAATCTGTTGCTTGAAAAATGCGCACTTCTTCTTCTTGGCATAAACCTTGTGTGCTCTCATTGTTTCAAGAACAATGCGAAGCTGGGGTTCATGATCCTTTTCCTGTTTTGAGTAGACTAGGGTATCGTCAAAGAAGACGAGTACAAAGTCATCAAGATAGGGCCTAAAGATATCCTGCATAATTTGTTGAAGGTAGTAGGAGCATTTGTTAGCCCGAATGACATCACTACGAATTCAAAGTGTCCATACCTTGTGCTGAATGTAGTCTTTGGGATATCCAGATCTACGATCTATATTGAGAAGATCTTCTCTCCTTGAAGACGGTCCAGTAATTCATCTATTCTAGGGATGGGGTATTTATTTTTTATGGTTGATTGATTCAACCCTCCGTAGTCAATGCATAGGCGAAGCGTTCCATCTTTCTTCTTTTGGAACATCACTGGAGCTCCCCATGGTGAACTGCTAGGATGGATGTAGCCTTGGTCTAACACATGCTTGAGTTGCTCTCTCAGTTCGATAGCTTTTGGAATGGACATCTTATATCGCCTCTTTGTGACCGGTGCAGTTCCTGGCACAAGTTTGATTTCATGGTCGACTTCCCTTTGGGGAGGAAGTTTCGTCAGATCTTTAGGAAATACGTCTATGTATTCCTTTAACCATGAAGATTCTTATTCAGATTTCTGATTCTCATCTATCTTATTCAGTTTAATCAGGTAGAAAGTAGACCCTTTTAAACACCTTTTATTATCCGTGTTGCTTTTGCCAACTGTATCTTTGGCTTACTTGCCTCACCTTGAGTTGTGACTAGTTCCCCTTCGGAATTTCGGAAGGAGACTTGGCCCTTCCCACAATGGATGTGGGCATCATTGGGTATTAGCCAATCCATTCCGAGTAAACATTCGTGGACACCTAGGTTCATTACCCTGAATCTCACAGAAGTTGGCTTCCCACCCAGTAGGAATTTCACCTTAGCAGTTTGCCTAGTACAAGTGACCTCACAGAAGTTGGCTTCCCACCCAGTAGGAATTTCACCTTAGGAGTTTGCCTAGTACAAGTGACCTCATGTCCATTTTCTAATTCCCACCCAGTAGGAATTTCACCTTAGTAGTTTGCCTAGTATAAGTGACCTCACATCCATTTGCTAATTCCACAAGTAAAGTAGGTGCATCTATTGTGGCTATCCCTAATCTATTTACATAGACTGGTGAGATGAAGGAATGTGTACTGCCATAGTCAATTAGGGTTTTGAAGCTTTTACCTTGATATTCTAATGGAGTTAGAATCACCAAGAATTGGCGATTCAGGCCCTTCTTGTGAAGAGTGGCATAAACCGTTGCCCTCTCCATGTCAGCATCCATGGATGGATCTTCATCATTGTCCAGCTTCTTATTGGAAACATTCGAGGTTCTCCCTCTAGCCATAACGGTGGTTCCTTGGCCATGAGCGGCTCTATTTTGACCTTGGAATTGCCCTTGGCGATGTCCTCTGCTAAGCTTGGGACACTCCCTCTTGAAGTGTCCGGGCTCATTGCAATGGAAACAACGTGGACTGCGATCATTGCTTTGTGTTAGAACAAAGTTGTTGACAGCATTGGCCCTAGCTTTCTTTCTTTGGCCCTGATTTTGACCCTATGCTCTCTTAGTCTGACCCTTAAACATACCCTTATTTTGATCTTTGTAAGGCCAAATCCTGTTGTTCCTTGGGTTGGTCTGCACCTCTTGTATTATTGGAGCAGCTCGAATGAGTGCATCTTGTAGGTCCGTTGGGCGCATTGATTCCAATCAAGTGTTTATGGGTGGATTCAACCCAACACAGAATTTTGACACCTGTTGTGTCATATCCATTGGGGGTACATATTTTAGGAGTGAAACGAACTTCAAATAATATGCTTCAAGGGATAATCCTAGCTACTTCAGTTCATAGAATTCATTCATCTTTTGTGTGCAGTAGAGGCAGGTGACAGATACCTTCTTCGCACAACTTCCTTAAGCTTATCCCAAGTGACCGTCCCCTCCGAGATCACTTGGTCTCTACACCAATGTTTCCACCAAAGTCTCACTTCACCTATAAGCTTAAGTTTGGCGAGCATGGCTTGGTTAGCAGGTGCAGTTTCTACTGCCTCAAAGTAGTCCTCCATGGACTCAATCCAGATCTCCACGTCGACTTGAACAGTCCTTCCCTTGCCATCAAACTGGGGTGGCTTAATTTGTTTGAGAAGGAACTTCTTCTCTTGAACCATAGTTGGACTTAGTGCAGAAGTCGGATTTGGAACCTGCGCTTGGGGTTGCATCTGGATAATAAGATTCTTTATGTTAACATCTTATCATACGTTCCCATATTATGTTAATATGACTAGCACAGCCTTTAGCCAAGTGATTTAATCACTTAACATCACAGTTAACATTTATGATCAAGATAGACAATTATAAAAAGCCTTATTTATTCACGAGGGCATAACCCCTTGAATACACTTATTTTGGATAAGTAGGACAAGCTGATTGATACATTAGTTTGGGAAAAATAGAATTGTGTTACAATCGGCTATAGGAACGGAATAATAATATGGAGTGGGGTCATGGATTTTCAGGAAGGGGTAAGTCATAGGAATCTTGGGGTATCCCTTCCTTTGATACCCGTTCTTCTCATAGCGCCCTAACACTTTGATTTGGTCAGCAGAGATTACCCGGGTCACTTCTTTATAAACATACTTGTTCTGCTTGACTTACCAACCGCTAACATGCAAAGTTGCATTTACGTAAGTTTTGACAAAGATGAACAGCTTCATGATCTTCAAATCCTCCATCCACTTGATTATCTTCAAGTTGGTCGTCTGAAGGTACACAAGTCGGTGGGCTGCTATGTAGTATATTCCTGAGTCTCCCATCCATCTCCGCTCCGCATACAGGGGCAAAGGACTATAGATGTGGTCCAAAATATCCATCATGCCAAGCCTCTGATGATAGTTCAAAGCATGCATTGCATTCATGAACATGACCGGAACACCAAGAACTTGCTCCATGCTTCGTGACTCTAATTCCCTTGTAATCTTTAGATCTCGTTGGTTTGCTCTGATACCAACTATAACGTGTTCGCTCATCCGCTTGTGGGACACGTCTTAGTAGCCCATTGGGAAGAGAGTCTAGAAAGCGCCGCCTGGCACTCACAAGGAATGTCACAAGCTTTGCGATCTAGGACTTCTCGAGTCTGCCCCGAGCGGAAGTGTCCAGCCGTTCCCACTTAGGATCGACCTGAAGTGAGGGTTCCTTTCCTATCAGCAACGTCTCTAGGAAGTAGCTAGCGTCGAGCTCCAAATGGACCACTTGGCGTTGGAACAACAGAGTCGAAGCAGATTCATGCTGCACTTGGTTCATGGAGAATGGGGAATAAGAGGGATGCAAAGCTCAACCTCTCTACCATGAGGCATAGTCCCATTCCTTTCCCCTAAAAGAGCATAAATGGGGATTCTAACTCTATTGATGCTAGGTCTTCATAGTCTAGTTATCTCATCTTTTGAGAAAAGTTCCTAGCTATCCGGGACCACCCTTCCGTAGGATGGACCCATGTCACATCCACCGCACTTTCCTTGGGTTGCTTAGTTATCTAATTACCTACCACATTATGTTTGACATGTAAAAGCAGCTCCCTTAATTGACCAGTTTAAACACATATTCCTTCACGTAACTTAGCCACTGACATAAAAACAATGTTAAGCAAGCTCCTTTTTCAAATATCTGATCTTTATTTATCATAATCCTAGAGTATATCAAGTATCCTACCCGAAGGCTATCCTAGCAATCAACAGGATTGCTGCTCCAAGTTCTGCCCGTAGACTAGTACACGGACCTTGAGATCCCATCTCGAGTCACGTTAGCCTCTTGTGGAGGATCCAGAGGCAAGGAATTTACAGCGACAGCCTCCCATGGCACCCAAGAATCCTCCAAGTAGCACCCATGGAGAGACCTCTCGCAGCGCATCAGGTCCATATACCGGGCGTGGCTAACAACCCCCTTGGATAGGGCCAGATAGACAGTCAGAGGTAACTGAACCTGCTACTCCCTCTAGGCCTTTAACCTGAAGCATTAAGTGTTTTTCCTTGAATTAGTTCCTTGAGCAAAGGAGTTCAAACAATGTACCTAAGTGTACAATCACGATCATTTCGGAGGCCGTTAGTATGGCCAACTGCTAAGCTGTGATTTCTTTTTTCCGAATGCTCCCAGCACTCGATCCTGGATCGTTCGTGACTTGGCGAGATCCCAAGGGCTTGGCAAGCTAGGTTGCTTGTTTCCCCTTTATCTTTGGGTTAGGGTTTGTACCCTGCCAACCCTAATTATCCTTACCTTAGGTCTCTTGGTAAAAATAGGTCATGGACAATCCCATTGTCCTTGGTTGGTCAACTTGCTGGTTATCTCCTTTTTCCCTTGAAGTATCTATGTGATCTTTCCTTTTATCCCTAATTGACCAAGGATACTTTTCGTGATACAAGAATACATTATCTCAACCCCCTTTTTCAATAGTACTCACATGCACTAATGTTCACCCCTTTCTAACCCTTTCTTTGAGCTTGTCTAACTACGTTGAAGGACAAGTATTGACTTTACTCAACAATTTCAAGGCCAATGTACAAAGCATGAATTCAAGCATTCTAATGCACATTAATTTCATGCAATCTTTCTATGTGTGCAATCTTGATATTACACATGCATGCAATGGTTCCTTCGTATGCATCTAGTATGGATGCAACAACCATATCACTTGATTTCGTTAATCAGTTCAAGAGAAATACCCTTAATATATGTCTACCCTTCCATGCACTTATCTTTTCATGATCATGCAATTAAGGTATGAAAGAAACCCATGATAAATACTAGTCACAAGCAATAGTTTTGTACGACACATGCGAAGTTCCTTTCAATGCATGTGACTTAACATGTTGCTTGTTTATGCGAGAATCTTTCCCATGCATGTAGAAGTTTTCCTTGCATGTATCTAATATGACTGTGATACTTTATGCATTTCCCTATCAATCTCAAGAGAGACCCTAGGATATGCCATTTCCCATTCAATACAGGATGGAGCATAGTTAATATATTTGGGACATGAAGGTAATACTGAGTCGTTCCATTAGTGCAGCTGACTTCCATGAAATCACCCCATGTTTGGAAATATTCATGCAACTCATGCGCTAGACTTTTTTATTAAATTCAAGAGAACCTTCTTAAGTAATGCAATGAAAAAAAAATTATGAGAGTGTTTAATGCAAAAATTCCCTATGAATTTACTCGATACGTATTTCATGAACTTTGTATATACGAGGTTACGTAATCATTTAACATATTGAGTTCATCGACAAGGAGTGCAGGATCATGGACCTGATTCTTGACAATCGGAACCCCGTTAGCAGCAACTCCTTCACCTTGGGTAGGAACACCTGTAGAGTTGCTAGTTGCATGCCTCTTGGGTGCCATCTTTCACAGAAATCTAGTGGCCTTTGTGTGCGGGGATAGCTATTAGATGCGCATGAATTTCTTATAAATTGTCCTACAGCTTCCCACCAATCCTCACGGCATTTGCACTTGAATGAATGTGGTCACGGATTTTAGAAAAATTAAGCCGGTGTCGTAGTGCTGCGCATTCGAGGTGTAGAATCCACGAGAAAGTTGTGTGTGTGACATTTGTTACTTTGTACATACTTAGTCATTTTGTTTGCACTTTTATTCTGCGTGGGTAGTATAGTGAAGAGGGTTTGGAGCAAGAAGAACTTATCTGTAATGCTTTAGTTGACATGTATGTGAAATGGGGGTTGGTTTCAGATGCACAAGAAGTGTTCATTAAGATGTTAGCTCAAGATGTAGTATCATGGACAACACTGATTGCAAGATATGCAGAACATTGACCTTTCCATGAGGCATTAGAATGTTTCAGACGGATGAAACTTGATGGTATTTCTCCGAATGCTTTCACATTTGTCTCTGTGCTAAAGCCATGTGGTCACATGGGAGCCATTGACAAAGGTGAAAATTTTCTTTTGGACATGGCAAAGAGTGGATTGGAAACAGATACATCTATTGGAAGCAGCATAACTGAGTTGTATGCCAAGTTTGAGATGATGTCAAAGGCTCAGGAGGTTTATGATAAGTCACCAACTCGTGACCTTGTGTTGTGGACTTCACTGATTGCAGGCTATGCTAAACATAGACCATTTATCAAGGCACTTGCTTCTTATCATCACATGCAATTAAAGGGTGCCTGTCCAGATGTTGTCACTATTTCTTGTACCTTGAAAGCTTCTATGTGCATGAAATATTTGAGTAAGGGCCGAGTCATTCACATGGAGATTGATTTAAAAGGATTTGAACAAGATCTTCCTATTGCTAATACACTTGTTCGACTACATGCACAATGTGGCTTACTCTTGGATACCAAGACCTCCAGAGGCACTGCTTGGACCCAAATTGACATGTGATCCGGTCAAATTTGGAACATTCAGGGCAGACCCTAAATTAATAGCTCGACCAAGATTTCCACTGATAGCTCTACTAATTACACGGCAAACTGAGCTGGTAATCGGAGGACTTGCACCTCCAATTATAGATGGAGAAAACCCATTCCAGGAACACCCCAGTTATTTACAGATCTAGAGATTGGAGATGGTCCAGAAACAAAGGTAACAGATCTATTCATGTGGCTACTACCATATGAAGGGTTTTTTTCCCATGCTTATACCAGCTCGATGGGGTAATCCCACCACTCGGTTTGTGAAGTCCATGGATATCTGTGACGGTGCAACTGGCAGATTATTCGTGGTGAATCAGCCTACTGGTAAACTTCCTGATGGTTGGTGGATAGCACTTGTTAGCGCATCTTCCAATCCAGAATTCCTAGATGGCAGTGAAGAAGGCATTGGTGGGGTGTGCTTAACTTCAAAGGCAAGATATAAACCATCAACCAGAAACAAAAGCTGGATTATTGCAAGCTTTTGAGGATTCATCCTGGATCGATCGCATAAGTAGTGGCGTACGGCAAGAATGGATGGCGCACTTACAAGAGAGTCTATATGTTAACATCATTCATGCTCTTTCTTATGCACGGCAAAAAAAAACAACAAACCGGAAGGAGCAGAGGATTGGGGAGAAAAAGCAAAGGTGGAAGAGGCCTGCGATCGGAGTGAAGGAGGCAATTCAAAAACACAAACAGGGAATGGAGGGAGGCTGCAGTGAGCTTTTGGAAGACAATCTAGAGAAAGTGACGATGACACACAAAAGGTGAAGGAGAGGATGGAGCCATGATGAAGTTGAAAAAGTGGCAGCTCTTCAGAAAGACGGAACGGAAGATAAAGCTTAACACAATGAGCAGAGGACGTTGACAAGGCTACAACGAGTGGAAGACAAAGATGGAGCAAATGGATACGAAGAAGAAGATGATCAAAGACAAGAAGGTTGAGAAGTAGTTGAAAATTTAGATGAAAGAAGCCAAGCAGTACCAAGTCTATTGTGCTTTTGGTTCTATCCGCCATCTTCTACTAGTTCCATAGCACCGACTTCCACCAATTCCACACCACCGTCTTCTACTAGTTTTGCAGCATGGCCAACTACTATGACTGGATTATGTTTTTAAAGTCGTCCTCATTGGCGATTCCACATCTGGTGGAAATTTGGATTAAGTATTTGAAACCAGAATCACAGGTGGCAATAGTTTGAATTAAGGGATCAAGTCAACACATTTGAAGCTGGACATACAGTTTCTCGGCCCTCTATCAGTCAAGAAATTGTGGAAGATTAATAAGAATGGCTTATCGCATTCTTTGTGCTGAGAATACTCCTAACACAGAGGTGTCTTAAGGAAGGTTGACATGAGAACTACACTTTTAAAGGCTTGGATTGTATCTTCCATATTGTTTTATTGTTTTGTGGACAAGAACGATCTATAGCCAGATGTCTTTGCAGAGATTTTTGAGTTCAGTAACCACAAAGCAGTCTAAACTTGCTTGATTGATCTTCTATCCTGAAATTAGTCAAGGTCCTCTGTGGTCGCGACTTTGCTTTCGAAAACCCTTCGACATCTTTGGTGAACCCGACGTGAAAGCATCGCATTTAAATTTTATGATGGGAGATACTTCAACGTCAGTTTCAACCCTTCTATGATTCCTGCTTTGTCCTCTACTTTAGGTTCATCATCGACTTCTGCTTCAAGTACTTCTACGGATGATTTAAAGCAAATTTTGCAGAATATGTCTATGTATATGTAGCTTCAAAATCAGTAGACACAATTGTATATGCAGCAGCAGTAGCAGTTGCATCAACAACAGTTGTCTCAGCGAAGGCAACTATATTCGGAGCAAGAGAATGCAATCAGCGCGACTAAGACGATTGAAGCAGTCAAAAATGAGAAGAATCTATTTGATGGCCATAATATATCGGCTTATTTGAAGATGTATGAGATCAAGATGGGATTTTTTGGAGTATCAACAGGACTTATGAGTAAATATTTTCTTCGCCTTGTCACACCTGCCTTGAGGGCAAAAGTGACAGATCTTTTCCTTCAAAATTCGCATTGGAAGGATTTTAAGAAGGCTCTGAAAGAGGAGTATTTTCTTGAGGACTTTGGGATGGCTACACCGCGATCATTCTGAGAGTGGGTCTAAATGACAAACAAAGATTTAGCTGCTTCAGAATTGATATGATATTTTTAAGAGAGGTATAGTCAGCTTGATGCCATTGAACAAAGAGCATTGGATGTTGAGAAAGTTGAGCTTTTCTTGCAAGCTGCAGATCTTGCTCTTCAAGAAGAATTAGGAGAGCTTCTTGAGGATCGCACGAAGTCTATGGGTCTCAAAACAGATTGGCAAGATGCCTAGGATGCGGTCTCGACTTTGACTAAGAGGCGAATATGGAAGACCCGCTTACAGAATCAATCCATGACACCGACGCCGTCTTCTACTCCTATGTCTCCTTCTACCCTTGTTATTTCTTCTCTTCCTCATCCAGTTACTTGGCCTATGCCAGTGCCTACTATTTCTACTCCTCCTGTTCCAAGACCGATGCCAGCTTCTTCTGCTCCAAAACCATCCGCTCGGTCGGTTCCTTCCTCTCTTGATGACATAATCAAAGGCATAACGAATTTGACACTTGAGTCAGTTAAAGTAGAATTGGTGGGAAAATTGAAAGAGTAGTTTGCTTCGACTGCGCCTACTATTTCTTCTAGTGCTCCTACTGCACCTAGGAGAGATCGAAGATGTATTTGGTGTGATAGTACGGACCATCAGCATTGCAGGGATTGTGAATCTTTTCAAGATGCAAGGAGGAAGAATTTGGTATTTTGGGGACAAGATGGCAAGATTTGGTTGACTGAAATAGGAGCTCCGCTTGCTACCAATTTTGGAAAAGGCGGAATGAAGAAATTAGTAGATGATATGGCTGCGCGTACTTCTTATGTGGAAACTAGAGGAGATGCTTCTGCATATGGAGTCCAGATTGAGAAAGGTTCAGAGAGTCAGTCAGCATTATGGACCTATGCTATGGAGGTGACAAACAAAGGGAAAATTCAGCAGACTGTTTTGACTAGTGCAGGTTCTAGCACCAGATCTGAGACAGGTTGGGATTCACTTGTGGACAGGTACACTATGTATGCCTACTTGGCTAAGTCTTAGGGAGCATATGTACTTGTTGAGGAGAAGCGTAAGATGGATGAAGAGAATCCAAATGCAGCTAAAAAGACTAGAGGGGGTGAGTTTGTTACTCCAACTATCTACTGCAGGACCGTCTTTGAGACCAGGGCCAGAACGACAGATGGAAGATGCTCAGAAGAAAGAAAAGAGGCAAGAGCCTAGAGAGAGGAAGCAGCTAGGGTTTAGATTGATGTCCGATATTGAGACATCTATGGACATGAAGAAAATCTTTAATGATAAGATACTTGGCAGTGAGGTGACTTTTACTATTTCTGAGGTTTTGGGCATCTTGAAAAGAGAGTTTCGAGATCAGTTTCAAGAAGTCCTGAAGAGAAAAAGACATGCATTGCCTACTACTGATACACATGGAGTTTTGATTGGGGAGTTGGATGAGGATAACGATGAGGTTATGGTTGAGAAAGCTTCTATTTTTTCCGTAGACAGAGAAGAGGGTTCAACCTATGCATTATGCTGAAACTGATGAGCCTATCTTGGTACCACGTAGTCACTTTTCGCGGAGTCATTGGGCTAGGACAACTACAGAAACAATGGTAAAAATTGGAGAGAAGCGGGTGCCTTATGTTGCTTTGGTGGATCATGGTTCAGAGATTAATCTCATAGTTCGTGGAGTTTATGAAAGTAATAGATGGCCTATGGATGCACAGCATGGGTGGCGTATGAGAACTGCCAACAACACTGCAGGTGATTTGTATGTTGCATGTCCCAATGTCAGGATTTCTATTGGATATGTAGAGGAGGATTTTCATTTCTTTGTGCATGATTCATGCTCTTATCCCATAATCCTTGGACAGCCATTCATTACAGAGATGCGCATGGAGACGAAAGTAAGGGATGATGGATCTGCTTATGCACGGATTCGTAGTAAAGATGGTATGAGAGCAGTCCAGTTTATGATTGTGTGTGTAAACCATGCAAGAAACAGAGATACTCTTTGAGATGCACCTTTGCCCACTGTGAGGGATTCGGGTTCTCATTAGGTACCGCTATTTCGTGAGACGACGGTGGTACAGAGCAGAGGAGATTGGAGTTCTTGCCTCCTGGCAGCAGTGTTTTCTCCTCCAATTTTGTTGGAATTTCAGTAAACAGTTTGATGACTTATCAGAAGACTTCTAAGTTGCCTAGAGCTGCCAGGTAGTACATATGCAGAAAGGAGAAAGATTTGAAAAATGCAGGTGTTTTAGAGGATGATGAGCATATAGATGGGTTGTATGATAGTATGGTTTGTGCAAATACGATGACAGAGATGGAAAACATGCTGAAAACTGATATGCAAAGTTGTCACAGTAATGTATCAGTGCAGTCCTTGGACATGTTTCATGAAATTTTGAATTTTGTGTCATAGATAGAGTCAGAGGCTGAGGTGACTTAGCAAAAAGTATCGAGTACTGAATTCAAAAACACGAACAGGAAATCGAGGGAGGCTGCGGCGAGCTTTTGGAAGACAATCCAGAGAAAGTGACAACGACACGCAAAAGGTGAAGGAGAGGATGGAGCCATGATGAAGTTGACGAAGTGGCAGCTCTTCAGAAAGATAGAACGGAAGATAAAGCTTAAGACGACAAGCAGAGGACGTTGACAAGGCTACAACGAGTGGAAGACAAAGACGGACCAAATGGACACGAAGAAGAAGATGATCAAAGGCAAGAAGATTGAGAAGCAATTGAAAAGTCAGACGAAAGAAGCCAAGCAGTACCAAGTCTATTGTGCCTTTGGTTCTGTCCGCCATCTTCTATCAGTTCCATAGCACCGACTTCCATCAATTCCGCACCACTGTCTTCTACTAGTTTTGCAGCATGGCCAACTACTATGACTGGATTATGTTTTCAAAGTCGTCCTCATCGGCGATTCCGCATCTGGTGGAAATTTGGATTAAGTCTTCGAAACCAAGATCGCAGGTGGCAATAGTCTGAATTAAGGGATCAAGTCAACACATTTGAAGCTGGACATACAGTTTCTCGGCCCTCTATCAGTCAAGAAATTGCGAAAGATTAATAAGAATGGCTTATCGCATTCTTTGTGCTGAGAATACTCCTAACACAGAGGTGTCTTAAGGAAGGTTGACATGAGAATTGCACTTTTAAAGGCTTGGATTGTATCTTCTGTATTGTTTCATTGTTTTGTGGACGAGAACGATCTACAGCCAGATGTATTTGCAGAGATTTTTGAGTTCAGTAGCCACAATGCAGTCTGAACTTGCTTGATTGATCTTCTATCCTGAAATTGGTCAAGGTCCTCTGTGCTCGTGACTTTGCTTTTGAAAACCCTTCGATGCTGATGCAGAAAAGTGCATTTTTCTTTTAGATATGTTTCTTTGTACATGCAGAATTTAATCAGACGAGTACGATTCTGAATGAGTTGAGACTACCTAACATTATTCTAGTTCATGGAGAGGAGACATTGAGAAGGCTATGGTTCTTGTAGAGGAAAATTATGAGGCCTTAATGGCCAAATTAGAGCAAGGTTCAAAAGGGTTGGAATAGGCTGCAATGCTTGATGTTTTGATTCAATTGTCTATTGGTTTACGAGATCTAGAAGCTATCCAACAAATGCTTGACCAGATGAAGGATGTACTATTGGAATTTGGACTTGTTTTAGCCAATGGCTGATATGTTTTGGGAGCATTGAAAGGGAACCTAGTGATGCTGAAGGGTCTAAAAATGAAGATAATAATCTTCTGATGGTGAAACAAGAGCTTGAGAAAGGTGGAATTACACTACCTGAGAGGATCAGTGATGATGAGCTTGAATGGTTCCTTGTAGCAGCCAATGGGAATGTGAAAAGGTTAATATGCAAGGCGTATGCGGTGCAGGTCACTTGTGTCATGCCCTCTCATGAATTTATGTCCTGACATCAATTTATTATGTGATCATTTACTCTATGAGGGTTGAATTTGGAGTTATGCAGTTGGTTCAAATAGATGATCCAAGGATAACAGTTGTAATAGATTGTGAAGGAACACCTGCACTCGGTTTTCCTGTGAACATGCTGAAGTCATGCTGTGCTCGAGTTCAAGAAAATTATCCGACTCAACTTGCTGCACTCTTTGTTGTCAACCTTCCCCCAATTGTACATATGATTGCACATGCCATTATCAAGAGCTATCTACAATCACAGAGGATTAGATCACAGTTAACAACGATTTAATCAATGGAGATAGTGCAATGCCTGGCACTCTGACACTCTGGCCTGGGGAAAAAAGGCCGCTTTTCTGATGGCTATTGTGGTGGGAAGGCAGCTTTTCTTAAAAAAGGAGGAGCCTGAAGAAAAACATAGGATCACGAAAAACTATGGAGAAGCTTTTTGGAGAATACTGTGGAAGGGAGCAGCTCGAAATTGCTACAAAATGAAGAGAAGAGTCATGGTATCAAAAATCAGAAGAAGTTGATTATCAGTGGCATAAAGATGATGAAGCGACAGATGATGACAGAGATGAAGAGAAACCGATAGGAGGAAGAAGGAAGAAGTCGACAATAGAATTATCAGTGGACATTGCTACAACAGAGAAGTAGCCGAGGATTTCTGTGACATCGGGGGTGATGGAGGCTGCGACGGTCTGACACTGAAGACGCAAGAACAATTGGAGCTTTCCTAAGGACTAGCTACAACTTGTCTCTGCATGGGATTTTCTGCTGCTCTATCAAGAAGGACTGTTATGTGGCGTCCTAACAGCAATGGAGAGGAGATGAGGAGGATAACAAAGTTCAATTGAAGCTTGAAGAAGGGGAAGAAGAGTGGATGAAGATGATTCGGAGGAAAGTCATCATTATTTGCTGCTTGACTGAGGTTGCTCTGTGTGACATCTTGACGTCTTCTTCCTCTGTTGGTCTTCATCTTCTTTGTCCATTCGTGCTTTTGCTATTGTGTTGTTATCCTGTTTGCCATTGAAACTCTGATAGCCATTCAACTTCAGCACCCTGAAATTGTCCATCCCCTCTTCAATATGATAGTGAGCTTTGACTTAACTGGGAATCAAGCTATGGCAAAGAGGAGCTACTTCCATTTTATTTGGACTCCCTAGATGAGGTGAGCTCTAGCAATAGTGCTAATAAACAGAGACATTGCAAAAAGCCAATTAAGAGATCCAGGAAATAGAAAATTAAAAGTACTTTCCAACTATTGCGATGTATCAAACCAAGAGTAGAAGGGTTTGCAGGCCTAGCTTCAGGAGCTCTCGGTGTCCTCTCGAGCTCCGAGCCCCATGTGCTTCGCCTCTGCGACTACTTGATGCCATCTGAACAGGCCCACCCTAATAGTCAACAAAGGGATAGTACTGACAGGTCATAAGGTGCTCTGAAAATTTCAAAGCCTTCTTTTAATCTACCAAAGTTAGCACCGGAGTTTGATGGCATTGACTGCATTAGTACTCTGATTGGATGGTGAAGAGATTTATCCTCATCAAATTTTGTTCCCTCTTTTACTACTTGGTCCAGGCTAGAGCTTTACTAGGCTGCAAAAGAGGCCATGAACAACTACTCTAAAATATCTATGTGATACAATTACTACTTTCTTAAGGGCTATGGTGACAATAGCCAGATGTCTTTGCAAAGATTTTTGAGTTCAGTAGGCACAATGCAGTTTGAACTTGCTTGATTCTCTTTGAGACCATGATTTCACTTTGTCAATGAGTATGAAGCTGAAGCTATTGATGCCATTATCCAAAATTGAGGTGACCTTCTTTCAAATTGAATCATGATCTCGCTTGATTGATCTTCTTCCTAAAATTAGTCAAGGTCCTCTATGGTCGCGACTTTGCTTTCGAAAACCCTTCGACACCAGGTCTTGCAAGTGAAACACCTCCTAAAGGAGATGCTTTGGAAGCTTCTTGGAAGCTTCCAAACTCTTTTCTCTTCTTTGAAAGAAAAAATAGATGACGTCTTCTCTCCTGAAATTGATTGATCTTCTTCCTGAAATTAGTCAAGGTCCTCTATGGTCGTGACTTTGCTTTCGAAAACCCTTCGACACCAGGTCTTGCAAGTAAAACACCTCCTAAAGGACATGCTTTGGAAGCTTCTTGGAAGCTTCCAAACTCTTTTCTCTTCTTTGATAGAAATATCAGATGACGTCTTCTCTCCTTCTTCTTCTCTCTCTCTCCCTCTCTTCTTCTTCTTCTTCTTCTTCTTCTTCTCTCTCTCTCCCTACTTTTTCTTCTTCTTCTTCTTCTCTTCTCCTTCTCTCTCTCCCTCTTCTTCTTCCTCTTCTTCTTCTTCTTCTCTTCTTCTCCTCTCTCTCTCGCTTCTTCTTCTTCTTCTCTTCTTGTCCCTCTCTCTCTCTCCCTCTTCTTCTTCTTCTCTTCTTCTCCCTCTCTCTCTCTCCCTCTTCTTCTTCTTCTCTTCTCCTTCTCTCTCTCCCTCTTCTTCTTCTTCTTCTTCTTCTTCTCTTCTTCTCCTCTCTCTCTCTCTCTTCCTCTTCTTCTCCTTCTCTTCTTCTCCCTCTCTCTCTCTCTCTCCCTCTCTCTCTCTCTCTCTCTCTCTCTCTCTCTCTCTCTCTCATCACCGGGTAGGAGGGGGGGCGGGGGGGGGGAGGGAGGGGTTTTTACATGATGACAAGGAGGGGAGGGGTTTCTGACGAAGGCCACAGGGGGGGCACTGCTGTCTGCCAAGAAGCTAGAGGGGGGGCTACACTACAGTAGGCCAGGAGGGAGGGCAGGGCAGCGTGATCACCAGGAAGTAGGGGTGGTGTTGTTTCTGTTCCAGATGGAGGAGGGGGGGCTACGCTTTTAAAGAGGGGGGGAAGGGTGGTATGGCCGCCACCCCTCCCACCTGGGGGGCTGCATGTGGCCCATCACTCACTTCACTCCCAGATCTCTCTCTCTCCCCGACGTGCTGTCGGCAGGGAGAGACAGAGGGATTAAGAAAATTATACTAAAATTATATTTTTTAAAAAAGGGGGACATATTACATATATGGAGGACTTTGTAAGTTTTTCTTTTGTTTTGCTTGCTCATTTTTTTGCAATATCCTTTGTACTGACAATCATGTTTCTAACGGTTAGTATTTTGTTTCCTTTGCAACACTCCATTACAAAACGCGATCCGACGAGCCTTGAGTCACGATATGCAAAGAGTCACGATCTCATTGCATTGATTGACTGATTGTATGGATGCGACGGCCCTGTAAGTCACTCATCTTTCTTGTCTATAGTAGTTACCATGTTTAATTAGAATGCATTATTGTATGGTGGACTGATGTGTAGTTGTCTTTTTTTTTCAGAGTTCGTTCGATGCTCCTTTGTGACGGGACGAGCTGTTAGATAGCTCACCCTTGGATCCCTGGAGCTCACATACCCTTCTTTTTTGGTCACGTGATCTGTGTAGACATTTTCTATGTAGTAGTGATATCTTGACATGATTGTACTAGTCGCTTTCATTATGCAATCATGTATTTATTTCATGTATCAGTGTTATGATTTAAGTACACTTTGTCTTTATTTACACGAGCATTGTACATAGTGCAGAAACTATTTTGTATGGCCCAAATAAAGCACATAGTGCTATATGTGGCAGGGCAGTAAGCTGCCTTGCCACAAAAAAAAAAATTCATGTTACCATCGCTATTAGCGTCACAAATTTACTACACGCGTCGTTATTATCATCGTTATTAGCATCACAAAGCTTCATTATCAGCGTCACTATTTGCGTCGGTATCAGCTAGTACCGACGCAAATAGTGATGCTGATAACGACGCTAATACCAACTGTTCTATAGCATCCCCAATAACGACGCTTTTTGCGATGACGGAGGTAAATTTCTTTATTTACATTTTCGTCGCTTTTAACATCGGTATAAGGCCTATATCTTGTAGTGAGTGGTAGTGGTAGTGGTAGTAGTGTAGAGAGAGAGTTGTTGTGGTAGTCATAGTCGTGGTCGTAGTCATCATAGTCATGATTGTAGTAGTAGTACTAGTAGTAGTAATAATAGTTTTCTTGTTTGTAGTAGTAGTAGTAGTTTTGTTTTTTTCTTTTTTTGTTTATTGTTGTTTAGTTTTCTTATTTTTTGTTGTTATTGTTATAGTAGTAGTCGTAGTAGTAGTGGTCATGGTCGTGGTCATGTTCATGGTCGTAGTTGTAGTCATAGTTGTTGTCATGGTCGTAGTCATAGTCATAGTCGTAGTCGTAGTTCTTGTAGTCATGGTTGTAGTAGTAGTAGTGGTTTTCTTGTTTTTTGTTGTTGTAGTAGTAGTAATAGTTTTTTTTATTTTCTTGTTTAGTATTGTTTAGTTTTCTTGTTTGTTGTTGTTGTTGTAGTAGTGGTAGTAGTAGTACTTTTTTCTTCTTTTCTTGTGTTGTTGTTGTTATTGTTGGAGTACTAGTAGTAGTAGTTGTTGTTGTTTTTTCTTCTTTTCTTACTTATTATAGTGGTAGTGGTAGTGGTAGTGGTAGTGGTAGTGGTAGTGGTAGAGAGAGAGAGAGAGATGTTTTGTTAAAGAAAATTGGTAGTAGAGAGACATATATGTTTTGTTAAAGGAAGTGAGAGAGGGAAATGAAGATAAAAAGAAAGAAGGAATGAGAGAGAGGGAATAAACATATAACATAATAAAGAAAGAGAAAAAGAGAGAGAGATGGAAGGAGAGGAGAGAATGAATGGATAAAAAACAAAGAGAGTGGTGGCGAGGTCCGGTGAGGTCCGATGCAATACAACAAGACGGAAAACACTCTGACATACGTTGTCGAAGGATTTCGAAAGCAATGTCACGACTTCAGAAGTCCTTGATAAATTTCAAGATAGAAGATCAGTTCTAAAATAAGAGATATCGGTGATAAAAGATGGATCAATGGATCATCTTGTGTTAGATCTTTTCTATTCAAAGCCGTGCACAGTTGAGAAGTACAAGGTTTCAAAAATAAATTCTTCCCAACAATATGAAATCCAAGTTCAAGGAGAAACTGAATCTGAAAATCACAGCAGCAGAGATATATTCACAAACAATGCCAAGGATTTTGCAATTCATGGCTACACTCAGGAAAGCTTGAGCTTACAAGTTGTAAAAGGACACCTTCCCATTCTCAGCAAGAATTAGACCTTTGTATACAAGGTTTCTGAAGGCTGGCTTATTGAAAAGTGCAGTTGTCAATATCATAAGTGTTTAGAACCAGTTAGGGTCTGGTCTAAACTCTCTGTCACTATGTTACTTAATCTGAATTCACTGTTCATCCTGTATACATTCAGCATATCTAGGTAGATAAGTGATATTTGTGTAAGGAAAGGCTATCCAAACAAAAACAGGGCTGCCACAATCTTGAGAAAGGTCAAGAAAGAGTACAGGATCCAGTATGTGAGCCACTATTGATCATCTTCTTTCGACTCACTTTCGATGGCCTGGACTGACGCATACAAAGGATAGAAAAGCATCAGCAGGGCTAGCAGCCATGGGCATGCCTTCCAAGAGCCCCTCCCTAGATTGCATTAAGAAATTCTGTCTTCTAGTTTCTTCCTGCACTTTTAGAAGTCTGCCACACTCTAGTTCAGACAAAGATCCTCCAACTAGCTTATTCTTTGGCAATAGGCAAGGTCCATTCGTAACATCCAAGATCCCTGCAGCAGAAATTGTTCGTTGGTATTGTTTGTCTTTTCTCTGAGCTAACTCATGGCCTCCTCTTTGTCAATCTGTTCCAAAGTTGCAACTACTCAACGACTTTCTCCCACTCTTTGCTGTAACGCATAACGATGCTGCGGCACTCTTCGTTGTAGTTGTCAATGCTCATGGACAACACCTGGCCTCCCACCAACAGACGCTCTCCATGTAAAGAGGATCCATGGTCTTGTAATCATCCTTGAAATTGATCCAGCTGCAAAATGTCAGTTTGATGCTGATAGATCTTTGGGTACTATGATGTTTACAGGCGTTTGTTGCTGAAGTAATGGAGCTTGTTGAATTAGGCAGTTTGAAAGACACGCTAGTTGGGATACCGAGGCTGACTGGTCTGATAAGCTAGGTGATTTTGTGTGCCAGGAGAGATACTGTAAGGAAGTTTTTTCGACCTGTGATGCCTGAGATCAGTCTTGCCTGTCTTCGCCTTTGCTTTCCTTCCCCTTCCGACTAGTAAAGCGGCCTCAAATTGCTTTTCTCCCCACCAGAAAAGCTTCCCTTCGCCAGAATTGTAGAAATTCCCCTGCGCCTCAGAGAAAGCTTTCCCTCGAAATAGCCTTCAACACCCAAAAAAAACCAGTTATTGCATATACAAACCACACTTATATTTGTATTAAGGCTAGTTTACGAAGTGGACTGGAAGGATGATTAACCCTGTATGCACCAAACCACCAATTTGCAGGCACAATCCTCAATGAACCAAACTACAAATTAGTGTTTTCATATGCTGCTTCCTTCTCTCAATCAAGCATGTGCCCAGATATCGAGTCCAGAATTGGGACATATCCTTTATGGTTCATGCCTAGACTGATATAAAGTTATCCTCATTTCCTCTATTTTGTCTGCATCCCTCCACCTACAGGCAGCTGAATATATATCAGCCATTAAAACATATGCAGCAACACCTTCTTGATTTGCCTCCAGGAGCTGCTACAAGTACCAGAGAGAGAAACAAAAACCCCTACCATCCAGCAGAGTCCCTAAAGAGATCCAAGCCAGTGAGACTGAACCCATTTTAAATATATCCTGGCATTAAAGCATTCCATGACACTTCATTTCTTTCCAGCAAGCCCTTGAAGACTTTATGTGCTTCGTTTAAACTTCCACATTTGGCATACATGTCCACAGTCGTGCTTCCAATAGCAACATCTGATTCTAGTCCTTGCCGTATCATATGATCATTTAACAACTTATGCATTTGATGCTGCTACATGCCTTCATAAGGCACAGAAAAGTCACTCTGTCTGGTCTAGTGCCTTCTTGTTTCATCCTTGTAACATTCAAGAGCAACAAGACCAAGCCCATGTTCAGTGTAGCCTATAATCATGGCACTCTAAGAAACGACATCTTGATCTGACATATTGTCAAATACTTCTTGGCTTTTCCAAGCATACCAGATTTTGCATACATGTTAACCAGAGCATTATTGATTAATTCCTCTTGCTCCAATCCCTCTTCCACGTAGAACAAAAGTATAAACACAACAACTAAATATGTACAAAGTATCAAATCCCACACACACAACTTTTGGGTGGTTTCACGAGATCCATGCATGTATCAACGACTGCATACTATTTTGAGGAGAATACAAGACTATGGAGACATGTCCAAAATGTGGTTCTCACAAGTATTGACAGGACTTGCAAGGACAATCCAGGTTCTTTCAATACATATTGTTTCAATTCATTGTGATTTTTCTTTTGTTGTGTTTACCACTTGGGTATTCTCTATCTTCTCTTCCATCTCCTATCTCTACTTCCTTCTACTTCTGATCCCCGATGGATTCGACCTTTCGAGAAAACCCCCTTCAACAACGTATGAATGCCCAAAGTTGGTACGAGTTGAAAATGGTCCATAGGAGTCACATCCAAACAGAATGTGACGATTCTCATTTTTCTATGAGTTGCCATATTGGATCCACTTACAGATGAACCACTTGTTGGATCCCTTGCATATTTTCAAGAACGTGGGTAGCTTGCTATGGGACCACATCACAGGAAAGAGAGACACTATAAGGGCACGAATGGATTTGAAGGAGGTAGGCAAGATGGAGGCGCTTTGGCCGCAGTCGAGTGCCGATGGTCGCTTGCAGCTACCTCGTGCTCCTTGGGTTTTGTGCACTAAAAAAGAGCACATTGTGAAGCAAATAGTCAAGTCTATCCGCACTCCGATGGGTATGATGCATTCTCTCAGGATTGCATTTTCTAAAGACGACCAATTATCAGGGCTAAAATCCCATGATTGGCATAAGATATGTCAGGTTTGTACTACGAATGGATTGTAAGTGGCCTGTGTATTTTGCTATTTGGAGTGTAATTGTTGTTCATAATGCTTTCTTGTTTGTGGCAGTTTATACTACCGATCGCGATTGCAAGATGCCTTACTCTAGAAATACGCAGGGCAATTTACAAGTTTTTGACATTAGTACAATGGATCTCATAGAAGGAGATTAAGACGTCCTCTATTGAATCCGCAAGGTGGGGAGCAGTGGAGATGGTCTGTCTCTTTGGAAATACCTGCCTACCAGCATGCTCACGATACAAATCCACCTTCGTGTGCATCTTTAGATGAAGTGGAGATTGCTAGATCTGTCCATACACGGTGGATGTTCTTCTTGGAGTGTTTCATGAAAACCCTGAAAGGCTTTGTGCGACAACGAGCTCGGTCAGAAGGTAGCATGGTGGCTGACGATTGGTTGGTGTCTGAGGCGCTAGTGCATATTTCACAATGGCTACCAATGATGGATTCAAACAACAGTATGCTATGGTCGCTGAAGGATGATGATAGACTAATCGGAGATGTGGTGGTTGGAAATGAGGTAGAAGAAAGAATGGATGCTGCAATGGAGGAGAAAGTGAATCGCTTTTGTATGTTGCACCATGCCTCTATGGAGACGTGGCTTGCTAGGTACCAGCAAGCTAGGAAAGATTGAGAGGAAGCGTGATTTGAATTTCAACGTATTATGTGCCATCGACCGATTCGATATCCCGAAGGCATAGAGGAGATGCCACGGTTTATGTCAATGCAATGGTTGCATGGAGCTTTGACCGCAGCGTCTCGCGAAGGGGTGGAGGTCTCAACCGAGGAGTGGAAATTCTCGAGGGGATGTAGTCCAAAGGTGATGACGTTTTTAGGGTTTGTCGTATCTATATTTTATATGCGACAACTAATTGAGTGTTTCAATGTACAATACAAAATATATAGTGCAGTGTGGTCGTGTGGATGGCATTTCTGCGTGGAGAGTATTGACAAAATGCACTCCACAATAGATTGTGGTATCATGGCAAGGTTTGAGCAAGAGAGCTGACGACGAGCAACGTATCCAAACATGGTTATAGATGAGATGGAGTATTTTGGAAACTTGCAAAGTATTGTTACGGTGGATTACCGTAGCTTCTCCATGATACTATTCGATGTGCAGTGGTTCAAAGTGGTACTTGAAGGACTGGAGCAATAGTTCGATAAGGTCCATCTAGATTTCTCAAAATAGATTTCGAAAAAGAATGGACGGATTTGCACAACACCTTTGTGTTGCTGGCCCATTGTGAAGAGGTGCATGAACTCATTTGTTTGTTAATTGTATTACAACATGGTACATATTACAATAGCTAAATCTCTCTTGTACGTGTTTGTGAACATGTAATTTTCTATCCAAACCCCCGACAATCTTGATGGTGATATATTATACCTTCAGCTCCCCGAAGTGCGAGAGTATATGATCAAAGCCATGTTCTGAGCATACATGAGGACAAGATACAAATAGAGGGGTTGATATTGCAAGGGGTGGAGGCCACAGAAAGCTTGGAGCATGTAGAGAAGCCAGCATTGGGTAACAATGATGGAAATATAGGAGTCCAAGAATTCTTTGATAATGAAGTGGACTCATCCTTTTGTGGTGACATGTATATCGATCTTCCAGTTTATGCCAAGTTGTGCCAGGAGATTGACATGGAACCATAGGATACTTCATACTTGGAGCATCCACTTACTCAATTCGTTGACAAATCACTTATAAGGGTACATAAGATATGCATTTTAAGTAAGATCATTTTTAAAAGATTTACATTATCGTGCTTTGTATGATTTAAATTAATTATGCTAACATCATTTTTTGTCTATGCAGGTGACCTTTGTGGATACTTAGATAATCAGGATGAGTTGAGGGATGAGCAATGAGGAGTTGGAGGAGATCTTCATGCGTATGTCTCCAGATCAGATGGCGAGATTCAGAGACATGGCGGACCAAGAGTTATCTCGAACACCGTCAGGCCGCTCTATTAGATCTACTTTGGTGCGATCTGATGCTTCAGTTTCTAGTAGACGAGGTCGACGCTCCAAACTTGGGCCACCAAACTTGGGCTAGACAAAGGGAGTGATTCAGGGGGATGTTGTAGAGATCCGGATGCAGTGAGCGTGGCTCAGGTGGTTCCTGTGGAGGCACGGACACGGTGTCTCCATCTCGCTATTCTGCTGGAGTTGCATCACCTCCGGGATTTGTCACACCTGTGGGAATGTCTACTCCAGTCACTCCAGCTTTTGCTCAACCCACTCGTAGGTGGCACCTCTATAGGTGCTACTCTAATAGATACTACCCCAGTCGGTACACCAGATGTATAGGGGTCTCCTGGATATGCCTAGAAGCATGGTCGCAGGTGGGAAAGGATCCATCTTAGGTATACCGCAGAGGGATATACCTACCTTATAGATGATAGGTCAGGAGCCATCATCATGAATGATGAGGGTAGAAGGGTGATGGCTCACATGAGAGAGTTGTGCCAACAAGTTTTTCAGCACAATGTCTTGGATCATTGGAAGAACATACCGAAGGGGAGTAAGGACTACATAGTAACATCCTTGCATGAGGAGTTTCCGGTACTAGCCGCACTAGATAGGTTATCTACGGGCTAGATGATTTGCATGCATATATGGCACATAGACGATCGGACGCATGCAAGGCACTCAAAAGTGGGGCTTCATAGCCCAAGTGGGTAGAAGCGGATGACTGGTGCCGACTCAGGGACGCTGACTCAGGGAGGAGGCTACAAATTCTCTAGGACGTTGGAGACAGTAGTGCGAGGCGGCGAGGGCACGACTAGAGGCCGGAGTGGTCCATCATCTTGGGAGTAGCGGCCACAGGACATATCTGGAGGACTTTGTAAGTTTTTCTTTTGTTTTGCTTGCTTTTTTTTTTGCAATATCCTTTGTACTCACAATTGTGTTTCTAACAGTTGTATTTTGTTTCCTTTCCAGCACTCCATTACAAATCGCGATCCCATTGGCCTTGAGACTCGATATGTAGAGAGGCACGGTCTCACTGCATTGATTGACCGATTGTATGGACGCGGCGGCCGTGTAAGTCAATCATCTTCCTTGTCCGTAGTTACCATGTTTAATTAGAATGCATTATTGTATGGTAGACTGATGTGTAGTTGTTTCTTTTTTTGTAGAGTCCGTTCGATGCTCCTTTGCGGCGAGACGAGGTTGCGGATGGCAATGATCTATAGCTTGCCCTTGGATCCATGGAGCTCACACACCCTTCTTTTTTGGTCATGTGATCTGTGTAGACATTTTCTATGTAGTAGTGATATCTTGCCATGATTATATCAGTTGCTTTCATTATGCAATCATGTATTTATTTCATATATCAATATTATGATTTAAGTACACTTTGTCTTTATTTACATGAGCATTGTATATATTTTTGAAACTATTTTGTATGGCCCAAATAAAGCACATAATGCTATATGTGGCAGGGCACCTACTGCCCTGCCACAAAATTTTTTCTTTCCCCCGTTACCGTCGCTATTAGCGCCGCAAAATTTACTGCCGCATCGTTATTAGAGTCACAAAATGTATCGCAAAGAGTCGTTATCAACGTCATTATTTACGTCATGATATCGACGCAAATAGCGACGTTGATAACGACGCTGATACCGACTATTCTATCGCATCGCCAATAACGACACTTTTTGTGAAGACGGAAATTTTTTTTGTTATGAACATTTTTGTCGCTTTTAACGTCAGTATAAGGCCTATATCTTGTAGTGTCACTATGAATAAAGATTAAATGGGAGGCACAATTAGGAGGCTACTTAAGAAATTGTAGGAGGGCTTTTGTTCCATGTGCATGCACTTTAAATTTTGTAGAGGCAATTTAGCCCATGGATATGTAATTCTATCATTCTTCTTTGCTCTTCTTTGCATTTTCATTTTTCATGTTCTTCCTTCCCCCAATGTCCTTGTTTCTAGAATCTCGTGATATCTTTGCATGGAGTTATGATGCGCTGAGAGGCATTCCTCCCATCCTGGTTGTTCATTTACGATTCCTTTGAAGCAAGGTAGCTGCTCTGTGCGACAAAAAGTAAGGTATATGCCTTTCGAATTAAGAGAGGGGCTATTCAAAAAATTGACAAAAGATACAAAAGGTTGGCTTGATATTTCCGATTCAATACACATAATGGTGTTCACCAGTTATTAGGAAGAAGAAGAACAATGAGATTCAATTTTGTGTAGATTTCAGAGAGCTTAATAAGCAGATGGTTAAGGATTACTACCCATTGTCATTCACTGATCAAATTTTGGATTAGTTAATAGGTAGGGAAATTGATTCGTTTATGGATTGCTTTTTTAGATATAACCAGATGGCTATTACAGAGGAAGACAAATGAAAAACTACATTGATCACTGTCTTCGGTAGCTTTGCGTATCATGTGATGGCCTTTGGTCTATGCAATGCACTTGGGTCTTCTCAATGAACAGTTGATAAGATCTTTGGTGATATCTCCCCAAAGGAGTTAAAAGTTTTTATTGATGATCTAGGGGTAGCCACCACAAGTGTAATGTCCCCGCGATCCCCATAGGAATCCCCCCCTAGGACAAAATTTTCAAATTTTTTTTAAAAAAATTTACCCCCTCTCTCTCCCCCTATCGACTCCATGGCGGGGGGAGAGAGAGAGAGAGAGAGAGAGAGAGAGAGAGAGAGAGAGAGAGAGAGTGGAAGTAGTAAGGAGAGGAGGGCATGCAGCCCCCCACGTGGTGGGAGGACGTCGCCTCCCAGGTGACATCCTCCCCCCACCCAGGTGAGTAAGGGGGGCATGCAGCCCCCCAGGTGGCGGGAGGACGTCGCCTCTCCCCCCCACACCACCTCTATAAAGCCCCAATGGAGGCTCCTCAAGAAGAAGAAGCTCCCCCCTCCTCCAGACTATCAGGCGGTGCCTCCCCTCCAACACCGTCACTTGTACTAGCCACCCCTCCGACTGATGTAGCAGCGGCCCCCTCCCTCCGTTTTTGCAGCGCACCCCATGCTAGTGATAACAGCGGCCCCTCCCATTGCTATGAGCTCTTCCCCCCCTATGGCACTACAGCAGAACGCCCCCCTCTCACGGCAGCAACGACTGTCCACGTGGAAGCCTGGCAGGGAAACCCCCCCCCTTAGACCGTCATTTGAAACCCCCCCCCCCCCCCGGCCATTATGCCAAGCGACTGGCCATGAGAAGAGAAGGTAGGGAGAGAGAGGAAGAGAAGAGGGAGAAGAGGAGGGAGAAGAGAAGGAGAAGAAGAAGGGTGAGAGAGAAGAGAGAAAAGGGGAGGAGAAGAGAAGGAAGAGAAGGGAAGAGGAAGGGAGAGAGAGAAGAGAGAGAAGAGGAGGAGAAAAGAAGGAAGAGAAGGAAAGAAGAGTTAGAGAAGGAGAAGGAGAGAAGGAGAAGAAGAAGGGAGAGAGAGAATAGGAGGAGAAGAGAAGGAAGAGAAGGAACGAAGAGTTAGAGAAGGAGGAGAGAAGGAGAAGAAGAAGGGTGAGAGAGAAGAGAGAGAAGAGGAGGAGAAGAGAAGGAAGAGAAGGGAAGAAGAGGGAGAGAAGGAGAAGAAGAAGCGTGAGAGAGAAGAGAGAGAAGACGAGGAGAAGAGAAGGAAGAGAAGGGAAGAAGAGTTAAAGAAGGAGAAGAAGAAGGGTGTGAGAGAAGAGAGAGAAGAAGAGAAGAAAAGAAAAAGAAGGGAGGAAGAGAGAGAAGAGGGAGAGAAAGAGGGAGGAAGAGAAGAAGGAGGAGAGGGAAGAGAGAGAGTAGTAGAAGAAGAGAAGAAGAAGAGAAGAAGAAGAGAAGAAGAAGAGGAGAGAGAGAGTAGTAGAAGAAGAGAAGAAGAAGAGGAGAGAGACAGAGTAGAGGAAAGGAGAAGAAGAGAAGGAGAGGGAGAGAGAATGGGGGTAGGAGAAGAAGAAGAAGAGAGTAGGAAAAGAGGAAGAAGAGAGTAGGAGGGAAGAAGAAGAAGAGAGAGAGAAAGAAAGAAGGAGAGGAGAAAAAGAAGAAGAAGAGAGAGAAAGAGAGTAACTGCCACAAGTCACCCAACGAACCCTGTCCAGCGGTCTTACCCAACCAAACCTGTCAACCCGAATCCTGCCAAGGTCTGGAGTGCCCAATCTCCATGAGGCGAATGGCTCCCAAGAAGAAATTTGCGGGAAATGTAGGCGTCCAAGCCACCTGTAATGCTGGAGGGACGAGCGGAACGAACAACGTAGCACACACGAATCAAGGCTAGGTTTACACACATGAAATGATAGGCTTTTTCACATATTTCACATAAAATAATAGGCTTTCACCCAAACTAGTACATGAATAGTTATCTAGGGTTCATGGTTCGCGCCCGTGACTTCAATAAACACATGAAATGATAGCTCCCGTTCTTAGTATGCAAATGCACAGTTGCATGGAAAAATTAGGCTTCATGTATTTAAGCCACACAAATGCATGCATAATAGGATTAAAAAAAGTCATCGACTAAATGTGAAGGGAGTTAAGGATTGTAGATTGTGTTTGTTTATTAAACAACCCTTGTGCACGGAAGATGAGTTTGATGGCAAAATTCTGCATAGCATCGCACTAAGAGAGGATGGAAAGAATGTATGACAAGTCTTGCAATATATTTAATGTGTTTTAAAGATTGCCAAGTATGTTAAAAGATGTGCAAGGAATCGAGAATTCACAACTTAGAACCCTAGGGAAAAACCCAAGGGAAAGAGGGATTCAAAAGAAGTTGAGTGATTAAACACACGTGCTTGTGAGTTGTTTTTAAGGATCTTGTCTTAGATTATTGGAAGTGGATATCCTCCAGGTTTAAGCTAGGCTAGTAAGCTGACTCTAAATGGAATGTTGATCAAGGCTTATGCTTGGTTGTTTCGAAAAGGATATTTCTAAGTGAATTGACTGGTTGCCTTGGTAAGAGGAGATCCTACTAAGGAAAAGTGGTTTATAAGCAAAGTGATTGCTTGATGTAGAAAATGATATTTTCTTTATTGGAAATGAAAGGGATGTTTTCCTTAGTAATTGTTTGTAAGCTGGGTGCTTCAGTTGTGATTGATTCCCTAAGGGAATAATTAAGGAAGGACGGCGTTAGCTACCCCCTACGAGCTGCCAAACCCTAACCAAGGGGGTTATGAATCCGCACCAAGAATGTGGACCAAACCCGCCGCGAGAGGTCTCTCTATGGAAATTACTTGGCGTAGGAGGACGCTTGGGTGCCATTGGGGGCTCTGACTATAAATCCCAAAGCCTCCGAGCCCTACACAAGTGTTCTATGTGACTCGAGATGGGATCTCGAGACCTTGATACTAGCTACAATGCAGAATCTTGGGAGGATAAACCTTCGGGTTTTATTGCCGGGAGATGGAAGGATTTTTCTGTAGAGGCAGAAAGGAACACTTAATTCTCTTGTATGGGCAGGAGGAAAATATTAATCTTAAGATAAGTTAAGGAAGTGTTTGATCTTGTTTTATCTTGGTTAGTGTTCTAAATTACGTAAAGGAACCTGTGACTAACAGGTTAATTAAGGAAGCTGGTTTTATGTGTCAGACATAACGTGGTAGATAATTAGATAACTAAAAAAACCCCTGAGGGAAGTGTGGTGGATGTGACCAATGGGTCTATCCTACGGAAGGGTGGTCTCGGTTAGCTGAGAGCTTTCCTCAAAATGAAATGTTAACAAGGAATGTTAGGGAAGGACGGACAATGACCTTAGATAATGTTGGCTGATCCATACCATTTTAGGGGACCGGAATGGGACTATGCCCTACGGGCAGAGAGGTCGAGCGATGCATCCCTCTCATTTCCCATTCTCTTTGAGCCAAGTGCGGTATGAGTCTGCTTGGGTTCAGTTGTATCTACGCAAAGTGGAGCGGTTGTAGACCGACGCTAGAATGCTGTTAGGAAGACTCGACTGCTAGTAACCCAGACTTCAGGTCGATCCTAGTGGGAACGACCGGATAAGTTCCCTTGCGGGGCAGACTCGAGAGACCCTAGTTGGCAAACCCCGTGTCATTCCTTGGGAGTGTCGGGCGACATCTTCTAGATTGATCTCTCGATGGGCTGCTAAGACGTGTCCCGCGATTTGAGGGGCGGACACATTACAATTGGTATCAGAGCAAAACTTCTTAATGATGCATGATTGAGAATATAGACATAACCTAAATAACCTAAGTGGTATGGCTTGACTGTCAAGCACCTTCTGTACCTACAAATGCTGACATGCAAGAGAAGAAATTCCTTCTCAAGTAAATTAGGTCACCCGAGTTTGATGGCAAGGGAAGGACTGTTCAAGTGGACGTTGAGATCTGGATTGAGTCCATGGAGGACTATTTTGAGGCAGTAGGAACTGAACTTGCTAACCAATCCATGCTCACCAAACTTAAACTTACAGGGGAAGCAAGACTTTGGTGGAAACAGTGGTGCAGAGACCAAGCGATCTCGGAGGGGACAGTCACTTGGTAAGGACGCTATGGGAGGGAGGTATCTGCCACCTGCCTATCGCACATAGAAGATGAACAAATTCTATGAATTAAAGCATCTTGGACTATCCCTTGATGCATACTATTCAAAATTCGTCTCTCTCTTAAAGTACGCGCAACAAACGGATATGACGCAACAGGTGTCAAAGTTCTGTGCTGGGTTGAATCCACCCATAAACACTCGATTGGAATCAATGCGCCCAATGGACTTGCAAGACACATTACTCCAAGCGAGTCCCATTGTCCAAGAGCTTAAATTAGGCAACTATGATAAAGATGACTCACCGGATCAAGACAAGAGGTGCCACAAGTGCGGAGAGATAGGTCACATCCGTAAAAGATATCCCAACTGCCGATGTTTCCACTGCAATGGACTAGGACACATCCAAGCAGATTATCTTGAGTTGAACCCTGAGAATCAGGAACATGTAGTTGAACAAATCTATCTAAACTTTACTTTTGGCACACATTATGGACCACATGATGATGAAGGCTTGGAGCCTATTGTAACCTTTGAGGATGACTAGATATCCTAAGAAGATCCTCTTGAGATAATAAGTCTTGTACTTGGAAAAAACCCAATTCAACCCTATGAGTTGTGACAAGTTGTCATTTTAATAATTTGAGTAATCAGAGTAGCGCAGCAGAAGCGTAATGGGCCCTAACCCACAGGCTCTAAGGCCCAGTAGTGCTTGACTCCCCCAGGTCTTTTCGAGATGAGAACATCTCAATTCCTCTAAGGGAGAGAGGATGTAATTTCCCCTCGCTCCCCATAGGACCCCCCCAAGACAAAATTTTCAATTTTTTTAAAAAATTTACCTCCTCCCTCTCCCCCTATCGACTGCATGGCGAGGGGAGAGACAGAGAGAGAGAGAGTGGAAGTAGTAAGGAGAGAGGGGCATGCAGCCCCTCAGGTGGCGGGAGGACATCGCCTCTTCCCCCCACACCACCTCTATAAAGCCCCAATGGGGGATCCTCAAGAAGAGGAAGCTCCCCCCTCCTCCGGACTGTCAGGTGACGCCTCCCCTCCAGCACCATCACCTGCAACAGCCGCCCCTCTGACTGATGTAGCAGCGGCCCCCTCCCTCCATTTCTGCAGCGTGCCCCCTACTAGCGATAACAACGGCCCCTCTCGTTGCTTCGAGCTCTTCCCCCCCTACAGAACTACGACAGAACGCCCTCCTCTGGCGTCAGCAACAACTGCCCACATGGAAGCCTGACAGGGAAAACCTCCCCCCTTAGACCGTCATTTGAAACCCCCCCATTTCGCCAGCAGGCGATTGGCCGTGAGAAGAGAAGGTAGGAAGAGAGAGGAAGAGAAGAGAGAGAAGAGGAGGGAGAAGAGAAGGAGAAGAAGAAGGGTGAGAGAGAAGAGAGAGAAGGGGAGGAGAAGAGAAGGAAGAGAAGGAAAGAAGAGTGAGAGAAGGACAAGGAGAGAAGGAGAAGAAGAAGGGAGAGAGAGAAGAGAGAGAAGAGGAGGAGAAGAGAAGGAAGAGAAGGAAAGAAGGAGAGAAGGAGAAGAAGAAGGGTGAGAGAGAAGAGAGAGAAGAGGAGAAGAGAAGGAAGAGAAGGAAAGAAGAGTGAGAGAAGGAGAAGAAGGGTGAGAGAGAAGAGAGAGAAGAGGAGGAGAAGAGAAGGAAGAGAAGGAAAGAATAGTGAGAGAAGGAGAAGAAGGGTGAAAGAGAAGAGAGAGAAGAGGAGGAGAAGAGAAGGAAGAGAAGGGAAGAAGAGTGAGAGAAGGCGAAGGAGAGAAGGAGAAGAAGAAGGGTGAGAGAGAAGAGAGAGAAAAAGAGAAAAAAGAAGAAGAAGGAAGGAAGAGAGAGAAGAGGGAGAGAAAGAGGGAGGAAAAGAAGAAGGAGAAGAGGGAAGAGAGAGGAGAGGAAGAGAGAGAGTAGTAGAAGAAGAGAAGGAGAGAGAGAGAGTAGTAGAAGAAGAGAAGAAGAAGAGAAGGAGAGAGAGAGTAGTAGAAGAAGAGAAGGAGAGAGAGAGAGAGTAGAGGAAAGGGGAAGAAGAGAAGGAGAAGGAGAGAGAATAGGGGAGTAGGAGAAGAAGAAGAAGAGAGTAGGAGAAGAAGAAGAAGAGAGTAGAAGGGAAGAAGCAGAAGAGAGAGAGAAAGAAAGAAGGAGAGGAGAAAAAGAAGAAGAAGAGAGAGAAAGAGAGTAACCGCCACAAGTCACCCAACGAACCCCGTCCAGCGGTCTTACCCAACCAAACCTGTCAACCCGAATCCTGCCAAGGTCTGGAATGCCTAATCTCCGCGAGGCGAATGGCTCCCAAGAAGAAATTTGCGGGAAACGTAGGCGTCCAAGCCACTGGTAATGCTGGAGGGACGAGCGGAACGACCAACGTAGCACACACGAATCAAGGCCAGGTTTACACACATGAAATGATAGGATTTTTCACATATTTCACATAAAATAATAGGCTATCACCCAAACTAGTACATGAATAGTTATCTAGGGTTCATGGTTCGCGCCCATGACTTCAATAAACACATGAAATGATAGCTCCCGTTCTTAGCATGCAAATGCACAGTTGCATGGAAAAATTAGGCTTCATGTATTTAAGCCACACAAATGCATGCATAATAGGATTAAAAAAAGTCATCGACTAAATGTGAAGGGAGTTAAGGATTGTAGATTGTGTTAGTTTATTAAACAACCCTTGTGCGCGGAAGATGAGTTTGATGGCAAAATTCTGCATAGCATCGCACTAAGGGAGGATGGAAAGAATGTATGACAAGTCTTGCAATATATTTAATGTGTTTTAAAGATTGCCAAGTATGTTAAAAGACGTGCAAGGAATCGAGAATTCACAACTTGGAACCCTAGGGAAAAACCCAAGGGAAAGAGGGATTCAAAAGAAGTTGAGTGATTAAACACACGTGCTTGTGAGTTGTTTTTAAGGATCTTGTCTTAGATTATTGGAAGTGGATATCCTCCAGGTTTAAGCTAGGCTAGTAAGCTGACTCTAAATGGAATGTTGATCAAGGCTTATGCTTGGTTGTTTCGAAAAGGATATTTCTTAGTAAATTGGCTGGTTGCCTTGGTAAGAGGAGATCCTACTAAGGACAAGTGGTTTATAAGCAAAGTGATTGCTTGATGTAGAAAATGATATTTTCTTGATTGGAAATGAAAGGGATGTTTTCCTTAGTAATTGTTTGTAAGGTAGGTGCTTCAGCTATGATTGATTCCCTAAAGGAATAATTAAGGAGGGATGGCGCCAGCTTCCCCCCGTGAGCTACCAAACCCTAACCAAGGGGGTTATGATTCCGCACCAAGAATGTGGACCGAACCCGCCCTGCGAGAGGTCTCTCTGTGGAAATTATTTGGCATAGGAGGATGTTGGGTGCCAATGGGGGCTCTGACCGTAAATCCAATGCCTCCGGGTCCTACACAAGTGTTCTACATGACTTGAGATGGGATCTCGAGGCCTTGATACTAGTTACAGGGCGAAAACTTGGGAGGATAAACCTTCGGGTTTTATTGCCGAGAGACGAAAGGATTTTTCTGCGAAGGCAGAAAGGAACACTTAATTATCCTGTATGGGCAGGAGGCAAATATTAATCTTAAGATAAGTTAAGGAAGTGTTTGATCTTGTTTTATCTTGTCTTCATGTCAGTGTCCTAAATTACGTAAAGGAGCCTGTGACTACCATAGGAAGCCTTGACCAACATTTCTGATGGTGTAGTTGGGGCACCGTCCCTTTCTATACACCTTTTCCCTTTTCGGTCTATCCTTCCGAGGATGAGCCCTACCCCACTCCATGACAACCATTCCACGCAACTTAGCATAAGCCAAGATCTTCTAATGGCTGGAGGCAAAACGAACATCGTCATGGGGGCCGATCTCTACAACAAACACTACATGCCTCACCTCTCCCCTCCTCGCCATATGCGCTTGATAACCCACTGTATAATCCCTTCCATGCGAATAGTTTTATCCTGCCTCAGGGCCTAATCCTTGGTTCCATTTTGTAGGTCCCCCTACGGTAGCAGCCATGGACCACATAGTGCAATTGGCATGCAAGGAAGCTCTCGGCCGTCGAAAAGAGAATAAGGCACTAGCACCCCCACCAGAATGCTACATGCCTACTCTAAAGAGGTATGCGCCGAAAAGAGGCCCTAAATGAAACCACCCAAGACGCATGCCGAAAACCCCCCAATCCAAGAGAGGACTCAAGGGAGTACACGGGGTGTAGCAACACCAGCCATGTAGGCTCCCTCCAGAGCTTGGACAGCACGTGCTCAAAAGAGGAGAGGACAGCTCGAGACAAGTAGGAATTTGACGCATTGTTTAAAAGCATCCTGAAAACAGTTGCGGCCAGGGACTACACCATCCGGGTCCCAAGCGACATCTTCCACGCCCAACCTCACGTGAACCCCTCACCGGCACAACCTCAATCGTCCGACCACCCAGACTCGCCCCACCTAGTGCAAATAGACTAGCCCCTATGATATATAAGCAACTTAACAAAGGCCATCCTGCCATAACTTTTTGTCTTTAAATGGTTAAAGGGGCAGGCTCCTCACCTGTATACACTTTCCTTACCTATTGCTAATATATGCCATGTCTTTAACAAGCACTGAAATATGCATCCTAATTAGCATTATAGGATTTTGATAAAGTAATATCTTGGCATGATTGCATCTGTTCGTTGTACTTGATGCATGCAACTTGCATATACTCTCATGAAGTGACAAGTGGATGTAGGAGGACGTAGGTCCTCGTGCGAACGTGTTCAATGCCCAAGTTACCGCAAGACCATCAACCTCACAAAGAGTTGCGACAAAGCCACGCTGTCAAAAGAAAAAATCACCCATGTGAGTGCCCACGTCGCATGGCCCAAAGCATGATCTTAACCACTTCCTCTTTCTGGGTTACACTCTATGCCGGACATTCACGACAGGTGTTACCTCAATTGTACCAACATCGCATGGTCCAGAGAGGGTTGCCATATCTCAAGTGTATCTCCCCATCTCAACAACTACTTCTCTAACAATGAGGCTAGGGCACAATCATCACTGTAATATCCATTTCCTGAGCCTTCGAAGCTTGACATTTCCCTACCCATTGAAAGGTTGATAGCCTCAACATATTGCAATGGTTGTACTCAGGCAAGTCCCAAAAAAAAAACAAGAAAAAGAAATAAAAAATAAAATCGGAAAGAAAAAAAGAAAAAAAAAGAAAAGAAAAGAACGAAATGATACAAAGAAGCACCCATGATCATAGCATAGCACCTAGGGGTCCTCAAATTAGGTACGTCGAGTGACCTTGGTTGGCTGGCTCCGTCCCTAGTTCCCTAGCCTTTTAGCATCACCCACAATTGTTGAGGGCACATCAAGGGTAGGACATACCTAAGGAGCTTGTCTTGCCTATGGTTAGACCTATCACCCTGACCCATTCACACGATTCCCTTTTGCACTCTGCCTTAATACCATCACAATCAATTGTGGTAAGCATTGCATGAATGGCCATGAAAAGTACACCGTCCTCATCAAGCAAGTCCAATAGCTCCTAGCTACTGAAAGTGCAGTGTCCTTGTGTTCACTTATGTTACGTCATGCAGTCACAATGCAAAGGATGTCTCATACACCTTCACATGTACTTCTTCTCAACATGGACAACTTTGCTTCATCCACACATTGTTACGATAAACTAGCCCACAGTCTTCTAACTACGTAATATCTAAGTATGCACAAGCACTCACATAATATCTGCACCGAAATATATACAAGTTTGGGTCCTCAAGTACAAGACAATACTCTTAGCTTGCTTAGAGTTCGACCTGTCTCCCAAACTAATTGAACTATATCTTGTGCACGATAGAGAAGACTAGCACTACCTTTAGGGAGAGACCACTTATGAGAGGTTCTCAATTGCAGGTGTTGAAGACTCCAACGAAAGTGAAGTTCACTCTTTATCGACACCCAACTTTGAATTCTTATCCTTTATCATCCTGCAAGCTCGCTAAGCATCGTCATGTGCAGAATCCCCAACAAACCAACACTTGTGCTGGCCATCAGTGCAATCCCCAACAAAGAACAACCCTACCACGAACTCCAACAACCCTACCACCAGCCACCTAGGACACCAAGGTGCCCCCAATGACCTTCCTCCACACCACCATCAACACTCCTCCATGGCAACCACCGATGTCCCTTCCACCCACATCTTCAATGCATGCCAAAGCCTGCTACCTACGATAGTGAGTGCCATGGGACTGGCACCCATCTAGAAGGGGGTAATGTTAACCGTCAGATGAACAAGGTGGAAAATCTAGAAAAGCTAAAATAGAAGACAAAGGCCAAGAAAAAGTGAAATGGAAGACAAAGGCGTGCCAAGAAAAATCTAGAAACACAAGAAGTGTAAGAAAAGTCATAAATAAGAAAAAAATACGCACAAGGAAAAGCTCAAGTCAATACTTTTGTAAAAGAGCGCAAGCGCATCATGATTTAATTTAAAGAGCGCTGGGCTCTCACCCGTGCAATTTGTAAAGGTAGATGGGTGGTAGGAAAGAAGCTAGGAAGATAGGAGGACAATGGGGAAAATGGCCTAGGCCACGGCGGCCATGTAAAAAAGGGGATAAGGGGATGACTGCCCAAAAGGGATTTAGGGTTTTGTATATAAAGTTGAAAGGTGAATGAGAAGCTCATTCTTGTGTGTAGCCAAAAGTGGCTCTCCTCTTCTTCTTCTTGTTCTTCTTATTCTTGCTTGCTTGAGCTTGTGCTTGAGAGAGGGAGTGTGAGAGTGTGAGGGAGTGAGTGTGTGAGGGCAAGGGATCAGGGAGGAGAAGCTCTCCATCTTCTCTTCTCTTCTCTTCTCTTCTCTTCTCTTCTCTTACTCGCGGCGATGGAGCTTGGAGCGTGGAGCTTGAGGATGGAGCTTGCTTGAAGCTTGCACTTGGATCGTGGAGCTACCAGAGTGCGTGAGAGAGGAGGCAACTCATTTCGGCATCAAGGTAAGCTCACTACACCTGTAGATATGGATGGTGCGTCGGTTATGTGAGAGGTAGCCATTAGTGCTCGGCTTGGAACGCTTGAAACAATAAGCGGTCCGTGGGTCTTGGCGGTTGAGCAAAAGCTCTCACACAAGGAGCAAGCAAGCATGAGAGGGAGCCCAAATTTTTATAAATAGTCTTTGGATTACTAACCATAATATCATATGCATGAAGCACATGCACATTTGAATTGCCAAATGGTTGCAACAATTCTATTTATTAAACATGTAAAGTCACACTTTCATTGTGGGAGAGTGGGTGAGAATGAGAGTGAGAGATTGAGAAAAAGAGAGTGAGAGGGTGAGGGACCAAGAGGGTGAAGCTCTACTCATCTTCTCTCCAAGAACTCTCTCTTGTCATGCCCATGCTTCTCTCTTGCATGTGGAGGTTGTAGAGGGTTGAGAGTTGAAGGAGCACTCACTTAGATCATGGAGTGTGGAAAATGCATCCTTCATGGGATTGAAGCAAGGCCATGCCACTCACTACAAACAAAAGATTGCATTTGTGTGCAAGAGACTATAAGACAAGTAGTCATTTGATTTGCATCGAAGCTCTTGAAGGAATAATTGTATGTCCAAAGTCCCACTACATTGATCTCCTGTAGGATAACAAGATCCTCTAGCTTTTGAACCTTCTCATAGAGTGCAAGTATATCATGCATATCATGTGCATGCATCAATTCTTCAATCTCTATCTGGTTCATTTCATTAAGTAAGACTTTAGCCTCATAGTCTTCCTCATCAGCACTCACAAATTATATGCAATGTCCATCTCATCAACTTCAAGCTCTTTCACATGATCCTCTATAGGGCTAATTACAGCCTTAATAGTCTCAACATAGGCATCCTCAATATGGCTAATTTAAGCCTTGGAGTAAGTAGTCTAAGATGGGCTAGTTCCTGTGCCTCTTTTATAAGTTTAGCATCCTTTTTTTGCATCCTTATTTGATCATATGCGTGTTTAAATAGTTTTTTCTTATAAAATATAACAAGCCTCTTGCTAGAATTCAAAAGGTTCTTTGCAAAATCTAGTTCCCCATATCCAAGCTCAAGCATATACAAACTCAGATATAATACTTGCTCTACATCTTGTAAAGAAAGCATATTTACATCCTCTTCTATGTCTTCTTCAACACTCACCTGTAGCATGTAATATAATTAGTTTAACTCAAAGTCTCCACTCGTTTCCACCTTCACCAACTATTTTGGTTCAGGTTGTCTTCTCCCTCTGGGAACACAACATTGTAGAAGATGGCTTCTATCTCTATAGTGCTTGTCCTCCCTTGGTCGATGTCTTGGAGTGTCTTAGTCAACTCCTTGCATTACTCTCCCTTTGCATTCCCTCAAGCACACCAAAACCTCCCCTCAATCATGTCGAATCCTTCCTAAAATATGGGTCTCAATCCTCGAAAAGTATCAGCATATACGATCATTTCCTCCCAAGAAGGGACCATGCAGCATCGCCTCATGCCTTTTCAAAAATCTAGCTTAAAGCTAGCTTAAAGCTAGCTAAAAGCTAAGATTTAAGTGCTACTTTTTCTATTGGGTTATACCATGCTCAATCCCAAGGATAGCTAGAGTATTGCACACCATTTCTTGAATTTGTTTAAACATTAGCCATTATGCCCCAAGCCTTTACACTTCATTGCATGTATACAATAGCAGAAGTAAAGATGCCCATACTTGAACCAATCAAATCTTACTTTCTTCCACTTCTTCCCTTGATCCATATCACATAAGCTCTTATTCGAGACTACATTTTCCCGAAGAGACAACTCAAACTCCAAGTACCTCTGAATGCAAGCATCTTTATGAAGCCAAGCACTTAATAGTGAATTATTTTGTCTCTTTGTCTCTGAGCATATATTGCTTTGATTCATGTCATGGTTGAAGGGTTTCCACACTAGAGAAAAATCTGTATGACATCATCATCCTCAAAATAAATTTTATATCCTCCCTTTGTGCCTTCAAATAAGGAAATCCCATTGATAAAAAATTGCATGCTAATTAGTAGTGACCTCTTAATTAGTATGTCTTATATACTAATTAGTAGTGAATTGTTGCCAATGTGTCAATTTGCAGCTATCTACATGTGTGCTAAGTAGAAGGTGCATGCTATGCACTAATTGGCAGTTGCCTTTGTGCTTTAAAAAAATATTATTGAAACCTTACTGATGAGATGGTGTGAACTTGCATACTTTAATAAATGAAGATACTATATTGTATACTCGGGAGAGTATAGACGAGTACTAAGTCTATCCCATACTCAAAATTATATGTATTATTCTATGAGAGCTAGTTAAGCTTCTTAGTTCTAGTTTTGGGTTTGGACATTAGCCCATCACTTGTGCTTGGCAACCCCATCAGTGGCCTTTCTCTATTGAACAAAGTCTACTATTGTTTACTTTACATTGTTATTGTGTTGTTGGTTGCTATTGTGTGTGATTTCCTCTTTCTCATTACATTTTCTCATGGTATGAGACTAGCCATCTTACCTTCTTGTCTGGTTTGAGCCTTGAGCATGTGAAAATCCCCATGACATTGAATTATTCATAATGTTAAGCTAAAAATAACACCTAATCCACACAATTTATAATTGGAGGGAGCCGAAAGGATCAATAAAAGATGCTACTTTTGGAAAGAACGTATCAAATCACTCCTCTTCTTTGAAATTGTTGTGATCTAGTCTCTATGAATAGACCAAAGTAAAGGACACTAATGGATAAAATTAGCCTAATGCAACAATAAAGACCAAAATTGCTATTTGTATGATGGAGCTAAGTGTTAAGGATAATATTATTATCCATCTAATGGATGTGAAGACTCTTAAGATAGCTTGGGAGAGTTGCAACAACATATGTGAGTCAAAGAGTACATCAAGGCAAATAAGCTTGAGAGCTAATGTTACCAATACAAAGGGAAATGAAGGTTTCAAATAATTAGCTAGTGGGGGCGCGCCGCGTACCATGACTAGGGAACACGCCGTGACTTGTGAGGCAACTTTCATAATAAAACAATGATCACTGGCGGGGACCGAGCGATCAGTGCAGGTTGGATAATCACAACTACAAAGCGAGACGAGAGGATAAGTACTAAGGATTGATCTTGTGAGATTGTAGCTTTCATAGGAGACATTGTCTAAGACTACTGCTCTTGCAAGTTGCAATTGTTTGCAAAGGAACACGGCCTGCCAGCCGGCTGACAAGGTCCGAAAGGAATCCTGACACTAGAATTAGAATATTGAGCTGCAGTACAGTAATATTATTATTACTCGCCACTGTCGCAATCACGTTGCGCATTGACAACTACATGATGGAAGTCTTGGTCGTCCTTATTAGATTTCAAAGTTCTACATCTGGACGTCTCTCGCGTGAGAGCAGCGATCCTTGTGACGCGTGGAAGGAGTTTGTTCGCGCGCGTGTGTGTATAATCGGCAGTAGGAAATCTTATGTATATCTATATGAATTCCCTACATACAATTATTGACTTTCATTTCCCACATCATATATTTATAGGAAATTAAGGTCATATATCTAGGGAATCTCATTCTCTATATATTAAGATCAATGACCACTCATTGGTTGGTTCTATGACAGCGGAAAGAGTTGTGGATCACCACAACCCTAACCTCTAATAACTATGACCGAACATGAATGTCAATGCTTCTATTCTTGAATCTGCTAATATTAACCATTGGCACACCAGATATTGTTACAATTGTCACCGCCTAGTCATTGAAGAAACTTGTTTACTTTGTACTTCTAAACCCTCTATTTTTGTTTCTAGTCCCTGTGAAAATACAAGTGGTGACACGAGGCTAGCAACACAGGTTTCCTATTTAGACGTCATCACTCTACAATGTTTGCTAGCCAGTAAGCATTGTTAGGGAGGTTTGTGTTAAGCCGCAATCCACAGGGGGTAATGAGTTCAAACTAGTGAAAGATAAAATGCCATTGACTCCAAGAAGTAACTCTACATGAATGATAATTTATGAGCTCTATACAATCCAAGTAATCCTAAAATTACAATACACTAGTATGATCAAGAATATCTTTTTAGAATACCCTAGAAACAAACCCAAAGAACAACTTAAGGACTCTTCGATGTTCATGTCTCAGATCCTTCTTAGGCGGCCTCAGAAAGCCGAGGCATACGTGAACACTTCAATCTTCAGCTTTGATTGTATATCAACTCTTGAAATTTTACCTAGCTCTCTTGATTGCCCATGCCTTTATACATCAATCTATGCATCTTGTATGAAAGTTCATTGCCTTGATTTCATGTTAAAAGCATACTAGTCTTTTACCTTTTATGCCTTGCTTTTTGCTTTTTCATATTTTCATTTTCATGCATGCCCCAAGTCCTTAGTTGGAACTTTTTTTGGTGATAACTTTACCATGCAAACTCCCAATATGGTCATCCAAGGACTCTGAACGATCAAAATGACCTTGATCTACAAAGTAACATGGGATGATTCGTGAAAATCTTCTCAAAATAGCTAAAAACACTATTTTAAAAATTTACTTTTTTTACTTTTTTGGGTTTTGATGACTTGTACCACTTAAGAAAAGTCCTTATAGGTATTTTATTTTATCCAAACTTCTTATTAAGTTATTAAAAATTTTGTCTATTTTGATGGACTAGTTTTGCTCCCTAAAAATCTTATAAAGATCCTATTTTCACTAGATTATGACATTTGTGTAGTCAATGAAGGATTTCCCATCTTGCTGAGTTTGGATATGGCTTTTCACATTGGATTCACTAAAATGTCGAGGAGGGGGGCGGGGAGGGGGGGTTTGTGTTAAGCCACAATCCTTAGGGGATAATGAGTTCAAACAATACAAAATATAAAAGGTGATTGACTCCAATAAGTAATGATGTGTATTATAATTTATGAGCACTATATAAGACAAGTAATACTCAAATACAATATCATAATATAATAAAGAACATCTCAGTTGGTAATCCTGGAAAGAAACCAAAACAATACTTGAACGACTCTTCGATATTTGTGTTTTGCATCCTTCTTGGGCTGAAGGAGCCTGAGCTATAGGTGAACACATCACTCTTTAGATTTAATTGTATATCAACTCTTGCAATTTTTCCCAACTCTCTTGATTGTGAGGCCTTTATACATCAATCTATGCATCTTATATCAAAGTTTAGTCCCTTTCTTTTCACATTAAAAGCATAGGCTTTTGCCTTATATGCCTTGCCTTTTTCTTCTTTCTAGTTTTTAATTTTGTGTAGGCCTTGAGTTTGGCTACAACTTGTTTTGGTCATAACTTTGTCATACAAACTTTAAATATGAATATCCAAGCATTCAAAACAATCGAAAGGACCGTGATCTACATGTCAATGTGGTTAGAATTGCCAAAATCTTCTCAAAATAGTTGAAAACATTGTTTTTCATAAAATACATCATTTTTTTACATTTGTGCATTTGGACGACTCATACCACTTAATATAAGTCCTTGCATATAATTTATTCCATCCAAACTTCTTACTAAGTTAATTGAACTTACTAATGGATATTCAAACTATTTTGATAAACGGGTTTTGCTTCCTAAAAAACTTGCAAAGATTCTATTTGTGACCCATAAGCACATATTCAAAATATTTGTATGGATGTATTTCCTTGCTTTTCCTTTCACTGAATATATAGTCTCACAATAGTGGGTGCGTCTATTGATAGCTTTTTTCATCCATTACCGGACTTTCATTATAAGTGCATGGGTGCTAGGTCATAGCTATTGCTCATAGATCCCATTGTTGCCCATAGGTGCAACACAACTCTAAGGTATTCTTATAATATATGAGAGAGAGAGAGAGAGAGAGTGTGTGTGTGTGTGTGTGTGTGTGAGTAAGTGTTTGTGTTGGGTGAGTAAGTCAATGAAACTTCATCTGAGTTTGGATAATCATGAGAATTCATGAATGAGTAAATCTCATGGCATTATTTCCTATAGTGGTATATCTTCTACACATGATGTCTATCTACAAATAATCGATACAACCTTAATATGGCCCAAAACAACCTCTAAAAGTTGTCTATCTATGGATATATAGAGCTAGTGTTACATTCCAAGTTTTGAAGATTTCAAGCGACTAGATCATTATTCTCACTGCCATTAAAAGGTAAGGGGACACATTATGTAAAATGACCTACAAATTATGTATTTGGGCTTATGGGGTTCACTACATATAAATGCTCCCTGTCACAGGCATTCAAGGCCTATTCAAAAAGCCGATTATACATGAAATTTTTATGAGTAAAATACACCCATTTCCTATTCAATCTATGAATACCCCTTTAAGTGATACCTTCTATATATAAATAATGGATGAGAAAGAGAATTCAAAAATCCATTGTCTTGAATCCACCCTAGTGATACCTTCAATATATAAATAATGGATGAGAAAGAGAATCTAAAAAGCCATTATATTCAATCCACGTGATAGACTTATATATTTTTTGGTGACCCCCCTCCCCTTTAGCACACCCTCAAGTATTTGGCTAAGTGAGGAACCTATCCTATGTATACTCACATATTTTCTCTGGATATATAGAGCTAGTGTTACACTCCAAGTTTTGAAGATTTCAGGTGACTAGATCATTACCATTATTCTCAATGCCATTAAAGGGTAAGGGGACACATTATGTAAAATGACCTACAAATTATGTATTTGGGCTTATGGGGTTCACTACATATAAATGCTCCCTATTCACAGGCATTCAAGGCCTATTCAAAAATCCCATTATATATGAATTTTTTATGAGTAAAATACACCCATTTCCTATTCAATCTATGAATACCCCTTTAAGTGATACCTTCAGCACACCCTCAAGTATTTGGCTAAGTGAGGAACCTATCCTATGTATACTCACATATTTTCTCACATTAATATCAAAGGGTTTCCAAGCATACATGTTAGAGGAAGCTAGAATGTCAGAGAAAATGTATGCAAGCTTAGTGGTGATATCCTTTTCTTATCATGAAATGGCCCACAATATTATTGATTGTACCATCATAAGCTATTCTACAGGTTACTCGAGTTTTTGTTGAAGGTTTTAACTAAGACACACTACCCATGCATTGCTATAGCTCAATTCAATCTTCATAGCTTGAATAATAGCACAATTTTTATTGCTAGTTCTGAGCATCACAGGAAAACTTAGCAAGGTTAGTAATGGTTCCTTATCATCATCATAAATAGTGGTATTACTAAATTACCATATTCACAAAAACTATTTTTGGTTTCAACCCTTGCTTTTATTAAAATTGCTTACTAGAAAGAGCCATACATGCACACAATCTATTGAATTGGCAGCAACAAAGCCTAGAACTTAAACTAGCATGCATGTTTTTGACTACTTTTTCTATCAATGCAAATATATCTCTAACATGAAACACTAGGAAGTCCATTGAATCTAGGCATTGAAGAACCATGACTATATAATATGATCATTACTCTGTTTCTTTTAAAGTTAATTCTAAACTATTATCCATTGTCTACCACTCCTCTTGCTTTGGTTGCTAGTTGACTAGATCAACATTTGAATTTGTGATTATCCCAATATACTAAATCTACCAAAAATTACTTAGCGAATAAGATATCATAAACTAGCCTACAAAGCTCCTATTAGGTTATATGGATGATTGTGAGAATTATCATAAATCTTTTTTTCACTCTTGCATACACTTGGATCTACATTTTGAGAGGTCTAATGCATATTTGATTGATGTATATTCTTGTTATAATTTCACATCCTGATAATCATGATATTACAGTGGGAGAGAAGGTGTTGATTTCAAACTCAAAATCAATTGTAGTCTTTGCAATGTTGTCAATGGACTTGTTGTTCCTTTCACATCTACATGTCTTGAATTTGGTACATGAAGTGGTTTTGGCTCTCTTGGCACTACTGTTGAATGACCACATTTACTTCCCATTTAAGGATCTCTTTGATTTCCATTATATGATAGATGACAATGGAGTTTGGGTGCTTTTAAGCATCATACTGCTGGTTTTTGAGACACCGTCATCTTAGTGTAATTTTGCATACAAAAGAAATCTTGTTTGTTTAGGGAGTGGTAACATCCTCCTCTACCTCCTCAATTTTCTCATCATTATCCTCAGCCATGCCGAGAGATAGATAATCTTGTTGCGTGTAAGCTAGTGTCAAGGTCATAGTAGAGCAACATCAACAGATGTTCCAGGGATATTCCAATTGGCAGGCTGTACTCCTCCTGCACCTTGCCAAATCTTGTCCCATCTGATTATGAGCATCATGTTGGCACACTTCTGTATTGTGGATAATTGTATGACAAATGCCATAGACCACTAATTAAGACCACATTGAGTAGCTAGGTGACTTGTATTACTGCACTTCATACACCAGAGGGATTTGAGTGGAGATTTTTGAGTGGTTTGTGAGGGTTTGTGGCCCTTGTCCTCCCTCTTAGACTTTCTAGACTTTTGGTATTCCTTATTCTCAGAGTCCTCCTCCTTATTACTACTCTCTTCCTGTAGGTTTAGATGTGTGTTAGAGTCATTGGGCTCCATATGACAGGGTTTGTTATTGGACTTGATTGATTTCCTTCCTTTTTAAACTTTTCCTTAGCTAGAAATATCTTAACTCCGTGAGCATGTTGATATAAATACTTCATTTTATTATTGGATAGATTTTAGGGATATTCGACTAAAGCCTTACATGTATAGAGAGTGCAACATTTTACCAATGGACTGGGTGTTTAAGGACATATGCCATCTCTCGACCTTAAACTGAGCTATATAGCTCTACACTATGACATCACCTTGTATGAGCCTATGTAGTCTCTCTAGCTTCTAGGCACTAGTCCTCCTTAGTTTGAACTACGAGCACAATGCACTCCTGGTATCATCAAACATTGCACAATTGTTTTGAGCCATGGGCTAGGCTGCCGCCCCTTTTCACATCGACAAATTAGATGAGAAATTACATATGGCCACCTTATTGGGGGGATCCATTTGGGTGGAAATTTTGACCATATATGCTACCTCGAATCACCTAAGGAAGGGATCCAGGTCCTCGATTGATGACCCAAAAAAAATCGAAAATTTCTTGACAATGATAGTAGTTACAAAACATTATACTAGTTTTGCCATTACAGCTATACCAGGTATAAGTAATTGGTTCATAGAGAAGGACTAGGTCATGTGGGACACAATCATTAATATAAGTGTTCAGAGAGAAAGAGAGAGAAACAAACTCATCTCTAGAGCATCTCATCTACTATATCCTAGATTCGATTAGGGGCTAATAACTAATTAAAAATACCACCTCACTAATGACTCAAGCTCTACTTACACCATGAGATAATCAATAATGTTTGATATTGAGCACCATAAGGCATTATCAGTCTCCACTATGTGTCTTTTCTTTGTATTTGATATTACTCATGAGTGCATTACACACACACACACACACACACATCATTCTTATATATTAAGAGAAAAGAATCATACCTAGCAAACAAAGCTTGAAAATAAGCCCAAGCCTACATATCACTCAATGGGTGATCTCAAAAGTTGACAAAAAATAAAGAAAAGTAAAATTACTTGGGTTGGCATCGTAGGTTTTCAAAAATAACATGGATCCACTTGCTTTTGGAGAAGTCGGGTGACGAGAGGAGGGAGATGATCATCCTATTTGTAGCATGCTGCTAGGCTAGGTGGTAGGGTGATTTGAAAGAGACCGACATGTTAGCTTTTTAAATTCTATCTGATATTTTTAGTTTTGGGCTTTCTCTTTTAGCACTAATGACATCATCTACCCATAGAATCCATGTATCTTAGTGAGCATCTGTCAAGATTGTGAACCTTTCTTTTATCGAATTTGCTCATGTCCCTTAATGCATGGCTCCTCAATCAAATGGTCCGGTGTAGTAGAACAACACACACCCACACACCCTCCCTCCCTTTCTCTTAGTAACAATCTATACTCATCTCTCTCTCTCTCTCTCTCTCTCTTTGTGTGTTGAAATGGAGCTTGGAATTCCAAGCATGCCAAACTATCATCTATGCATTGTGTAGGCATTTTTGGAAAATATCCAGGTGGGGTTGGTCTATCTTTCCTTTCTTAATTGCAAGGAGGAATAATAGATTAATACAATAGTTGTGGATATATGATTTTGATGCTAAGAAGCTTTGTATTGCAAATAGGAATATGGAAGAGTGATTGATAAAAGAAAGTAGAATTGATGCTGGTGGTGGTGATGAGAGAAGCTATTGTCATGGGGTGGGAAGCAAATTGCTATGAGTATGTAATATTTCCACTCAAAAAATATTATTAAACTTGACTCCCCGCATGCCACGTAAAACCTGTGCAAGGTTATCTCCTGCGTCGTAAATACCGGGAGCTTAATTCGTACCCCGCACGCGCGAAAATGAGGCCTCTGTATTGTGAAATTGAGGCCGGGGTTGAAGACCATAAAAACCCATGGGAGAACACCCTTTTTGAAGGGGCAAATGGATAATAATGTAAATTTATGAATTATTTTTTTTTCCTAATTATCCCTTCCCCCAACCGATGCATGGCTGGAGGAGAGGGAGTGGGAGAAGAGTATGTAAGAGTATGGGGAGCTTGTTGAGGTGGAGATGCATGGGAGAAGAGGGAAGCATGGGGGGGCTCCACGTGTGTGGAGTCTCTCCCCCCCTTGGCCTATATAAACACCCCTTAGACCTTGAGGGGAGGGAGGAAAGGAGAGAGGCTGCCGTGCTGGGAAGAAGCCGCCATGAGGACCGCACCGCCATGCCCAGACCTACTGCCCGCTGCTGCCGTTGCAGCTCTACTGCCGCCTTAGCTCACGGTTGCCACCACAGAGTCAATCTTCCCCTTCTTCGTCGAATTCTCCTTTCCCCAATCATTGACCATTCTCCCACGTGGTCCTGGACAATTAGAAGCTTCTTTAAGAAGCTTCTAAAGGGATAAGGCCCATAGGCCTTATTTCTACATGCCCTTCCTCGATTTTAAAGCCGGGTGCATTAAGCTCCTATTTCTGCGCGAGGAGAAGGTATCGACCTCCAGGCAGTCTCGGAGAGCAAGAGTAAAGGATAGAGGGAATCCGCGGAGTCCATTATCACGTCTAGGTTCCTCCCCGAACTTACACGTGGACATCACTGCAGATCCACAAGCCTAGGTTCCATGAATTTATTTCCACATAAAGAAATGCTTTAAACACGCTTAATTCCATAGGGAGAATGCATTTTACGCTTATCGTTAAATCATGTGGTAGTGATTAAAGTACATTTGATAAATTATCTCTTTGAACAATAGATAAGGATTGGGGCATATCATGCAATTGGATCGTGTGCATCTCCAAAGTTATGAACGTAAAACTTACTCGCCCTATGAACTTAGTCGCAAATTGCCTTGTCATGCATTTTCAAGTGGAAGTCTAAAACACATATTGCCTAGGGTTAAAGAGAAAATTGTTAAGTGCATTGGCTGTGAAGGAAAAAAGTATCTTGCATTTAGTCAATAATCTTCTTGTTATGACTTGCATGGAAAGAATGGTTAACATCTGTTGCACGGCATGAAAATGAAACAATGGACATTGCAAGTTGCATGCAAAAGATGCTTGGAAATGGATTAAGTCATCACTAGCCTTAGTCTTTCCTGAACTTCATTTACGATGTTGCATCTAAGGGTTGCATGTTACATATTTGACATGCGAAAAATTCATTCAACAAGAGCTGCATTTAGGGAAGGTTGTATGGCTTATCAAAGCATGAAACTCAAATGCTTATAAAAAAGGTTGTAGGCATTATTCCTCGTTGTAAATCCTAGTAGGTCCTATTAAGTTAATCTTTGAATTATCATGCATTTTGACCTTAGCAAGAAAAGACAGGGTTATCGCAAGCCTTGTGGTGCGTAGAAGCAATGAATCACATGTTTACATGTATTGTGACATTTTGCAACTATTTTTCTCCTTTAGATCAAGTTTATCATCTCAGGGAAAGGGTCGTTCTTATCGCAAGACGAGTAGAACAGTTTACCCAAATCACTTGTAATATTATAACCGTTAGGGTCTCGTATAGGCATAACTAGTCGATACGATAAACACCTCAAGTACTAGCTAGGGCTTGGCACGTTAGAAATACAGCCAAGTATCGTACTTGGATGCCAAGTCGAAGCCCTCAAACCCAAAGGTCCTACCCACATTCACGGAATGTTTGGGTCAATTGGACACTCATGCAAACAACGAGCTAGGGTTTATACCCTAAGGATCATTCGACCTAATACTAAAACTCGGATTGAGTTTGGAAACCCTAGGACCAAATGTTGTCAGCCTAGTACAATTAGGGTTTGGAAACCCTAGGACCGAACGTTGTCAGCCTAGTACAATTAGGGTTGGGTCAGGTAAGAAGGTACCCTAAGCCTTGCATATTGTCTAAACAAAAGTCCTTGACCAGGAAATGCCGTTCAATGGGTGAAATGATTCCTTGGGATAGATGCGACCCTTGTGCAACAAGTTGCAACGTCGCATGGCCTTGTGGTTTAATCACAAGATATATTTGCCATTTCTTGGAATGAGGTTGGCAGGTTCTAGTGCAAGTCTAACTTGCAAGAGGATGAGTAGTCATCCTGCTACATCACCTTTCTTGGGCTGATTTGCCAAGTTAAGGAAAGTTATGTATTTGCTTGGAAGCAAAGGATCAATCAAGTTAGAGTGACATGGTTGCCAGGATTTACTGTTGATTTATGAAACCTAAGGTGTTGGTTAAGTTGGGTTAACAGGGTATGGCCCTAACCCCAGGACAAAAGGGTGAACAAATAGACCCTTGGGGACCTTGCCAAGTTGCAATTGATCCCGGATCGAATGCTGGATGCATTCGGAGATAAGGATTCACTCCTTAGCAGTTGGCCAAATAAACGACCACTGGATTGATTGTGCTTGTAACAGTTTAGGAGCATTGTTTGCATTGTTTGCTCAAGGAACTAAAAGATGAAAAGTTAATTAATGCTTCAAGTTGAAGGCCTGAAGGGAGAGGCAGCATCAGTTACCCCCAACTGTCTGCCTGACCCTAACCAAGGGGGTTGTTAGTCGCGCCGGGAATGTGGAACGAACCCACCACGAGAGGTCTCTCCGTTGAGCGCTACTTGGAGCAGGAGGACGCTTGGGTGCCAGGGGGGCTCTGGCCGTAAATCCCTTGCCTTTCGCGCTTTGCACAAGAGACCAATGTGACTCGAGATTGGATCTTGAGGCCCGCATACTAGTCTATGCGCGGAATCTTGGATTAGTAATCCTTGTGGATTGCTAGATAGCCTTTGGGCGGATTATGGATTACCTTCGGGCGGATTATGGATTAGCCTATGGGCTGGATTTTATGGATGTATTTCAAAGATAAGTAAGATAACCTGTTGAAAAGGAACTTGTTTGGCACTGTTTTTCTATGTCAAGTGCTAAGATTATGTGAAGGAACTGGTGTCTAATCGGCTAATTAAGGAAGTTGTTTATGCGTGTCCAACTAAATGTGGTAGGTAAATAGACAACTAAAACAACCCGGAGGAAAGTGCAGTGGATGTGGCCAACGGGAACTTTTCTCAAATGGAATCAATAGCAGGAACTTTGCAAGTTAAGGGAATGTACAGCATGCAATGCTGACCTAGAGTTCAGGTTATTAGAATTCCGGTTTATGCTGTTTTAGGGGAACGGAATGGGAAATGCCTTATGGGCAGAGAGGTCGAGCTTTGCATCCCTCTCATTTCCCATTCTCCTTGAACCAAGTGCAGCATGAATCCGCTTCGACCCTACGTTTCTATGTAAAGTAGTTCGCCTGGGGTTCAATGCTCGTCACTCTCTAGGAATTTGACCACTAGAGGAAACCCCTAATTCAGGTCGGTCCTAAGTGGGAACAGCTGGAATACTTCCGCTACATGGTAGACTCGGGAAGTCCTAGATCGCAAACCCCGTAACATTCCATGGGAGTGCCAGGCGGAGCTTTCTAGACTCTCTTCTTGATGGGTTGCTAAGACGTGTAACATAGGGGCTCTTGCGTGACTTGCTACTAATATACTTACCCTCACAATATATTCACAATCAAAAGAACCAAAATCAACTAAAACACATTTTGAGAAATATTAATTGATTAATTATAAAGCATTCGTTTGCAAAGCAATATATAACCATGAACTCCATAGAGACTCGGCCAAGTTTTGCTTGCTAGCCAATTACTTTCAGGTTTTCTCTTAATTTACATGTTCCTATGTCATTTTGAGTTTTGGCCCTCTAATTATCCTAACCATGCCTTGCAAACCCTTACTACAAATATGCATGTAATTTGTATATTTTAAAATAAATGTAGGGTTTCTTACATGGAAATGCTTACATTTTATAGTAAATATCCTTGCTTTGAATTTTTTGCAAAAGTCATGCTAATTCTATAGACTTGCTCTGATAACATTTTGAGAGATGTGATCCAATGAGTTATCAAGTTCAGTGAGAAAGAGCTTGAGGAAGGATCTTTATGATTTCAAGCATTTCTTTAAAGAAAAGTGTAATATAAAAGAGCATTTAGTATATTTGTATCTTAATCCCCTTGATTTGCACGAGAGTGGTTGAGTGAGAGAGTATGAAAGAGGAAGAGTATGAAATAGCATGGGTGTACATTTGCACTCTGAAACACACATTTTCCATTAGACCTAGCAACGCGGGCCGTGGAACTCTAGTTTATGTATATCAATATATATTACATGGAACTCTAGTGTGTGTATATGCACACATGCATAATCGACGCAGACAGATTAATGTGGATTAGTTAAACAGCTATGACCAATTGCAAATTCCTGCCAAATTACTGTTGACTTAGTCGTGTTAACTTAGCCGCGACGAGGAAGGAAGCTCGTACAAAGACGATTCACGCATATATAGACGCTTGTGGCAAATATTGTGGAGTCAGATCATCGATCGAAGGTGAAGCGCTCTATCTCGCTCTCGCCCGCACGCAGTATCTTGTCACTGAGACACACCACCCACCCAAGTCCCCCACCCAACACACACACACACACACACAAACACACACGCTCTCTCTCTCTCTCTCTCTCTCTCTCTGTCTTTCTTCTTACATGGCAGTGGCAGCTAGCCGTACTCTCACAGGCAGCGCTGCTCCGACGACAGCTGTCGAGCGGCGGAAGACGGCCAGGGTATTGGCCTTACTCGCCATCGTCATGCTACCATCGATGGTGGTAGAGACTGCAGGGGCGCGGTCATCAAAGAATCAGGACTCTTATATTAAGTTAAAACCGAGTTTCCCTCTCAGCGTGGAGTTCTACGTCCACGCCTTGACGAGCTCGGCGACCTTCACTACCAGCCCCTCCAACCCTTCCGTTACGGGCACCTTCGGCCGGACCGCTGTCTTCGACTACAACATCACCTCCGGACCAGACGTCCAGTCGTCCCGGCAGCTGGGTTCAATCCGGGGCTTTGAAGTGTACAACAGCCTTGACCCGGCCTCCCCCAGCGTCCTGGTCCTCAACACCATCACCTACGACGACGGCACTTACAACGGCACCTTCTGCCTCCACGGCCAGGCCAACATCAACCTCGTCTCCTACGACATCCCCGTCCTCGGTGGCACCGGCTCCTTCGCTGGCGCCTCCGGCTTCTCGCACGTCACTAACCTCGGCCCCCCCGGCGACGATCACGTCTTCCAGCACGTCCTCCACTTCTTCCTTCACCAGTCCATCTTGTGATGAGTATAATCCTGCCATTATGTTTTTGAATCAACATTTGTAATTTATATGTTAAAAATAATCGAATATGTAAGATTATAAATTTATTTGAAATTTAAGAAGATATATTAGAATTCAAATAGTAGTTTTTGAGATGGTAAACTTAATATGAATATTAAAATAGTGGTTTGGTGTTCAATTTCAATATTAAAATGTGTTTATTTTTTAAGATTTAAAATGATAATTTGTATAATAAGAGCACTCAATCTTATGAATATATTGTCAAATAAGAGACTCGATCTTTTAAAAATTCAAAAAGATACACTCGAGTTTCAATAATAATTTTAAACTTAAAAAATGAAAATATACATTGTAAACTTTACAATATCAAGATTAAAGCTTTTGTTGTTTTTCTTATAAACTACTTTCAAATAGATTACATCTATTGAATGATTGTTGAGATGAATGCGATTTTGCTATGAATCTTTCCACTTTTAAAAAAATCCAACTCACTGAATTCAAGCTTAGTAGTATTGAACAGTGGAAAAAAGGTGGTTTTGAAGTCTTCGAAATACATTTGCATCAAAAAGTAGATCATGTTGTTACAATAGTAATAATAGCTTTTGGAGATCTTGGTGCTAAAAGTTGTACATATGATGTGGTCTACCAACTTCCAATAAGTTGCTAAGTCTATGAATAAAAAATTTGGAGTGCACCAAGTGTCCCATGTGTGTTGTTCTAAAGCATTAACATGAAGATTCCAAATATTATATTTGATTTGGACTTCTATTGACTAAGCATCCTCCAGTTTTTTAGTATATCCCATTCTATATTGTCAAGTAATTATTCAACAAAAGCCATATCATTCATTGCTAATTATCATTTTTTGTAATTGATAATTTGCATTTTTCCTCATCACTTCAACATGTATAATCTGTTCAAGTATCTATTCATTTTAGTAATATTTGATTGTTTAAAAAAATATAAGACTTTTTTAAATACTAAAATAAATAAACATGTTTTTATATGTAAAATAATTATGTATTTTAATTTAAATTGATTTAAAAATATTTGTAAGTTATATTTTGTGTCAAAATTTAAAATGCAATAATAACATATGTTTTTTAAAATGTATATATTATTACTATAAATTCAATAATATGTTTAGAGTACCTTAAAATAAAATGTGAATTTAAAAAATAATTTAATAAGGATGAATTTGAAAAAAATTAATGCTAATGAGAATTATATATATATATATATATATATATAAAGATAAACATAAAATACTTGAACATTATATTTTTTATTTTTTATTTATTACATATGAAAACATTATAAATTAATTTTGATTTATCTTAGTGTCATAAGGTGAGTTGTTTATTTATGATAAATGAGATTAAATTTATAAATCTTTAAATGATTACATAGATTATTGAATGATCTAACTAATATATTTCAATTGAATTTACTTCAACTAGATCTTAATTTATACTTGTCCAAAAATGATCTATTTGTGTTAAGCATACAATTATTTTTAAATATAAATGATTGAACAGTTTATCTTTATTTCTTATTGAGTTTAATATTGGATTAGTATTAATATGTTTGAATGTTTCACTAAAGGATTACAAATTGCAAAGCGAATCACATTATTCTCCATCATACAATTTATATGGCAATCATATAGCTCAAATGTGTACTTCATGGATAAATATTGTGTTTGTAACTAATATAAACAATTATACTAATTGGTTCATAACAACACTATCCACGAGAATATCGAGTGAGAAGAGTCAGTATTTAATTATGTACACTTTCTAATATGACAAAAAAAAGCCTTAATACATGTAAATATGAACAACCACATCCAAATCATGCACACAAAACTTGTACACCAATTAAAAAAATGATAATAAAATTCAAAATAGGAAAATACAACAATTACACTATTTCAGGAAGTCAATCTCTCATACAACTGCCTATTGCGCATACAATACATTGAACGCATAATTGTTGTATGTCCTTATGTAACTATTTTTGGAAAAAAAAGTGTACTATTTGAGAGGGGAAAAAAGCATATGTGTTTGTTGCCATCGCTCTGCATTTTGAGAGAGAGAGAGAGAGAGAGAGAGAGAGAGAGAAGCTCATAGCCATAAGTAGAAATGATGCTTGATGGCAAGGTTGAGGAGAAAGAGCTTGTGCGCGAGGTCGAGGGGAAAGAGTAAGAAAGAGAAAAACTAGTAACCTCTCTCTTTCTCTCTCTCTCTCCCTCACCATATATTTTCTCGACATCTCCCTCTTGCTCTCTTAAAACATAGAGTGATGGCAGGAGACACATGCCTTTATTTCCCTCTCAAACACTATATCCTTTTTTTTAAAAAAAAGTTATATACAAATCTACAACAACCATTGTGTTCCATGTATTGTATGTGCCACAGCCAGTTGTATGGGAAATTGACTTCTTGGAATGGTATTATTATTGTTTTTTCCTATTTGGAATTTCTTTATTATTATTTTTATTGGCATCCAAGTTTTGTGTGCATGATTTTCATATCTACATTGAGGTCCAACTTTTGTATTTACATGTAACGTGTCCACCTATTCACTCGTAGGACACGTCTTAGCAGCCCATCGGGAAGAGAGTCCAGATAGCACCACTCGGTACTCCCACAGAATGTCACAAGGTTTGCAATCTAGGTCCTCTCGAGTCTACGACGTAGCGGAAGCATTCCGGCCATTCCCACATAGGATCGACTTGAATCAGGTTTTTCCTAGTGGTCAAATTCCTAGAATGGTAGCTAGTGTCGAACCCCAGACGAACTATTTTACATAGAAACGTCAGGGTCGAAGCGGATTCACACTGCACTTGGTTCAAGGAGAATGAGAAACAAGAGGGATGCAAAGCTCGACCTCTTTGCCCGTAAGCCATAGTCCCATTCTATTCCCCTAAAACATTATAAATCGGGACTCTAGTATCCTAGATTCTAGGTCGTCGTTCATTGCTATCAAATTCCTTCGAGAAAAGTTCCCGGCCAACCGGGACTACCCATCCGTAGGACAGACCCACGGCCACATCCACCGCACTTTCCTCAGGGTTGCTTTAGTTGTCTAATTACCTACCACATTTAGTTTGACAAGCAAAAACAGCTTCCTTAACTAGCCAATTTATCACCGATTTCTTCACGTAACTTAAGCAGTGACGTAGAAAAACAATGTCAAACAAGTTCCTTTTCAACAATTGATCTTATTTATAAGTCTTTGGAATACATCATAATAATCTAGCCTGAAGGCTATTCCATAATCCGCCTGAAGGCTAATCCAACAATCCTCAAGGTTTACTAATCCAAGTTTCCGCCCGTAGACTAGTAAGCGGGCCTCGAGATCCAATCCCAAGTCACGTCGGCCTCTTGTGTAGGACCCAGAGACAAGGGATTTACGGCCAAAGCCCCCCCTAGCACCCAAGCGTCCTCCTGCTCCAAGTAGCACTCACGGAGAGAGCTCTCGCGGCGGGTTCGGTCCACGTGCCCGGCGCGGCTAACAACCCCCTTGGGTAGGGTCAAGTAGACAATCAGGGGTAACTGATACTGCCTCTCCCTCCAAGCCTTCAACCTGAAGCATTAATTATTTTTCAGCTTTAGTTCATTGAGCAAAGAAGTACAAACAGTGTTCCTAACTATACAAACACAATCAATCCAGCGGTCGTTTGTTTGGCCAACTGCTAAGGTGTGAATCCTTCTCTCCGAATGCATCCAACATTCGATCCGGAATCAATTGCGACTTGGCAAGATCCTCAAGAGTTTTGTTGTTTGTTTACCCTTTTATCCTTGGTTAAGGGTTTGTACCTTGTTAACCCAAATTAACAAACACCTTGGGTTCCTTAAACTAAGACAGTAAATCCTGGGTAACCTTGTTGCCCTAACTTGATTTGTCAATTGCTTGCTAGGCAATTCATAGTTACCCTATCTTGGCGACTCAGCCTCACATAAGGGTGATATAGTAGGATTACTACTCATCCTCAAGATAGTTTGACTTGAACTTAGGACTTGCCAGCCTCGTTCTTAGGAGTTGCAATACCATTTTGTGTTCTAGACACAAAAACCATGCGACGTTACTACTTGTTGCACGAGACAAGTATCACACCTAACTTGTGGGATCATTTCTCCCGTCAACGGCGTTCCTTGGTCAAGATGTAGGGTTTGGGATGTCTTCTTGACCCAACCCAACCCTTATCTTACTAGGCTGACAACATTTGGCCCTAGGGTTTCTAAATCCATACGGAGGTCTAGTCTTTGGCTAATTGATCCTTAGGGTAAAACCTTAGATCGTTATTGTATGGGCATCTAACTAACCGTAACATTCCGTGAATGTGGGTAGGACCTTTGGGTTCGAAAGTCTTGACTTGGCGTCCCAGGTGCGATACTAGGCAGAATTTTAGCGTACTAAACTCTACCTAGCGCATTGAGGTAACCATCATTTGAGTTACACCATTGCAAGCGAATTACCTAGTCTTGCCACTAGAGGTGATCTTTCCTTAGAAGAGATGTAAATACTTTTCCTAAGAGATGTACATAAATAAATTCAAGATACAACATTCCATGCAAGCATGCCATTCATAAACTTTTCCTTTTATGCCACTAAAAGATGTACAAGGACCATTTCTTTTCCTTGCCTAAATCATAATGATTGACAAGTTTAGGGCTAACTTGTATACAACCTATGTTGAAATTTATCAAGAACTATGCTCATAACCCTTCGCTTAATGCATTGAATCCTAGCTTTAATATGAAAAGCATTCTTCCTTAAATACGACTTCAATAAAAGAAGTCCATGCATAATGAATGTCATAAGACAATTATTGACTTTATTTGTTCAGCGGCACTTAACCCGACTTAAGAATGCAAACATCCTCGCATGCAACAGGTAAGTTGATGGTTTCCTTTTCATGCAATGCAATCTTTTGGACAACATCTAACGGATGTTAACGATTATCTCATGCAAATCACAACAAGGAAGTTATTGCCTAAATGCATTATGTGTTGTTCTCTTTCGCGAGGCAATCAAGGATGTATCTAGGAATATCCACCTTTTACTTAAGCAATATGCTTTCAGGATTGCAACTTGGACGTGCAAGCAATGTGCAACATGTAACTAAATCTTGTGAGACAAATAAATAACTGCATTCATAACTTCCCCATGAAAATTAAATGTGCCCAATGCATTCCTTTTATGGCGAATTAAACTTCTAAGAACCTCAGCATTGGGGTTTGAGGTATTATCCACACGTGTGCTCGGGGTAGAAACTCCCGTGTGAGCACCTCTCACCATTTTCTTGGGAGCCATTAACGAGTCGAATTCTGATTCAACAACTCCTCTTTGGCTCTTTATGTATTACGAATCCCTTTCTTCCCAATGTTTTCTCCTTCACGCAAGACACGGTCTTATAATTGCGGTTCTTAAAGAAACCCGAGATGGTGTAGATGAACAAGGCTTATGGAGGCTTTGTTTCAGAAGCTTCTAAAGAAGCTTCCTGTCTTCTATGACAGCAATGTGACGTGGAGAGAAAAAGTAAGATGATGATGGGGATAAGGATGAAGGTGATGATAATAATGATGATGATGGCGATGGGGGTGGGTTAGGCGGCAGCAGCGTGGCAGTAGGCGGTTGTGGTGTGGCGGATGGCGATGGCCTGGGACAGCACGACTGCCTCCTTTTCTTTCCTCTCTCCCCTCCCTCAAGCTTGGGGAGGGGGTGGTTTTATAGGGCTAAGGGGGGGGAGATAGCCTCCCACGTGGGTGGCTTGCATGCTTCCTCTCTCCCCCATACTCTCCACATAACACAAGGTTTCCTCCATACTTTCTCTCCCAGCCATGCATCGGCTGGGGGGAGGGGGTTAATAATTAAAAAAATTGCACAAAATTTGACAATTATCCATTTACCTTTTCCCCAAGAAGGGTGTTCCCGTGCGGCCTACGGGTTTTTGGCCTCGGCCTCCTACGCTCGATGCGGTGAGGTGTTTATTGAAGCACGCGAGAAGGACTTAGCCACTAACGTTATTCCGTTGTGGGAGATGACTTAGCACTGATTTTTCGCGGGGCATGTAGTGGTCAAAATTCTTTAATATTTTGTGCGGAAATATTACATTCTCTCCCCCTTAGAGGAATCGAGATGTCCTCATCTCGAGAAGAACTAGGGGTATTGTTGGTTGAGAGTACTTTCATCTATCCAAGTGGCATCCTCTTTGGGATAATCTTTCCACTGGACGAGGTATTCTCTCAAGGTTCTAGATCTCAATTGCCTCTCCCTAACATCTAAGATCCTGTCAGACCGTAGCTCAAGGACTCCTTGGCTAGGCATTACAACTTGTTGATCATCAAGTACGTGACTAGGGTTAGATACATACTTTTTCAATAGACTGATATGGAATACATTATGAACTTTTAGGTTCTCAGGGAGTTGTAATCTGTAAGCATTAGGCCCTAGGCACTTGAGAATCTTGTAGGGTCCACAATACCTTGGACTTAGCTTCTTGCATTCCCCCAAGGATAGGGAACTCTTCTTTGGGCATACGTGAATGAAGACCATGTCACCTTCAACGAGGGATATTTCTTGACGTTTCAGATCCGTGTAAGCCTTTTATCTGTCCTTGGCGGCTTAGATGTCCTATCTTATTGACTTGATGTGGTTATCCATATCTTCTAGCATCTGCTTTCAGGCTTCAACCCTCAAGGTTGGATCTGAAAAGTTTAAAGGACTTTGACAATCGTGTCCACACAATGCTTGAAAAGGGGTCATCTGAATGCTTTGTTGGTAAGAAGCATTGTAGGAAAACTCAACCAGTGGCAAATATTGAATCCACTTTTTGGGTTCACGGCAGTAGTGTGCCCTTAGCATATCCTTAATGACTTGGTTGACTCACTCTGTTTGACCATCGGTTTGGGGATGGTAAGTTGTACTGAAACAGAGTTGAGTCCCAATGGCTTCAAAGATAGCCTTCCAGAAATGTGATGTGAAGAGAGAGCCACAATCACTAATGATTCTTCTGGGTAACTCATGCAGTCTAAATATCTCCTTGATGAATAACCTTGCAATGTCAGAGGCTTTATAGTTTGTCTTAACAGGAATAAGATGTGCAACCTTGGTGAGCATATCCACCACAACCATAATGGAGTTGTATCCTCCCTGAACTTGAGATAGGCCAACAACAAAGTCTATACTAATTAATTCCCATTTCATTTGGTGAATGTTAAGTGGTTGAAATTTCCCTGGCATTTTGACATGTTCAACCCTAATACGTTGACAAGACAAACATTCAGTGACATATTTGAGAACGTCACCTTTAAGCCTCTCCCAATAATAGCTCTTTCTAACTGCATTGAGGGTCTTGGCATAGCCAGGATGTCCCGAAAAAGGGGAGTCATGGGCTTCCAAAAGTATCTTTTGCTTGAGTGACTGGCTTGCCGGTATACATAATCTCATTCTATAGTAGACAAGTCCACTATTGATAGAGAATTCTTGATACTTTGCTTGTAGCTTCGGGTCTTGATCCTTGACGAGGATCTCCCTTAGCATCTTTTGATAGGTTGGATCATGGCATGCCTCTTCTTTAGCTAACTCGAGAATTGGATTGTTTGGCATGGATACGCTTTTGGCTAGAGATCTGGTTGTTGATGGATTTTGCAAGATTAGAGAATTTAGAAATGCCTTGCGACGACTGAGTGCATCGATAACTACATTCTCTTTTCCAGGCCGGTATTTGATTTCAAAATCATATTTCTCCAGCACTTCAATCCATCAACGTTGCCTCATGTTGAGCTCATTCTGGTTTGAGACTTTTATGATCTGTCACTAGGGTAAACTTGTTACCCAAAAAGTAGTGTCTCCAAAGCTTGAGAGCATGGATGACAGCCAACAGCTCCAGATCGTGGGTAGCATAGTTCCTTTCATGGCTCTTAAGTTTCCTCGAAGAGTATGATATATGATGATCTTTTTGCATAAGCACACATCCTAAGGCAAGTGTGCTAGCATCAGTCATCACTTCAAACTCCTTACAAAGTCCGAAAGTTTTAGGATAGGTGTTGATACCAAGCTTTGCTTTAGTTTATCAAAGCTAGTTTGTTCAACAGTTGACCATACAATTGATGTTTGCTTCTTCAATAGATCCGTCAAAGGTGTTGCAATCAAGGCATAGTTCTTGATAAAGACCCTTTACCATCCTGTCAATCCAAGAAAACTACGTATTTCTTTGACAGTTGTTAGTGTTGGCCACTCCAGAATATCTCTGACCTTGGCCGAATCCACTGAAATTCCTTCCGCTGATACAATGAATCCCAGATATTCAATCTATTGTTTGAAAAATGCACACTTCTTCTTTTTGGCATAAAGCTTGTGTGCCCTCATTGTCTCAAGGACAATGCGAAGTGGGGGTTCATGATCTTCTACCTGTTTGGAGTAGACTAAGGTATCATCAAAGAAGACAAGTATGAAGTCATCAAGATATGGCCTAAAGATATCCTACATTAGCCTGTTGAAGGTAGCAGGTGCATTTGTCAGCCGGAATAACATGACTAGGAACTCAAAGTGTCCATATCTTGTGTTGAATGCCGTCTTTGGGATATCCTCTTCATTGATCCTTATCTGATAATATCCAGACCTAAGATCAATCTTGGAGAAGATCTTCATACCCTGAAGACGGTCAAGAAGTTCATCTATTCTTGGAATAGGATATTTGTTCTTAATGGTTGATTGATTCAACCCTCTGTAATCAATACATAGCCGAAGCATTCCATCCTTCTTCTTCTGGAACAACACTGGAGCCCCCCATGGCGAACTGCTAGGACGGATGTAGCCTTGGTCTAACAATTCTTGAGTTGCTCCTTCAGCTCAATCGCTTCTGGGATGGACATTCTATATGGTCTCTTTGCAATAAGTGCAGCTCCTAGCACTAGCTTGATTTCATGATCAACTTCCCATTGAGGTAGAAGTTCTGTCAGCTCTTCAAGAAATATGTCTGCGTACTCCTTTAGCCATGAAGGTTCTTCACTAGACTCCTAATTCTGATCTAGCTTATTAAGCTTAATCAAATAGACATGTAGTCCCTTTCTAACTCCTTTTATTATCCGAGATGCTTTGGCCAGTTGAATTTTTGGTTGGCAGGAATTTCCTGCAAATTGTCTAGTAGCTTCCCACCAATCCTCACGGCGTTTGCACTTAAATGAATGTGGTCACGGATTTAGGAAAAATTAAGCCGGGTCTTTCGGGTGATACACCTCCTAAAGGAGATGCTTTGGAAGCTTCTTGGAAGCTTCCAAACTCTTTTCTATTCTCTAACAAAAAAATCAGATGACCTCTTCTCTCCTTCTTCTTCTCTCTCTCCCTCTCTTCTTCTTCTTCTTCTTCTCTTCTCCTTCTCTCTCTCCCTACTTCTTCTTCTTTTCTTCTCCTTCTCTCTCTCCCTATTCTTCTTCCTCTTCTTCTTCTTCTCTTCTTCTCCTTCTCTCTCTCTCCCTTCTTCTTCTTCTTCTCTTCTTATCCCTCTCTCTCTCTCCCTCTTCTTCTTCTTCTCTTCTCCTTCTCTCTCTCCCTCTTCTTCTTCTTCTTCTTCTTCTTCTTCTTCTTCTTCTTCTCTTATTCTCCTCTCTCTCTCTCCCTCTTCTTCTCCTTCTCTTCTTATCTCTCTCTCTCTTTCTCATGGGGGGGGAGGGGGGTTTTCCACATGACGACAAGGAGGGGAGGGGTTTCTGATGAAGGCCACAGGGGGTTGCTACTGCCTGCCGCGAAGCTAGAGGGGGGGCCTACGTTGCAATAGGCCACGAGGGAGGGCAAGATGATGTGATCACCAGGGAGAAGGCGGGGCGCTATTTTTGTTCAAGATGAAGGGGGGGCTACGCTTTTAAAGAGGGGGGGAAGGGTGATATGGTCGCCACCCCTCCCACCTGGGGGGCTGCATGCACCCCATCACTCCCTGATCTCTCTCTCTCTCCCTGACGTGGTGTCGACGAGGAGAGACAGAGGAAAAAAAATTTGTACTAGAATTATATTTTTTTAAAAGGGGCACATATTACATATCTGGGGGACTTTGTAAGTTTTTCTTTTGTTTTGCTTGCTTATTTTTTTGCAATATCCTTTGTACTGACAATCGTGTTTCTAACAGTTTGTATTTTGTTTCCTTTGCAGCACTCCATTACAAAACGCGATTCGACGAGCCTTGAGTCTCGATATGCAAAGAGTCACGATCTCACTACATTGATTGACTGATTGTATGGACGCAGCGGCCCTGTAAGTCACTCATCTTTCTTGTTTGTAGTTACCATGTTTAATTAGAATGCATTATTGTATGGTGGACTGATGTGTAGTTGTTTCTTTTTTTGTAGAGTCCGTTCGATGCTCCTTTGTGATGGGACGAGCTTTTGGATGGCGATAATCTATAGCTCACCCTTGGATCCCTGTAGCTCACACATCCTTCTTTTTTGGTCATGTGATCTATGTAGACATTTTCTATGTAGTAGTGATATCTTGACATGATTGTACTAGTCCCTTTCATTATGCAATCATGTATTTATTTCATGTATCAGTGTTATGATTTAATTACACTTTGTCTTTATTTACACGAGCATTGTACACAATGTAGAAACTATTTTATATGGCCCAAATAAAGCACATAGTGTTATATGTGCCCTGCCACAAATTTTTTTTCCCTGTTACTATCGTTATTAGCATCAGAAATTTATTGCATGAGTCGTTATTGGCATCATTATTAGCATTGCAAAGTGTCATTATCAGCATCACCATTTATGTCGGTATCAGCTGATACCGATGCAAATAGCGACGCTGATAATAACGCTAATACCAATTATTCTATAGCGTCCCCAATAACGACGCTTTTTGCGACAACGAGGGTAATTTTCTTTATTTACATTTTCATCGCTTTTAACGTCGGTATAAGGCCTAGATCTTGTAGTGAGTAGTAGTGGTAGTGGTAGTAGTAGAGAGAGAGAGTTGTTGTGATAGTCGTAGTCGTGGTCGTAGTCGTCGTAGTCGTGATTGTAGTAGTAGTACTAGTAGTAGTAATAGTAGTTTTCTTGTTTGTTGTTGTTATAGTAGCAGTATTTTTTTTTCTTAATTTCTTGTTTATTGTTGCTTAGTTTTCTTATTTTTTATTGTTATTGTTGTAGTAGTAGTCGTAGTAGTAGTGGTAGTGGTCGTGGTAGTGGTCGTGGTCGTGGTCGTAGTCGTAGTCATAGTTGTTGTCATGGTCGTAGTCGTAGTTGTAGTCGTAGTCGTAGTTGTCATAGTCATGGTTGTAGTAGTAGCAGTGGTTTTCTTGTTTTTTGTTGATGTAGTAGTAATAATAGTTTTTTTTTTCTTGTTTACTATTGTTTAGTTTTCTTGTTTATTGTTATTATTGTAGTAGTGGTAGTAGTAGTAGTTTTTTCTTCTTTTCTTGTGTTGTTGTTATTGTTGTAGTACTAGTAGTAGTAGTAGTTGTTGTTGTTGTTTTTTCTTCTTTTCTTATTTATTGTAGTGGTAGTGGTAGTGGTAGTGGTAGTGATAGAGAGAGAGAGATATTTTGTTAAAGAAAATTGGTAGTAGAGAGAGATATATGTTTTGTTAAAGGAAATGAGAGAGGGAGAGGAAGAGAAAAAGGAAGAAGGAATGAGAGAGAGGAAATAAACATACAGCATAATAAAGAAAGAGAAAAAGAGAGAGAGATGGAAGGAGAGGTCTAGAGAGAATGAACGGATAAAAAACAAAGAGAGAGTGGTGGCGAGGTCCAGTAAGGTCCAGTGCAATACCACGAGACGAGAAACACTCTGACATACGTTAATTTGTGGGTGGGTGGAGACTTTACATACATTAATTTTTGCTGAGTTACAAGAGAACAAAATCCCTTCTCAAACAATTTCAGAAAGAAAAAAAGAACGATAACAAAAACAAATTATTTGTCATAACGTAGAAAAAATGGAAAACGATGAAGGTCGTGATGTTCAAGATCGCGAGGCGTATCTTAATCAGCGTGTCCCATATCCTTGCTCTCAATGTAAGTTGGCAATTAGATGAAAACGTCGATTGTCTATACAACACATACGACGCTTCGGCAAGTTTCAATTTGAGATCATTGATCAGGCGATCTTAGATTTTGAGCAAATGATAAGAAAAGTTTATATCAATCATGCATCGTATTCGCAAGCTAATTGAATACCATATACAAAAAGATTGGGTGTGGCTGGTAAATTTTCTATCTAGGGAGGTGACATCTCGTCCCAAGGAGGAGTGCATCCTTTGTGGCCAGTTAGAAGAGTTCGAGGGCATATGATGGATGGAGTGCTTGAGCCAATCCACCACTTGGAAGGTACTACCCAATCTATACCGTCAATACTAGAGGAGACAGGCAACCTTCGAGACTAAACCTACAATCTTGCAGCCTAAGATGGAGGCAATGATCGATGCATCGATGCCCATGGATGCCGAGACTTCTGATCCACTTAGAGAGAAATAATCCATACCATTATATGATGGGTGCCAAGTATCTCGCCTGAAGACACTACTTGCACTCCTAAGTGTGCAAGCAAAATATGGGTGGAGCGATGCAAGTGTGACCGAGTTAATCAGGTGCCATGTACGTACACTTCATTGATTTCTTTTCGGCACTATCATTTAAAAAAATTGTGTTTTTTCAAGGTGTTTTATGATTTTTTTTCAGGTTACTGAAGTATCATATATTACCACTTGCAAATACCATGCTTAAGTCTCGTGATGATACACGACATGTTTTATGAAAGCTTGGAATGTACTACAACAGCATCCATGCATGTATCAAGGATTGCATACTGTCTTGAGGAGAATACAAGACTATGGAGATATGTCCAAAGTGTGGTGCTCACAGGTATCAATAGGACTTGCAAGGAAAAACCATCCCTCAAAAAGTTCTTAGACACTTTCTGCTTATCCCCCACATAAACCACATGTTTTGTACGTCTGGCATGGCGAGCTTAGACACCGTGGCATGCGCGGAATAGGTCCACAGATAGAGTTCAACGAATATCAGCACATTCACGTGCATGGAGACACATTGACTCTACCTTCCCAGGATTTGCTTGAGAGCCAAGGAATCTTCGGTTCGGTCTTGCAATGGATGGAGTGAACCCATTGGATTTAGGCTCAACTTCTTACAACGTGTGGCCTATAGTCCTTGTCAACTATAATATCCCTCCATGGCTTTCTACAAAGAAAGGACATCTCATCCTTAGCTTACTCCTTCCCGCCGCTATAAAGTCAAAAATATGGGCGTGTATCCTCGTCCATTAGTCGATGAGATTAAGATTTTGTGGGAGGAGAGGGTCACCGTGCAAGATATGAGCAAGCGCGATGGTCGATGGTCTGCCAATATTCGAGCCATTCTCATGTGGACGATGCATGATTGTCCGGGATTTGGAGAGTGCTCAGGTAAGTAGGTTTCCACTCTCGTTGGTAATATCTATCATAGCTCGTTCAAGTTTGTATTCACTGGATAGAGGTGTTGGGACTGGTCTGGTTACCTCAGATTATCATGCATGTCTATTGTGCGAGCCAAAGTTAGACTCCTGAAGGTCACGAACCATGAAGAAGATGGTATATCAAGGACATGCCGCTTTCTTGCCAGAGGGTCACGAACTCAGGGAAGGTTTTCTTAGACGACCTCCAGCACATATAAATGCCCAAATTTGGTACGAGCTGAAAATGGTCCACAGGAGTCACATCTAAACAGAATGTGATGGTTCTCAGTTTTCTACGAGTTGCCATATTGGATCCACTTACGCATGAACCACTTGTTGGATCCCTTGCATATTTTCAAGAATGTGGGTAGCTTGCTATGGGACCACATCATAGGAAAGAGAGACACTATAGGGGCATGAATGGATTTGAAGGAGGTAGGCAAGATGGAGGCGCTTTGGCCGCAGTCGAGTGCGGATGGTCGCTTGCAGCTACTTCGTGCTCCTTGGGTTTTGTGCACTAAAGAAGAGCGCATTGTGAAGCAAATAATCAAGTCTATCCACCATCCGATGGGTATGATGCATTCTCTCAAGTTGGCATTTTCTAAAGACGACCAATTATCAGGGCTAAAATCCCATGATTGGCATAAGATATATCAGGTTTGTACTACAAATGGATTGTAAGTGGTATGTGTATTTTGCTAGAGTGTAGTTGTTGTTTATAATGCTTTCTCATTTGTGACAGTTTGTACTACCAATCGCGATTGCAGGATGCCTTACTCTAGAAATACGCAAGGCAATTTACAAGTTGTCGACTTTAGTGCAATGGGTCTCATAGAAGGAGATTAAGACGTCCTTGTAAAATATTACACGGCGCAGCGAACAGAATCTGAGAAAGAGATAGAGAGTACACAACAGATAAGAGGAGAATCAGTAAAATTCTTTAACTCCAAACAACTGATACAAAGATGGCTCTGTCCACCCGTGCGCTTCCAATGAATGAAGCTTAGATGGCGATCTAGACAGAAGATAGGTGAAGAGCTTAAGGCTAGCTGGAACAACAACTCTGACTGGGTGAAAGATGAGTGTGAGATGGCTGCGAAGGGGTTTAGCTTTTATAGCCCGCGAAGGTCGTTAGGTCGGCCTGCTGACCGACCTACCATATGAGCCTCCACTAGTCGGCCAGGGAATATTCCAGGGAATATTCCCTTTACCATCGGGCCGGGGGCGCTGCCCCCGGACCCCCGCCAGGGGGGCCGCTGGCCCCCCTGGGACCCCCCAGCCAAGGGCCGCTTCCGCGGCCCCCGGACCCCACAATAGGGGCCCCTTTTAACTCCCTTACCACGCAACTCAATGCAATGTGCCTCGAGTTGCTACCAGCTTAACCACTCTGTCTAACCCAAAGATTAGACCCACAACAGTCACCTTTTTGCCATCCGGTCACATAGACCTCATCTGATATACAAGTCAGGACTCAACCAATGTCCGTGCTCACATTTGGCTTCTCCTCATAATGGGGGCCTTACAACTTTGAGCACCATGGATCATTGGTAGCACCTAATGAGGGTGGGGCATTGATCATATCTAACAGTCCTCTATTGAATCCGCGAGGCAGGGAGTAGTGGAGACGGTCTATCTCTTTGAGAAATACCTGCCTACCGTCATGCTCACGATACAAATACACCTTCATGTGCATCTTGTAGATGAAGTGGAGATTGCTGGACCTATCCATACATGGTGGATGTTATTCTTGGAGTGCTTCATGAAAACCCTGAAAGGCTTTGTGCTCCAGTCCTTCAAGTACCACTTTGAACCACTGCACATCGAATAGTATCATGGAGAAGCTACGGTAATCCATTGTAACAATATTGTAAGTTTCCAAAATACTCTATCTCATCTATAACCATGTTTGGATACGTTGCTTGTCATCAGCTCTCTTGCTCAAACCTTGCCATGATACCACAATCTGTTGTGGAGTGCATTTTGTCAATACTCTCCACGTAGAAATGTCGTCTGCGCGACCATGCTGCACTATATATTTTATATTCTACATTGAAGCACTCAATTAGTTGTCGCATATAAAATATAGATACGACAAGCCCTAAACATGTCATCACCTTTGGACTACATCCCCTTGAGAATTCCCACTCCTCGATTGAGTCCTCTGCCCCTTCGCGAGACGTTGCGGTCAAAGCTCCATGCAACCATTGCATTGACATAAACCGCGGCATATCCTCTATGCCCTCGGGATATTGAATCGGTTGATGGTGCATACTACGTCGAAATTCAGATCGTGCTTCCTCTCAATCTTTCCTAGCTTGCTGGTACCTAGCGAGCCACGTCTCCATAGAGACATGGTGCAACATACAAAAGCGATTCACTTTCCCCTCCATTGCAGCATCCATTCTTTCTTCTATCCCATTTCCAACCACCACATCTCCGATTAGTCTATCATCATCCTTCAGCGACCATAGCATACTATTGTCTGAATCCACCATTGGTAGCCATTGTGAAATATGCACTAGCGCCTCAGACACCAACCAACCATCAGCCACCATGCTACCTTCTGACCGAGCTCGTTGTCGCAACAGTTCGACGAGGTCGATCTGGATTTCTAGAAATAGATTCTGAAAAAAAATGGACGGATTTGCACGACACCTTTGTGTTGCTGGCCCATTGTGAGTAGGTGCATGAACTCATTTGTTTGTTAATTGTATTACAACATGATACATGTCACAATAGTTAAATCTCTCTTGTACATGTTTATGAACATATAATTTTCTATTCAAACCCCCGACAACCTCGATGGTGGTATGTTATACCTTCAGCTCCCCGAAGTGCGAGAGTATATGATCAAAGCCATGTTCCGAGCATAGATGAGGACAAGATGCAAATAGAGGGGTCGATATTGCAAGGGGTGAAGGCCACCAAAAGCTTGGAGCATGTAGAAGAGCCAGCATCAAGTAACAATGATGGAAATACAGGAGTCCAAGAATTCTTTGAGAACGAGGTAGACTCATCCTTTTGTGGTGACATGTCTATCGACCTTCCAGTTTATGCCAAGTTGTGTCAAGAGATTGACATGGGACCATAAGATACTTCATACTTGGAGCATCCACTTACTCAATTCGTTGACGAATCACTTATAAGAGTACATAAGATATGCATTTTAAGTAAGATCATTTTTAAAAGATTTACATTACCGTGCTTTGTATGATTTAATTTGATTATGCTAACATCATTTTTTGTCTGTGCAGGTGACCTTTGTGGATATTTAGATAATCAGGATGAGTTGAGGGATGAGCAATGAGGAGCTGCAGGAGATCTGCACGCGTATGTCTCCAGATCAGATAGCAAGATTCAGAGACATGGCAGACCAGGAGTTGTCTCGGACACCGTCAGGCCGCTCTATTAGATCTACTTCGGTGCGATCTGATACTTCAGTTTCTAGCAGATGAGGTCGACGCTCCAAACTTGGGTCAGATAAAGGGAGTGGTTGAGGGGGATGTTGTAGAGATCCGGATGCAGTGAGCATGGCTCAGGTGGTTGCTGTGGAGGCGCGGACATGGTGTCTCCGTCTCGTCATTCTGCTGGAGTTGTATCACCTCTAAGATTTGTCACACCTGTGGAATGTCTACTCCAGTCACTCCGGCTTTTTCTCAGTCGGCTCGCAGGTGGCACATCTATAGGTGCTACTATGATAGATACTACCCCGGTCGGTACACCAGATGTATAGAGGTCTCTTGTATATGCCCACAGGAGCATGGTTGTAGGTGGGAAAGGACCCATCTTAGGTATACCCGAGAGGAGTATGCCTACCTTATAGATGATAGGTCAGGAGCCATCATCATGAATTATGAGGGGAGGAGGGTGATGGCTCGCATGAGAGAGTTGTGCCAACAAGTTTTTCAGCACAACGTCTTGGATCATTGGAAGAACATACGAGAGGGGAATAAGGACTACATAGTAGCATCCTTGCATGAGGAGTTTCCAGTACCAGCCGCACTAGATAGGTTTTCTACGGGCTGGATGATTTGCATGCATATATGTCACATAGACGATCGGACGCATGCAAGGCACTCAAGACTAGGGCTTCATAGCCCAAGTGGGTAGACGCAGATAACTGATGCCAACTCAGGGACGCCGACTCAGGGAGGAGGCTACAGATTCTCTAGGACGTTGGAGACACCAGTGCGAGGCGGCGAGGGCAGGACTAGAGGCCGTAGTGGTCCATCATATTGGGAGTGGCGACCATAGGACATATCTAGAGGACTTTGTAAGTTTTTCTTTTGTTTTGCTTGCTTATTTTTTTGCAATATCCTTTGTACTGACAATCATGTTTCTAACAGCTGTATTTTGTTTCCTTTGTAGCACTCCATTACAAATCGCGATCCCACCGGCCTTGAGAGTCGATATGCAGAGAGGCATGGTCTCACTACATTGATTGACCAATTGTATGGACGCAGCGGCCGTGTAAGTTACTCATATTTCTTGTCCGTAGTTACCATGTTTAATTAGAATGCATTATTGTATGGTGGACTGATGTGTAGTTGTTTATTTTTTTGCAGAGTCCGTTCGATGCTCCTTTGCGGCGGGACGAGGTTTCGGATGGCGATGATCTATAGCTTTCCCTTGGATCCATGGAGCTCACACACCCTTCTTTTTTGGTCACGTGATTTGTATAGACATTTTCTATGTAGTAGTGATCTCTTGCCATAATTATACCAGTTTCTTTCATTATGCGATCATGTATTTATTTCATGTATCAATGTTATGATTTAAGTACACTTTGTCTTTATTTACATGAGCATTGTACATATTTTTGAAACTATTTTTTATGGCCCAAATAAAGCACATAGTGCTATACGTGGCAGGGCACCTTGTTGTCTTGCCACAAAATTTTTTCTTTTCCCTGTTACCATCGCTATTAGCGTCGCAAAATTTACTGCCGTATCGCTATTAGAGTTGCAAAATGCATCGCAAAGCGTCGTTATCAACATCATTATTTGCGTCATGATACCGACACAAATAGCGACGTTGATAATGACGCTGATACCGACTGTTCTATGGCATCGCCAATAACGAAACTTTTTGCGAAGACGGGGAAAATTTTCGTTATGAACATTTTTATCCCCTTTAACGTCGATATAAGGCCTATATCTTGTAGTGTCATTATGAATAAAGATTAAATGGAAAGCACAATTAGGAGGCTACTCAAGAAATGGTAGAAGGGCTTTTGTTCCATGTGCATGCACTTTAAATTTTGTAGAGGCAATTTAACCCATGGATATGTAACTCTATCATTCTTCTTTGCTCTTCTTTGCATTTTCATTTTTCATATTCTTCCTTCCCCCAATGTCCTTCTTTCTAGAATTTTGTGATATCTTTGTGTGGAGTTATGATGAGCTGAGAGGCATTCCTCCCATCTTGGTTGTTCATTTACGATTTCTTTGAAGCAAGGTAGCTGCTCTGTGCAACAAAACGTAAGGTAAATGCCTTTAGAATTAAGAGAGGGGCTATTCAAAAAATTAACAAAAGCTACAAAAGGTTGGCTTGATATTTTCGGTTCAATACACATAATGGTGTTCACCAGTTATTAGGAAGAAGAAGAACAATGAGATTCAACTTTGTGTAGATTTCAAAGATCTAAGCATATGGTTAAGGATTACTACCCGTTGCCATTCATTGATCAAATTTTGGATTAGTTAATAGGTAGGGAAATCTATTCATTTATGTATTGCTTTTTTATATATAACCAGATGGCTATTAAAAACTACATTGATCACTGTCTTCGGTAGCTTTGCGTATTATGTGATGGTCTTTGGTCTATGCAATGCGCCTGGGTCTTCGCAACAAACAACTGATAAGATCTTTGGTGATATCTCCCCAAAGGAGTTAAAAGTCTTTATTGATGATCTAGGGGCAGCCACCACAAGTGTAATGTCCCGGCAATCCCCATAGGAACCCCCCCTTGGACAAAATTTTCAAATTTTTTTTACCCCCTCTCTCTCCCCCTACCAACTGCATAGCGGGGAGAGATAGAGAGAGAGAGAGAGAGAGAGAGAGAGAGAGTGGAAGTAGTAAGGAGAGGGGGGCATGTAGCCCCCCAGGTGGCGGGAGGACGTTGCCTCCCAGGTGATGTCCTCCCACCACCCAGGTGGGAGAGGGGGGCATGCAGCCCCCCAGGTGCTGGGAGGACGTCGCCTCTCCCCCCAACACCGCCTCTATAAATCCCTAATGGGCGCTCGTCAAGAAGAGGAAGCTCCCCCCTCCTCCAGACTGTCAGGTGGTGCCTCCCCTCCAGCGCCGTTCATCTACAATAGCCGCCCCTCCGTCTGATGTAGCAGAGGCCCCCTCCCTTTGTTTCTGTAGTGCCCCCTGCTAGCGATAATAGCGGCCCCTCCAATTGCTACAAGCTCTTCTTCCCCCTACGGCACTACGACAGAAAGCCCCCCTCTCGCGGCAGCAACGACTGTCCATGTGGAAGCTTGGCAAGGAAAACCAAGAGAGAGAAGAGAGAGAAGGGGAGGAGAAGAGAAGGAAGAGAAGGGAAGAGGAAGGGAGAGAGAGAAGAGAGAGAAGAGGAGGAGAAGAGAACGAAGAGAAGGAAATAAGAGTGAGAGAAGGAGAAGGAGAAGAAGAAGGGAGAGAGAGAAGAGAGAGAATAGGAGGAGAAGAGAAGGAAGAGAAGGAAAGAAGAGTGAGAGAAGGAGAAGAAGAAGGGTGAGAGAGAAGAGAGAGAAGAGGAGGAGAAGAGATGGAAGAGAAGGGAAGAAGAGTGAGAGAAGGAGAAGAAGAAGGGTGAGATAGAAGAGAGAGAAGAGGAGGAGAAGAGAAGGAAGAGAACGGAAGAAGAGTGAGAGGAGAAGGAGAGAACGAGAAGAAGAGAAGGAGAAGGAGAGAAGGAGAGAAGGAGAAGGAGAAGGAGAGAAGGAGAAGAAGAAGGGTGAGAGAGAAGAGAGAGAAGAAGAGAAGAAGAGAAGAAAAGAAGAAGAAGGGAGGAAGAGAGAGAAGAGGGAGAGAAAGAAGGAGAATGGGAAGAAGGAGAAGAGGGAAGAGAGAGGAGAGGAAGAGAGAGAGTAGTAGAAGAAGAGAAGGAGCGAGAGAGAGTAGAGGAAAGGAGAAGAAGAGAAGGAGAGGGCGAGAGAATAGGGGAGTAGGAGAAGAAGAAGAAAAGAGTAGGAGAAGAAGAAGAAGAGAGAGGAGAGAAGAAGAAGAAGAGAGAGAGAAAGAAAGAAGGAGAGGAGAAAAAGAAGAAGAAGAGAGACAAAGAGAGTAACCGCCACAAGTCACCCAATGAACCTCGTCCAGCGGTCTTACCCAACCAAACCTCTCAACCCGAATCCCGCCAACGTCCAGACTACCCAATCTCTGCGAGGCGAATGGCTCCCAAGAAGAAAGTGGTGGGAAACGTAGGCATCCAAGCCACAATAATGCTGGAGGGATGAGCGGAACGACCAACGTAGGACACACGAATCAAGGCTAGGTTTACACACATGAAATGATTGGTTTTTTCCAATATTTCACATAAAATAATAGGCTTCCACCCAAACTAGTACATCAATAGTTATCTAGGGTTCATAGTTCGCGCCCGTGACTTCAATAAACATATGAAATGATATCTCCCGTTCCTAGCATGCAAATGCACAATTACATGGAAAAATTAGGCTTCATGTATTTAAGCCACACAAATGCATACATAATAGGATTAAAAAAAGTCATCGACTAAATGTGAAGGGAGTTAAGGATCGTAGATTGTGTTAGTTTATTAAACAACCCTTGTGCACGGAAGATGAGTTTGATGGCTAAATTCTGCATAGCATCGCACTAAGAGAGGATGGAAAGAATGTATGACAAGTCTTGCAATATATTTAATGTGTTTTAAAAATTACCAAGTATGTTAAAAGACATACAAGGAATCAAGAATTCACAACTTGGAACCCTAGGGAAAAACCCAAGGGAAAGAGGGATTCAAAAGAAGTTGAGTGATTAAACACACGTGCTTGTGAGTTGTTTTGAAGGATCTTGTCTTAGATTATTGGAAGTGGATATCCTCCAGGTTTAAGCTAGGCTAGTAAGCTGACTCTAAATGGAATGTTGATCAAGGCTTATGCTTGGTTGTTTCAAAAAGGATATTTCTAAGTGAATTGACTGGTTGCCTTGGTAAGAGGAGATCCTACTAAGGACAAGTGGTTTATAAGCAAAGTGATTGCTAGATGTAGAAAATGATATTTTCTTGATTGAAAATGAAAGGGATGTTTTCCTTAGTAATTGTTTGTAAGCTGGGTGCTTCAGCTGTGATTGATTCCCTAAAGGAATAATTAAGTAAGGATAGTGCTAGCTACCCCCCGCGAGCTCCCAAACCGTAACCAAGGGGGTTATGAATCCGTGCCGAGAATGTGGACCAAACCCGCCGCGAGAGGTATCTCCGTGGAAATTAGTTGGTGTAGGAGGACACTTGGGTGCCAGTGGGGGCTCTGGCCATAAATCCCAATGCCTCCGGGCCCTACACAAGTGTTCTACGTGACTCGAGATGGGATCTCGAGGCCTTGATACTAGTTACAAGGCGAAATCTTGGGAGGATAAACCTTCGAGTTTTATTGCCGGGAGATGGAAGGATTTTTATGCAGAGGCAGAAAGAAACACTTAATTCTCTTGTATGGGCAGGAGGCAAATATTAATCTTAAGATAAGTTAAGGAAGTGTTTGATCTTGTTTTATCCTGGTCAGTGTCCTAAATTACGTAAAGGAACCTGTGACGAATGGGTTAATTAAGGAAGCTACTTTTATGTGTCAAATATAACGTGGTAGGTAATTAGATAACTAAAACAACCCTCGAGGGAAGTGTGGTGGATGTGACCAATGGGTCTATCCTACGGAAGGGTGGTCTCAGTTAGTCGAGAGCTTTCCTCAAAAGGAAATGTTAACGAGGAATGTTAGGGAAGGACGGACAATGACCTTAGACAATGTTGGTTGATTCATATCGTTTTAGGGGACCGGAATGGGACTATGTCCTACGAGCAGAGAGGTCGAGTGATGCATCCCTCTCGTTTCCCATTCTCTTTGAACCAAGTGTGGTATGAGTCTGCTTAGGTCCAGTTGTATCTACGCAAAGTGGAGTGACTGTAAACCGACCCTAGAAGGCTGTTAGGAAGACTCGACTACTAGGAACCCGGACTTCAAGTCAATCCTAGTGGGAACGGCCGGATAAGTTCCATTGCAGGGCGAACTCGAGAGACCCTAGTTGGAAAACCCCGTGTCATTCCTTGGGAGTATCGGGCATCTTCTAGATTGATCTCTTGATGGGCTACTAAGACGTGTCCCGCGATTTGAGGGGCGGGCACATTATGTTGGTATCAGAGCAAAACTTCTTAATGATGCATGATTGAGAACATAGACATAACCTAAATAACCTAAGTGGTATGGCTTGACTGTCAGGCACCTTCTGCACCTACGAATGCTGACATGCAAGAGAAGAAGTTCCTTCTCAAGCAAATTAGGCCACTCGAGTTTGATGTGGCAAGGGAAGGACTGTTCAAGTGGATGCCAAGATCTGGATTGAGTCCATGGAGGACTATTTTGAGGCAGCACGAACTAAACCTGCTAACCAAGCCATGCTCGCCAAACTTAAACTTACAGGCAAAGCGAGACTTTGGTGGAAACAGTAGTGCAGAGACAAAGCAATCTCAGAGGGGACAATCATTTGGTAAAGACGCTGTGCGAGGGAGGTATCTGGCACCTACCTATCGCACACAAAAGATGAACGAATTCTATGAATTAAAGTAGCTTGGACTATCCCTTGATGCATACTATTCAAAATTCGTCTCTCTCTTAAAGTACACGCAACCAATGGATATGATGCAACAGGTGTCAAAGTTCTGTGCTGGGTTGAATCCACCCATAAACACTTGATTGGAATCGATGCGCCCAACGGACTTGCAAGACGCATTACTCGGAGGGAGTCCCATTGTCCAAGAGCCTAAATGAGGCAACTATGATAAAGATGACTCACCGGATCAAGACAAGAGGTGCCACAAGTGCGGAGAGATAGGTCACATCCGTAAAAGATGTCCCAGCAGTCAATATTTCCACTGCAATGGACTAGGACACATCCAAGCAGATTGTCCTGAGTTGGACCTTGAGAATCAAGAATGTGCAATCCAACGAAGCCATCTAAACTCTGCTTTTGGTGCACATTATGGACCACATGATGATGAAGGCTTGGAGCCTATTGTAACCTTTGAGGATGACTAGATATCCTAAGAATATCCTCTTGAGATAATAAGTCTTTTACTTGGAATAAACCCAATTTAACCTTATGAGTTGTAACAATTTGTCATTTTAATCATTTGAGTAATCAGAGTAGCGCAGCGGAAGCATGATGGGGCCTAACCCACAGGCTCTAAGGCCTAATAGTGCTTGACTCCCCCAGGTCTTTTCAAGATGAGGACATCTCGATTCCTCTAAGGGGGAAAGGATGTAATGTCCTTGCGCTTCCCATAGGAACCCCCCCAGGACAAAATTCTCAAAAAAAAATTCAATTTTTTTACCCCCTCTCTCTCCCCCTGCCGACTGCATGGCGGGGAGAGAGAGAGAGAGAGAGTGGAAGTAGTAAGGAGAGGGGGGCATGCAGCCCCCCAGGTGGTGGGAGGACGTCGCCTCTCCCCCCACCACCACATCTATAAAGCCCCGGGTGGTGGGAGGACGTCGTCTCTCCCCCCACACCACATTTAAAAAGCCCCAATGGGGGCTTGTCAAGAAGAGGAAGCTCCCCCCTCCTTCGAACTCTCAGGCGGCGCCTCCCTTCCAGCACCGTCACCTACAACAGCCGCCCCTCTGACTAATGTAGTAGCGGCCCCCTCCCTCCATTTCTGCAGTGTGCCCCCTGCTGGCGATAATAGTGGCCCCTCTCGTTGCTGCGAGCTCTTCCCCCCCCTATGGCACTATGACAGAATGCCCCCCTCTGGCGACATCAATGACTATCCATGTGGAAGCCTGGCAGGGAAACCCCCCCCCCCCCTTAGACCGTCATTTGAAACCCCCCCTCCCCATTCCGCCAGGCGACTGGCCGTGAGAAGATAAGGTAGGAAGAGAGAGGAAGAGAAGAGGGAGAAGAGGAGGGAGAAGAGAAGGAGAAGAAGAAGGGTGAGAGAGAAGAAAGAGACGGGGAGGAGAAGAGAAGGAAGAGAAGGGAAGAGGAAGGGAGAGAGAGAAGAGAAGAGGAGGAGAAGAGAAGGAAGAGAAGGAAAGAAGAGTGAGAGAAGGAGAAGAAGAAGGGAGAGAGAGAAGAGAGAGAAGAGGAGGAGATAAGAAGGAAGAGAAGGAGAGAAGAGTGAGAGAAGGAGGAGAGAAGGAGAAGAAGAAGGGTGAGAGAGAAGAGATAGAAGAGGAGGAGAAGAGAAGGAAGAGAAGGGAAGAAGAGTGAGAGAAGGAGAAGAAGAAGGGTAAGAGAGAAGAGAGAGAAGAGAAGGAGAAGATAAGGAAGAGAAGGGAAATAGAAGAGAGAGAAGAAGAGAAGAAAAGAAGAAGAAGGAAGGAAGAGAGAGAAGAGGGAGAGAAAGAGGGAGGAAGAGAAGAAGGAGAAGAGGGAAGAGAGAGGAGAGGAAGAGAGAGAGTAGTAGAAGAAGAGAAGAAGAAGAGAAGGAGAGAGAGAGAGTAGTAGAAGAAGAGAAGAAGAAGAAGAGAAGGAGAGAAAGAGAGTAGAGGAAAGGAGAAGAAGAGAAGGAGAGGGCGAGAGAATAGGGGAGTAGGAGAAGAAGAAGAGAGTAGGAGAAGAAGAAGAAGAGAGTAGGAGGGAAGAAGAAGAAGAGAGAGAGAAAGAAAGAAGGAGAGGAGAAAAAGAAGAAGAAGAGAGAGAAAGAGAGTAATTGCCACAAGTCACCCAACGAACCCCGTCCAGTGGTCTTACCCAACCAAACCTGTCAACCCAAATCCCGCCAAGGTCCGGAGTGCCCAATCTCAGTGAGGCGAATGGCTCCCAAGAAGAAAGTCGCGGGAAACTAGGCGTCCAAGCCACTGGTAATGCTGCAAGGACGAGCGGAACGACCAACGTAGCACACACAAATCAAGGCCAGGTTTACACACATGAAATGATAGGTTTTTTCACATATTTAACATAAAATAATAGGCTTCCACCCAAACTAGTACATGAGCAGTTATCTATGGTTCATGGTTTGAGCCCATGACTTCAATAAACACATGAAATGATAGCTCCCGTTCTTAGCACCCAAATGCACAGTTGCATGGAAATATTAGGCTTCATGTATTTAAGCCATGCATAATAGGATTAAAAAAAGTCATCGACTAAATGTGAAGGGAGTTAAGGATCGTAGATTGTGTCAGTTTATTAAACAACCCTTGTGCGCGGAAGATGAGTTTGATGGCTAAATTCTGCATAGCATCGCACTAAGAGAGGATGGAAAGAATGTATGACAAGTCGTGCAATATATTTAATGTGTTTTAAATATTACCAAGTATGTTAAAAGACGTGCAAGGAATCGAGAATTCACAACTTGGAACCCTAGGGAAAAACCCAAGGGAAAGAGGGATTCAAAAGAAGTTGAGTGATTAAACACACGTGCTTGTGAGTTGTTTTGAAGGATCTTGTCTTAGATTATTGGAAGTGGATATCCTCCAGGTTTAAGCTAGGCTAGTAAGCTGACTCTAAATGGAATGTTGATCAAGGCTTATGCTTGGTTGTTTCAAAAATGATATTTCTAAGTGAATTGATTGGTTGTCTTGGTAAGAGGAGATCCTACTAAGGACAAGTGGTTTATAAGCAAAGTGATTGCTTGATGTAGAAAATGATATTTTCTTGATTGGAAATGAAAGGGATGTTTTCCTTAGTAATTGTTTGTAAGATGGGTGCTTCAACTGTGATTGATTCCCTAAAGGAATAATTAAGGAAGGATGGCGCTAGCTACCCCCCACGAGCTACCAAACCCTAACCAAGGGGGTTATGAATCCACGCTCGGAATGTGGACCAAACCAGCCGCAAGAGGTCTTTCCATGGAAATTACTTGGCATAGGAGGATGTTGGGTGCCAGTGGGGGCTCTGGTCGTAAATCCCAATGCCTCCGGGCCCTACACAAGTGTTCTACATGACTCGAGATGGGATCTCGAGGCCTTGATACTAGTTACAAGGCGGAATCTTGGGAGGATAGACCTTCGGGTTTTATTGCCAGGAGACGGAAGGATTTTCCTGCGGAGACAGAAAGGAACACTTAATTCTCCTGTATGGGCAAGAGGCAAATATTAATCTTAAGATAAGTTAAGGAAGTGTTTGATCTTGTTTTATCTTATCTTCGTATCAGTGTCCAAAATTATGTAAAGGAACCTGTGACTAACAGGTTAATCAAGGAAGTTGCTTTTATATGTCAAACATAACGTGGTAGGTAATTAGATAACTAAAACAAACCCCGAGGGAAGTGTGGTGGATGTGACCAATGGATCTATCCTACGGAAGGGTGGTCTGGGTTAGCCGAGAGCTTTCCTCAAAAGGAAATGTTAACGAGGAATGCTAGGGAAGGACAGACGATGACCTTAGACAATGTTGGTTAGAATCCTGATTCATACCGTTTTAGGGGACCGGAATGGGACTATGCCCTATGGGCAGAGAGGTCAAGCGATGCATCCCTCTCATTTTCCATTCTCTTTGAACCAAGTGCAGTATGAGTCTGCTTGGGTCCAATTGTATCTACGCAAAGTGGAGCGGCTGTAGATCGACGCTAGAAGGCTGTTAGGAAGACTCAACTGCTAGGAACCCGGACTTCAAGTTGATCCTAGTGGGAACGGCTGGATAAGTTCGGTTGTGGGGCAGACTCAAGAGACCCTAGTTGGCAAACCCCGTGTCATTCCTTGGGAGTATCGGATAGTGTCTTCTAGATTGATCTCTTGATGGGCTGCTAAGACGTGTCCCGCAATTTGAGGGGCGGGCACGTTACAACAATGCAGTGACAACTGATTATTTTGAGGAAATATTTAGAGCATTGTAGAGAGTTTTGCATTGCTCTTAATCTTAGAAAGTGCATATTTGGAGTGTCCTATGGGTTGTTACTTGGCCATGTGGTTAGTTTACCTGGTATTTGACTAACCTTGAAAAGATAAAGGTTATAATCTTCATGAGCCCGCCGTGTACTCCAAAAGAGTTGCATAGCTTTCTATCATCAGTGGGATATTATCAAAGATTTATCAATGCATTGGTAGAAAGAGCGTTGCCATTAACGAATCTTTTATCTTTTAATTGTCTGTTTGAGTGGAATGAAGCATGCTAAATATCCTTTGAGGATGTGAAGCAAGAATCAGCAAAAGCGTATAGAAGAGGTGAAGTTTTCTATATATTTTCAGTAGCCACAATGCATAGTATCAGATCTATTGTTTAGCTCAAATTTGGGAGGAGAAATGGTAACATCCAATTGCCTTTGCTAGTAGGAAATTGGGGGTATGTAAAGTTAATTATATATACATGGAGAAATTGTACCTTGGTGTGGTCTTTGCGACGAAGAAATTTAGGCATTATATTCTCTATGAGAATATAGTATTCTTTACAAACTTGGTGGAAGGATTCAGATTGTTGCTGAACAAGTTGCATCTGCCTGACCTTTTAGCAAAGTGGTTAATCACTTTGCAAGAGTTCAATTATGAGATTGGGAGAGCAAGCCACCGAAACTGTAGGGTATTGTAGAATGTTTTGTGGATTTTGGGGAGCCTTGTTGAAGAAAGTGATATTGAAGGTCTATTTAAAATCAATACAACTTCTATCACCTCCTGGTATGCAGCTATAATGCATTATTTATCTAGAAGAGGATTTGGGGATACTTTATCGAAGTATGAAAAGAGAAAGATCAAGCAACAATCATTACGATTTTCGATTATAACAGGTGTCTTGCATCACAGAGGAGTAGATGATATCTATCGTTATTGTGTAGTACCCAATGACGTACCATTTATTCTTGAGGAGTGCCATGATTTAGCATGTGGGGTACATTTTGTTGGCCAGCTTACTGCCCAAAAAGCTCTCTGTGTTGGATAGTAGTGGCCATCGATTTTTCAAGATGATTTTAGTTATATTAATGGATGTGATGTTTGCCAAAAAACAAAATGTGAGAGACATCATAGGTGACCTCTATATCCCATTTTGGTTACATTACTCTTTGAAAAATGGGGTATTGATTTTGTGAGATCAATATACCCTTCATCAACTACACAAAAGTGGTATATTATTGTAGTAATGTACTACTTTACAAAGTGTTTGAAGCTCGAGAAATAGTGAAGGAAAATGCTAAGGAGATAGCCACTTTAATTATGGAGCAAATTGTTTTTTGCTTCGGTCTGATTAAGTCTTTGAAGATTAAGCACAACAAGACTACCTCGTATAATCCTCAAGCGAATGGTTAGGTTGAGAGTACAAATAAACAACTGGTGGGAATCTTATCCAAGATAGTATTGGAAAGCAAGCACAACTAGGATAAGAAATTATATGTGGCAGTGTGGGCTTACAACACGGCATCCAAGAGAGCCATTAGGAAAAAAATGAGCTCACAAATGGTCCCTTAAAAATAATATAGTTTAAGATGTGGGCCTTTTGGATTGTCCAATAGGAAGGCTAGATGACATCCATGGAGGGTGAATCTTATCTCTCCAAATTTTGGGTTTTCTATTAAAAAATGGATAGTGGGGGATTAAAAAAAGGGAGAATGAATAGTACACAAAATTTGAGTTTCTCTCACCTCGTATCTCCTCCCTTTTTTTGGGAGCATTCTCAATTTCGGTTTTTTTCCCTCTTATGAAATTAGTTTGATCCAAAAGTTGAGCAACAGACCACTTTCCCTCTCTTCTCTATACTCGTGAATTTTTGTCTCCATTGAAGCTCCCTGCTAAGAGTAATTAGGGTTTTGAGCGTTCTACTTACCTCTGCACTTTCTTCTCCATGCAGCTCCAAATTTTGGGCAAAACACAGGTGTCCATCTCTCTTTGCATTTTCTCTTGTTTGCTATTTTTTCAATAGGGTTTGATGTCATTTCTTAGTGTTATTGTTGTTTTATTCCAGAGGTTGTTTGGGGCAGGAGACAGAGGTGCTCATCTCTCTCTCTCTCTCTCTCTCTCTCTCTCTCTCCTTTCTTTCCCCTCTCTCTCTCTATGTGTTGTTTCTCTTTTATGTTGTGTTTTCAATATAATTTGATGTTGGTTCTAATTGTTATTTTCTTGCAGAGTTTATGTGGAGCAAGAGGCAAAGGTGTTAATCTCTCTCTCTATTTAGTTTTTCTTTTGCTGATATCTTTTCAATACAACATAATGTTAGTTCTAACCCTTGTTAATGTTTTATTGCAGAGATCATTTTGGGTGACATTGCATAAGTGCTTATCTCTCTCTCCCTCTCTCTTTCTCTCTCTATACTTCCTTTTTTCTACTATTTTTTCAGTATACCTTCATGTAAATACTAACTATACTAACTCTTGCTATTGTCTTTTGTAGAGATCAATTTGGGCAAGATTGGATAGGTGCTCATTTCTTTCTCTCTCCTACATACTCACACACTCTCTCTTTGTTCATGTCTGCATTATCCCTTTTCTACTATCTTTACAATAGGGTTTGATGTTAGTTTTAACTTAAGGATCAATTGTTGTTGTAGCACTTAACACAAAGTAGAGTAGAGATTCTGTAGCTCAATTTACAGGTAAATCTGCCATATTTTGTGGTGTCAAAATTTATTCATTTAATTAGTGACTTCTAGGTTTGATGGGATTGATATTTTCTTATGTCCATAATTTGCAATGGGTTTTGATTTAGCAATGATTCAATCTTATCTTCAGCAGATCAGCTTATAGGTAAATTGGCCCTGTTTTGTAATGGTTCTATTCATGCAGTTATCTAGATATTTTTTGCTAAAAGAGATTCATGCAAGTATTTTTCTTAAAAGGGATTCATGCAGGTGTTTTTTGTATATGCATGTATTGTACAAGATTTAGGTGAAACATATAATTCTCAATCGACTATTTGGATGTGGTGAGTGATTCCTTTGTGCTGGAAGTCGATGGTTCAAAAATCCTCCACTTTATTGGTCCTATGTGTCCATTTGGATCTCCATGCCAGTTGGCAATGATCCATGAAAATCTTGTGTCATATCATCCATATAACACACAATGCATTGAGTCTTAGAATATCTCAGGTGTAAATCCAATGTGCCTATTAAGATTTTTATGCCATGTGGCTGCTATCCTTGTAACAACTACTCTATAATACCCACATTTCATACAACCTATTGAGTCAAATCAGACTCCTCTTCAGTATAATAAAATTTATTTTGGCAAAATTCTCTCAATATTCTTGTGCTATTCTTTTCATTATATTTCATGTAAATGGTACGATTAAAGTGATGCCTTGAAATTGAATCTATACTTTGTGTTGATGTATATATCCACATGTATGTCTGTTTACAAAAGTGTAAACATCTCTTAATGCCATGTTGATTTGTATGGCATATTGGTGATTACTAGACAGACTTAAAATGCTTATTATTTAGGGGTTAATACATACTTCTTTACATCTAATGCGTAGGTTATAATGCCTAAGAGAAGAACAAGCATTCTCTCGATAGAAATACATAACATAAAGGATGAAGAAGGGAATTGGATCACTGATACGTATCATTGCTCATCTTGGGTACATATATGTACCCAAGTATGAAGGGAGCTTTCAGGGTGAAAGCATCTGCAATTGTAGATGTATCAAAGCACTAGAAGGGTAAAATTTTAGCTCTCAAACAAAGGAATGTTGATTTTCACCTTATAACATAGGCGTTTGTACAAGATGTATTCATGCAAAAACAAATACATATTGCGCCCACTATGCCCTTTCAACGAAACATTGCAAACAACAAGTATTTGCAACTCATTGAGAATGAAAAATTTCATGATACCTATGTAACAACTTGTTTCATATTTACAGAAGTATACCCTTTGGATTGCTGTGAGTGGCAAACTGTTGAGAGTTTGACTAGTTCTTCTAAGTGTTACAACCTCGAAATTGGTAGATTGCTCTTTGAGGGGTGTACAACTAAGCAGCTTGCAAAGGACCTTGTTTTTTTCTATGACTCCAAGTACATATTTCCCAAGGGGAGTTGAGAATATGGAACCCTTGAGTCTATGCACATATCGAATCTCAATAGTATAGAATGGCCATTGTGTAATAGTGACATTTTTCACCTGTGTAGCACAAAAATTTCAGCAAACATATTGAATTCTATGAAGCCAAGAACCGGCTCAAAGAATGTACATCTAAGATGGTTCATACCGATTGCAATTTTTGCACACATGTTCAAGGAATGCAAGGGTTTGAGACGTACCAAAAGCACGTACGTCATAAAAAATGCATCAGAGGATTATGTAACAAGGACTCTAGGCAAAACTTGGACATCAACAATAACTCACATTCCTGACATAGTGGAGTGTCGAGTCACAACAAGAGACATGGCTTTCATGTAAAATTTTTCTCTCTTAGTTGACTATTATCTTACTTTGGGATGAATCAGCTAACTTTCCTTTTCAATTACAGGTAATTTGTCACACGACAGACTTTATGCCTAGTGTTCAAGTATCGTAGATGGAGGATGCTCAAGGGTAAATGGTTGTGCCTTGATCAAGACATGCATGAAAGTGGAGCTGTGGATGTTACTGTCATTTGTAAGGGCCGTGAGCCCCAAGTATTGAAAATGAAGGATGATTGGCCCTTGAGTATAATGCGGAAGAAAATTACAATGTTAATGTAGAATCCACCTATTAGCTTCTATTTTAAATTGGATGGTAGGAAAATTTGAAGCTGAACTGAGGATACTGTTACCAATGGAAAGTGTGTGACTCCACATATTTTAGAAATTGTAGAGTCTCCCTAAAAATCCCAACACCACAAGTTGTAATATCCAACACATATAAATTTTTGGATTTTTTTCGCCAATAGAATATTGTCGCTTACAAACTTATAATATTTAAAAATTATGGTATTCATGTAAAATCATACACTTGTTATACACTTTTCACATCAACACATTTACATATGCATGTAAACTTTACAAAGATGTAAGTAGAGCCATAACTAAATATCATATGTGAACAACCCTTAATGGTTTAAAACTTAAGGTTTTTAGGTAGAACTAGTTTAGTCCTTGTTTCATTGTTTCGTTTCACACTTTCTCTCTTCATCTCTTTATATCCATCCCTCCTATCTACTACAATGGATGCTCGCACACACTTTGATGAGTGGATCCACGAGACTATCTTTGCTAACTAGGGTGATGAAATATTCCAGGTTTTCTCTAAGAACTTTAACCTTGAAAGCGTGCTCTGAGCTGGATCCCCCTTCAGGTTTTGGAAGACTTTGTGAGCACCATTGCTATATGCACATACTCCATCAAGGGATCCAACATGACTTGGGTGCCTCTGCAACATCTCATGGTATTTCAGGTAGGGAAGAATCACCAAAAAGTAGTGAATAGGTGTCTGGCCCATGTGGATCCTTCGCACAAATTATGCACTGTTCCCATGGGAAGTGCACCAGGTACATCACCTTTGGATCTCATGGAGTGTGATTGTGAATTGGAAATTTACTTGCTTGCAGTGGATACAGCCCTAGAGGAGGAGAGCGATGAAGATACAACTCCACAAGTTGTTTCTATCGCATACACGGGAGAAGAACTGATTGAAGAGCTCATAAATGTTGAAGAGAAACATTGGGTGGTGATGGCAGAGAAAGGGTTGGCTCTCATGGTGCAATCTTCTTCAGAACAACCACAAGTCGACAAACCTAACATTTCCTCCTTGACACCCATTGAAGTAGATGGTGTAGAATACTCGCTTCTATCAGATGTATTGCAATACTTGGAAATGAAGGAAAAAAAGTTGTTTTCTATCCTAGTTAGGGATTCAAGGGAAGACCTGATCGATTATGATTACATGGATGTGCATCCAAAGATGGCAGAGATTGGAAGATATGATGGTACAAGCTTAAATACTGTGAGTGCCATCATAGTAGCACACGAGTATACTACCTCGGTTGAAGAAGATTTCCTTGTGCTGAATGTTGAATTTGAAACACTACAACATGATTTGATCGGACCAAGGCCCCAGCTTCCTACCAAGGAGTTTGTAGATCCCTCTACCCAAAGAGATGCCTCACTAACACACAAAGAAATGAAGATACAAGATTATCTAAAGAAGGTGATATTTCTAACTACCATATATTTTTATGCAATGAAAGTTGATGGTAGGGAGCGTCTGGTCCTCTAGAGTCCACTAGTGAAATCTTGGTAAAAATTGATGCCTACAGCTGCCCTGTCCGAAGTCTAGTGTCTGGGACCACTTTTTGGGCGGTGAAATCTTGGCAAAAAATGATGCTTGCACCTGCTCTATCCAAATTATGGCATTTGGGGCTACTTTTTGGGTTCACGGGTGGACTTCGGGGGACTCAACGTACCCTACCGTCAAGTTTCATCACTTTCTGATAACTCTAGGTTAGTTGCTAAATATATTGTTTGATTTGACTTTGTCATTCAAGACATATTGTATATAGATGAGTTTGCATCAAGACAAGGAGGAGCTCGACATGTGGATCAACGGAAGGATTCAGTTCTGAAGGAGTATATTGGTAACCTTGTTGCAGATTTGGTGGTCTTCCATAAGAAGTGCTCACCAGGAGGGCAAGAAATAATCATGAAAATTTGAGCTTTGTTGACCAAGTTTGGACCTTTTTTAGCGATACCTGTGACATCTAGCTTGGAGAAGGTGGTGCTAATCAAGTGATCAAAGTTTCTTTACTTGTTTGACCAAACGTGTGGTGGAGCAATGTGTGTGCTTGCTACATTAGGTGACCTTGCTAAAGTGTTAGATCTGCTTCTCCTAGAGAAAGAGCTAAAGGGGGAGGGCATCATTTTTGAAGCAAAGAAGGAACTTATATTTTCATCAAAAGCTGGCCCCTCCTCTCCATCAATGAAAAAGCCAAGGAACAATTGAGAGTTCTTGTTGGCTATTGGCTTTTTGTATCTACCATCACTAACAACCATCACATGTATTTTTTTCAATGAATATAAGATACTTTACTTTGTCCCTACAAATAAATATTTATTAAATAAATGTGTGGTTTGTATAAGTGTGACGATAATGTGTGGCACATGGATGACACATTCGCATACGTTAACATAATTCAATGCTTAGTACTGCACTTGCGATTGTGTAAGTGTGATGATAATGTGTGTCCATCTTCCTGCTAGTGGGCCATCCCGCACTCGTGCCCAAAATCTTCCCATCCCTTTCAGCTCCAAGTCTTGCATGACTTCTCGAACAACCTTATGAAAAGAACTTTTCAGGATGAGAAGCTCGTATCCACGTTGGATTCTCCTTATCTCTCGAAGGGTAATAGTTCCTGATTCCCATCTCCTCTTCTTCTGTGGTGGCCCTTGTGCTCTATGGGGAGCACTTGTTGCTGCACTAAAGGAGGCTCCACTGTAATGTGTCTGCTAGTATCATCTAGGACACGTCTTAGCAGTCCATCGAAAAGGATGTCTAGAAAGCTCAGCCCGGCACTCCCATGGAATGATACGGGACTTGCAATCTAGGTCTTCCCGCGTCTGCCACGTAGCGGAAGTATTGTGGCTATTCCCACTTAGGATCGACCAGAATTGGGGTTTTCTTGATTGGTCATTACCTAACAGCATCTAGCATCGTACCCAAGTGAATTACTTTACACAGAAACGCCAGGTCCGAAGCGGATCCACGCTGCACTTGGTTCAAGGAGAATGGGAAACGAGAGGGATGCAAAGCTCAACCTCTCTGCCAAAAGGCATAGTCCCATTCCGTTCCCCTAAAGCAGCGTAAATCGGTTAAGACATAACTCTAGGTCATCGCTTTCGTTATTCGTTTTCTTTGATGATCATCCTACTGTTCTTTGAGAAAAGTTTCCGGCTAACCGGGACCACCCAACCGCAGGACGGACCTATGGCCCATCCTCCGCACTTTCCTCGGTTTGTTTTAGTTATGTAATTATCTAACACATTAGTTTAACATGTAACAACCAGCTTCTTTAATTAATCCGTTAAACACTAGTTCCTTCACGTAATCTTATCACGTGACATAGAAAAACAATATCAAACAAGTTCTTTATTAACATATCATCATTTTTATCTTTGAAATACAAGGAGTTCCGCCCGTAGGCTTGTCCATAATCTGGCCGAAGGCTATCCAATAATCCACAATGATCACTATTCCAAGCTTCTGCCCCTAGACTAGTATGCGGGCCTCGAGATCCAATCCCGAGTCACATTAGCCTCTTGTGCAGGACCTGGAAGGCGAGGGATTTACGGCCAGAGCCCCCCCTGGCACCCAAGCGTCCTCCTGCTCCAAGTAGAGCTCAACGGAGAGACCTCTCATGGCGGGTTCGGTCCACGTTCCCAGCGCGGTCAACAACCCCCTTGGTTAGGGTCAGGTAGGTAGTCGGGGGTAACTGAAACTGCCACTCCCTTCAGGTCTTTAACCTGAAGTATACGTATTCATTTAATTTGTAATTCATAATTCAAACAATGCTCAAAAATCTCTAGCAAGCGCAAACATTTCCATTAAATTGACCGTGTTGTTTGGCAAACTGCTAAGGAATTATTATTTCCTTTTGAGTATATCAGCACTCGTTTCCAAGGTGTCTTGTAGCTTGGCGAGATCCTTTATATTCCGGGTTAGGGCGTACCTTATTAACCCAACTTGGTCAACCCTAAAGTTCAATAGATACTTTAGTTTTCGATTTATAACTTTCCTTATTTAGAAGGATATCCAAGAATACATCCATTTGCAAGATAACTTGAGTAAGGATCTGCCATCCTTGTTGAGGTTGTTTACCCTTTCGTCTTGTGAATCAGTCACAAGACTACATGACTTCGTACTTGCTGTGCAAGTCCTGCGTTGAAATAATCCGTTTTAGTTTCTTTAAGCTGACGTATGTCGAACCTAGGGTTTCTTTTTAAGAACCTCAGGGACAAACCCTAGTCCTTTATTGTTACGAATTTATTGACCTTACAATAAGGAAAGTAGTCAAGTGCTTAAGGTATAAATGTTTCTTTGGTCTTTAAATCATTTTGGAGGCGTATTTTTCTCTTCAGCATGGTATTTCTAAGTTTAGATTGGTTTAGTTATCTTTTGGAAGGTAATATTGATCACCTCGTCACGATTTGTTATCCTTGTGATAATTGATTTTTCAGTCGATGAATTCAATTTAACCTTCCTTTTTCCTTGCAAACAAAACTCATGCCAAATAATAATCTTTTCCTTGCTAAGAAATGCAATTAGCAATGATAACTTCCTAGTAATTTGAGTAACGAGAAGAAAAAAACCTTTCATGAATTTCATGATGAATCGTTGCTAAAGGAATAGGGTTAATGGTGCAAGATACAATTTTTATACCTTCAGGATTTAACTAAAATATACTACTATAATAAGTAGATGATCTTGCTTGTAATTCTTTATAATGCATGATGCTATTCGAATGAAACTATGTTCTATACATTATCATTTGTTCAATTAGATTAAACTCCTTCATTGTAAATAACTCAGAAAAATATATCCTATCCCTAACAATTTCTCTTTGCCTGATTGATTTAAAACTAATTTAAAACTAAGAAGAAAAAAACCTGGTTTTGCGGTGAGATATCCACATGGATACCAGGAGATGATCCTCCCGCAGCTACTCCTTGGACTTTCTTAGGCGGCATCGTAGTTCGATCGTGAAGGCAGCTTTTGCTCTTTCTTCTAGATTTCCACCGTCTATCTTTCGAGGCAAGAAGTCGTTTAAAAAGTTGACCACGAGAAGGAATAATAAGACCTCTAAAATCCTAGCTTCTTCGGAGAGAAAAAGGTTTGTAAGCTTAAGGGATAAAGGGTCTATAGGATATAATCACGGTGGAAAAATTATGCGTGAGCGTGGCTTCACAAACATCTATGAAAGCCCTTGGGATATCTTTGGCAATGGAATGGAAGGATTTGGGAGTTTTTCAAACCCTAAGGTAAAGTTGAAAAATAACACAAGGTTTTTCAAAAGGCGTGTACGGGGTTTAGAAAGGGCTTAGGAGTGTACAAAAGAAAAAGAACATATGAGGGTAAAACACGGGGTCAAACACAAGACGGGACTTATGGTTTTAGGCATGGGGATTAAGGGTTTTCTCTTCCTAGAATAAGGTGAATTTTAAGGGACTTGGGTTTAATGCATCACGGGAAAGGCTTTAACGTACCCAGGAAAGGGGTTAATTGTACCCCGGAAAAGGGCTTTAATGTACCCCAGAAAAGGGCTTAATTGTGCCCCGAAAAAGGGGTTAATGCACCACGTGAAAGGGGGCTTGGGAGGAGGCCTTTAGAAGTTCTAGAAGCTTCTAAAGCTTCAGGTTACAGTCGTGGCAGGGAGAGAAGTTGGAATGACGACGTCGAACGTGGCCAGACGGCCGTGACCCAGCGAAGCAAGTGGCGGCTCTTCGTACCAGCGGCGGTCTGATCATCAGTGGCGGTGGCGATATGGCAGACCTCCCCCTCTTCTCAGAGCACGTCGACAGCAGCAGCATTCGTTTCCTCCCTCCTCTCGTCGTGTCTTGCAACTACGGCCCTTCCTCTTTCTATAGGGGAGGGGAGGGAATCCTCCCCCCCTTGCCTGTCAGTTTGCATGGCGAGGGGCCTGAGCAAGCTCCAGCGAGGAGCTTGCTGGCCCCCTCCCTCTATCCCCTATCGGATCGCGGCATCACGGCTCAACTCATGCGCCGCCATGAAGGTGCAAATTTTTTTTATTTTACTTATTCAATATATTACATTCTCTCCCCCTTAGAAGAATCGAGATGTCCTCATCTCGAGATAAACTGGGGATATTGATGGTTGAGAGTGCCTTCATCTACCCAGGTGGCATCCTCTTCGAAATAATCTTTCCATTGGACGAGGCATTCTCTCAAGGTTCTAGATCTTAACTGCCTCTCCCTAACATCTAAGATCCTATCCGGCCTTAGTTCAAGGACTCCTTGACTAGGCATTACAATTTGTTGGTCATGAAGTACATAGTTAGGGTTGGGTACATATTTTTTCAATAGGCTGATATGGAATACGTTGTGAAGCTCTAGGTTCTCAGGGAGTTGCAATCTATAAGCATTGGGTCCTAGGCATTTGAGGATTTTGTACGGCCCACAATACCTTGGACTTAGCTTCTTGCAATCTCCTAGGGATAGAGAACTCTCTTTAGGGCGTACGTGAATGAAGACCAATGTCTCCTTCTTCGAAGACTCTTTCTTTACCCTTCAAATCTGCGTATGCCTTTTGTCTATCCTTGGCTGCTTGTATGTCTTGTCTTATTGACTTTATTTGATCATCCATGTCTTCCAACATCTGTCTTGATGCTTCAACCCTTAGGGTTGGATCAGAAAAGTTTAGGGGACTTCGACAATCATGACCATACAATGCCTGGAAACGGGTCATCTGAACGCTTTGTTGGTAAGAGGCATTGTAGGCAAACTCTACGAAAGGCAAGTATTGAATCCACTTCTTGGGTTCTCGAGAGCAGTATGCCCTAAGCATATCCTCAATGACTTGATTTACTCGCTCTGTTTGGCCATCCGTTTGGGGATGGTAGGCAGTGCTAAAACAGAGTTGAGTCCCAATAGCTTCAAAGATAGCTCTCCAGAAGTGTGATGTGAAGAGACAATCTCGATCACTAATGATTCTTTTGGGTAAACCATGTAGCTTGAATATCTCTTTGATAAACAATCTTGCAATGTCGGAGGCTTTATAGTTTGTCTTTACTGGAATCAGGTGTGCAACCTTGGTAAGCATGTCAACCACAACGATAATGGAATTGTATTCTCCTTGGACTTGGGGTAAGCCTACAACAAAATCCATAGTGATGAATTCCCATTTCATTTGGGGAATGTCAAGCGGTTGCAGTTTCCCTGGCATCATGACATGTTCGGCTTTGATACGTTGGCAAGACAAACACTCAGTGACATATTTGAGAATGTCACCTTTGAGCCTCTCCCAATGGTAGCTCTTCCTAACTGCATTAAGAGTCTTAGCATAGCCAAGATGTCCTGCGAAAGGGGAATCATGAGCTTCCCATATTATCTTCTGCTTAAGTGACTGGCTTGCTGGCATACATAGCCTTGTTCTATAGTAGACAAACCCATTATCAATGGAAAATTCCTGATATTTAGCTTGCAACTTTTGATTCTACTCCTTGGTAGAAATCTCATTTAGCATTGCTTGGTAGGACAAATCATGGCATGTTTCCTCTCTAGCTAGTTCAAGTATAGGGTTATTTGACATAGATACTTTTGTAGCCAGAGATCTGGCCGTTGATGGATTCTGCAAGATTAGGGAATTTAGGAATGCTTTGCGACTAAGAGCATCGGAAACTACATTCTCTTTCCCTGGTCGGTACTTGATTTCAAAATCATATTCCTCCAACACTTCAATCCACCGACGTTGCCTCATGTTGAGCTCGTTCTGGGTAAAAATCCATTTGAGACTCTTATGATCGGTTACTAGAGTAAACTTGTTACCCAACAGGTAGTGTCTCCAAAGCTTTAGAGCATGGATGATAGCTAGTAATTCCAGATCATGCGTGGCATAATTCTTTTCATGACTCTTCAATTTCCTTGAAGAGTATGCTACTGGATGACCTTCCTGCATAAGTACACACCCCAAGGCAAGAATGTTAGCATCTATTACTACCTCCAACTCTTTATTGCGGTCTGGAAGTTTTAGAATAGGTGCTGATACCAAACTTTGCTTCAATCTGTCGAAGCTATTTTGTTCGGAAGTTGACCATGTAATGGAAGTCTGCTTCTTTAGTAAATCCGTTAGAGGTGCTGCAATCAAAGCACAGTTTTTGATGAAGACCCTATACCATCCTGTCAATCCAAGAAAGCTGCGTATTTCTTTGACAGATACTGGTTTTGGCCATTCAAGCACATCTTTGACCTTGGCTGGGTCTACTGATATTCCTTCTGATGATACTATGAATCCCAGATATTCAATCTGACGCTTGAAGAATGCACACTACTTCATTTTTGCATACAGCTTATGCGACCTCATTGTCTCAAGGACAGTCCGAAGTTGAGGTTCATGATCTTCTTCCTGTTTAGAATAGACTAAAGTGTCATCGAAGAAGACAAGCATGAAATCATCAAGATATGGCCTAAAAATGTCCTACATTAATCTATTGAAGGTAGCAGGTGCATTCGTAAGCCCGAATGACATAACCAGGAACTCAAAGTGCCCATATCTTGTATTGAAGGCCGTCTTTGGGATATCTTCTTCCTTGATCCTTATCTGATAGTAACCTGACGTGAGATCAATCTTGGAGAAGATCTTTGCACCCTGAAGACGATCAAGAAGCGCATCTATTCTAGGAATAGGATACTTGTTCTTGACTGTTGATTGATTCAACCCTCGGTAATCAATACATAGTCGAAGTGTTCCATCTTTCTTTTTCTGGAATAGTATTGGAGCTCCCCACGGTGAATTGCTAGGCCGGATGTAGCCCTGATCTAACAGTTGCTTGAGTTGTTCCTTCAACTCTATTGCTTCTGGTATGGACATTCTATAAGGTCTCTTTGCAATTGGCGCAGCTCCAGGTACTAACCTAATCTCATGATCTACTTCTCTTTGAGGCGGAAGTTCAGTCAATTCTTCAGGGAATACGTCAACGTATTCCTTTAGCCAAGAAGGTCCTTTATGAGACTCTTGCTTTTGATCTAACTTGTTGAGTTTGATTAGGTAAACGGGTAATCCTTTTCTGACTCCTTTTATGATCCGAGATACTTTGGCCAATTGGATTCTTGGCACTCCTGCCTCACCTTGAGTTGTGACAAATTCCCTTTCAGAGTTTTGAAAAGAAACTTGACTCTTTTCACAGTGAATATGGGCGTCGTTGGGCTTAAGCCAATCCATTCCGAGTAGACACTCATGGATACCTAAATTCATGACTCTGAATTTGACTAAAGTCTTCTTTCCTCCCAGAAAGAATTCCACCTTAGCAGTTTGCCTGGTACAAGTTACCTCACGACCATTTGCCAATTCCACAAGTAGGGTAGGTGCTTCTACTGTGGCTACTCCTAATCTTTTTGCACATGCTGGTGAGATAAAGGAATGTGTACTGCCACAATCAATCAAGGTTTTGAAACCTTTACCTTGATAGTCCGACAGTGTCTGAATCACCGAGAACTGCCAATTCGGCCCTTTCTTGTGTAAAGCGGCATGGAGTGTCGCTTTTTCGAATTCTACTTCCATAGTCTGATCTTACTCTTCTTCTTCTTCGCATCTTTGCCTATTTGCAATGCAGGCGGTTCTTCCTCTTCCACGGGTAGCGGCTCCTTGACCACCGCCTGCTCTCCTTGGAAAGGCGTTTGACGATGTCCTCCGCTGAGCTTGGGACATTGCCTCTTGAAGTGACCGAGTTCATTGCAATGGAAACAACGGAGGTTTCGTCCATTACTTGAGTAGGAACAAAGTTGTTGACGTTATTTGTCCTTGCTTTCTTTCTTTGTCCCTGATTATGACCTTGAACTCTCTTCATTTGAGGTCTGAATGCTCCTCTGTTCGGGTCACTATAAGACCAAGTTTTGTTATCCCTTGGTCTAGCTTGCACCTCCTGAATTATAGGCGCCGCTCGAATGAGTGCATCCTCAAGATCTGATGGACGCTGTCGAAGGGTTTTCGAAAGCAAAGTCGCGACCACAGAGGTCCTTGAGAAATTCCAAGATAGAAGTTCAATTCACGCGAATAAGCAAGATGAGAAAATGATGTCAAGTCTCTGTTTTTATTTCTGCTAATGACTGAAGACGAATAGAAAGACAAATTAGCTTGCAGTGGCAACTTCCACAACACGTTCTCCACTTTCTAAAGTTCCCAGGTTAAGCTGTACAATTGAACCTTGTATTGCATGAAACAGTTCAACAACCAAAGCTTAAAGCAAGCTTTTGATCTCTGTAATAGAATTACAGATTACAGACTTGTTATGACTCCAATGACCTGTGAACACACTGTCTGATTTTCTTATTGTATTTCCAAGATTGATGACAACAACTGCTCTGACATTAATGTTATGCCATAATGTTAATTCTGCAGACCGAGAGCCTTTCGTGTCTTCTCCATAAAAAAGTCTTTATCTTTCAGCAAGCCTAGTAACCAGTCAAGAATGGTTGCATCAAAGGTTAACTGTGCAACAGCAACATTCTGAACATTCTGAAAAAGTAACTCAAGCTCTTCCACTCCAAAAGAGCTCAAAACAGAGTTCATGCAACATCAGCAGGATCAAAAATCTATCCCTCCTGGGTTGCACACTCAAGTTACACTTTCTCTTTCACATTTGGCGTCTTGGCTTTTTGTGCAAATGTCTGCAATGGGAGGAAATATAGATGACTTGAATCCAGCTTGTGGAAAACAAAGATGCTTACTGAAGTTGTCCTGCTTAGTCTGTATAGTATCTAATCATAGATTTAGAAAGTCGGTCAAAGAGATTGCTGATGTAGCCCGTTGTAAAACAAGAGACTCCTTCCTAAAACCTTTAACAACCTGAACAATCGAGTCGCTGAAGTCTCTCAATATTTCAGAGCCAGGCACCATGCCATGAACATGATCCTTGAAGATGCTGTCTGAAGAAAAACGTATCAAGAAAGCACCATCACTTATTAAGGGTGCTTTTCTATAATGTCTGTTGGAGGAACTAATCATTGGGAACTGTTGAACCTCGAGTAGTACAGGAAGGCCCTTGTCGAATTGCTCAGCACCCACCTCAGATCTCACACGAATTATCTCCTCTACCAAAACCTGTGCAAATAGCTCCTTGGCAACCTTTACATGCACTGACTCACCATTTAGCACTCCCTCATACTTGATCCATTGCCAATTCTGAACACGGCTTAGCCGCTTCCTTGTACTGGCCTCTGCAGGTAGACAGAGCTCTGAGATCTGTCGAGATCACTCGAGAAAGCTGATCGAACTGTGTATCCTTTTCATCGGCTAGTATTACTAAACCATCAAAAATGCCTTCTTCCTTCTTCTGTCCTGTTTATTCTTTCTCCTCTGTGCCCCTTCCAACGAGGAAGGAGATTTCATTGATGCCTCTCTTCTTTCTTTTTCTTGCTGGAATCTACCTCCTTTTCATCGCTCTCTCCCACCGGAATCCAAAAAGCAGGTCGAAAGCCATAATCTTTTCCTACTTTTAGTCCAATCCCTCTCCTTTGATAGCTAGGATCTTCTACTTTGTCCTCCCCCAGGCGGCCTACCTCACGCCCTTCTCCCCGAATGATTAAAAAAACCATGATTATGGCTCCTCCTCATGTTTCCATTCCCTACTTTTTTTTCTTCCTCCTCCGAAATTTTTACCTGCGCCCTTGGAATGGAGATAAAGCATATGTAACGTCATCCCCTTCTGTGCTATCAAAGGGCAAAGGGACGTTCTTAAATTACTATCCGACTCAGTTATGTTCCCCAAACTCTATCTGACAGGGTCTCACACCCATCATTGCTGCTTGTCCAGAATTCATATTCCACACTCTCATCAAGATGAGGCAACGATTCTGACCAATCCAATTTCACAGTCACAGTGACTCTTCAGCTTGTCACCGAATATCCTCTCAATTAAGGCAGATGGAATAGTGATATTTCGCAGATATTCAGCCGCCCTGCATCCTCTTCAGGGAATTCTATTGATTAAAGGTTCAACACGATCATCTGCCACCAGAATACAAGCTGCACACACGATCATCTGCCACCAAAATACAAGCTGCTCCAGCATTCTGAACATGCCATACCTTCAATGCAAAGTAGCAACCTCCCTAGTCCACTAAAATTTTGAGAAGTGCAGAGCTTGTCAGATCAGGAAGACACTAGATGTGTTTCCAGTGATTGTTGGTTGTCGCACACTGATTATGAGTGCAATCTGGAAGTATAATTATCAGTTGTCTAAGCAAACTGATGGTGGTTCTTGTTCTCTGCAACGATGGCATTCAACTTTCGAAATGCATATAAGCACTGAAGGATATAGATCATTTTGTTACAGTTTGGAAATATCGTGCCAGAATATGGGACAATTCACTGCCATCAATGCGGAACTTTGCTTCTTTCCACACTTGCTGTACATACTAACCCCTTTTTACCTGTAGCAACATCTATGTCTTCAGCAAGCCTCTCAAGTTGTTGCTCAATAGCAATACAAGTAAAGTTACTACAACATAAACCTGATGAACCTCTCTATGTTACAGCACCATGCATCCTTGAGACAAATGATGTCTCAGAGATCAAAACCTGAGAGACAAGTTGCAACTGTGGTCTTTCGAACTTCAGATAAGGGCTCAGGGTATCAGAAAGGCATTCCTTGATGAGGTTTTAGCGAGAGACAGGAACAGGTAACATCAACTGGTGTAACAGCAGCTTCATGCAATGCTCTGTCAATCTCTAAAGCAATAGTACATCCCTTCTCTACAAGTGAACCACATGCTTGGAGGACACCAAGAAATGTTGGCTTATTGGAACTCATTCCTTCAACTAGCATTTGACTATACAGATGTAGAGCCTTCTCTGCCTTATCCAACTCAAAATATCGTGAGATCATAACATTCCATGCAACAATGTCCTGATCAAACAGCCCATCAAACATGCTCTCTGCTTCTAAAATGCTGCCACATTTACCATAGATACTAATAAGTGTGCTATTAACAAAAGCATCTGAAGTGAAGCCCTTCTTGTGAGCATCTGCATGTAATGCTCGGAAAATTTCTCAAGAAACTTTTCTTGGTTTCCCATCCATGCTCATAACATCTTCCTCCTCAATGAGGGCACCACATGCTTGAAATGTGATCTTAAATGTCTACTGATTTGAGAAAATGTCCTCCTCTTGCATCTGTTTGTATAGTTGTAATGTCTTCTCTCCTTGACCATGTTCAACATAGACTGAAAGCAACCCTTCATGCTCGCCACTATACTCATACGCAGAAAATAAATGTAAACACAACAACTAAGTATGTACAAAGTATCAAATCACACACACAACTTTTGGGTGGTTTTCACACCTCGAATGCGCAGCAATACGACAACGCATAGATTTGAGACAGGTATTTTCTGGTGGATTTAAGCCCGCACAAAATTTGGACACCTGTTGCGTCATGTCCATCTGTGGCACATACTTTAAAAGTGAGACGAATTTAGAGTAGTATGCGTCAAGAGTGAGTCCTAGTTGTTTTAGCTCATAGAACTCATTCATTTTCTGCGTGCGATATGCAGGTGGTAAGTGTCTTCCCTGCACGGCTTTCTTCAGCTTCTCCCAGGTAACAGATCCCTCTGAAATCCCTTGATCCCTGCACCATTGCTTTCACCAAAGTCTGGCTTCGCCGGTGATCTTTTACTTGGCGAGCATAGCCTGATTGGTGGGTACAGTACCGGCTGCTTCGAAGTAATCCTCCATGCATTCAATCCAAATTTCAGCATCAGCCTGAACAAACCTGCCTCTCCCATCAAACTCGGGTGGCTTTATCTGCTTGAGGAGGAACTTCTTCTCCTGGATCAGAGCAGTACTTGATGTAGGAGGAGAATTTGGAACCTGTACCTGGGGTTGTGCCTGGATAAAGGTTTTCTTAACGTTATTATATAATAATCAACGTTAGCTTATCTTTCATTTTTAGTTCAGCTATCTCGTAAACAATGTAGCTACTTAACTTTTTAACAACTCTTATGCACAGCCAGATATTGATAAAAAGAAGTTTTTATTTGTATTTACATGGGCATAGCCTTTTTGAATACAACGTTTCATGTAATGATAAGCTAATCGTTACATTCAGTTTGGGGAGAACAATGTTGTATTGCATTTGTCTACAGGAACTGTGTAATAGTAGGGTTTTGGGTCATGGATCTTTAGGAATCGATAATTCATCCGAAGTTCAGGATACCCTTTCCGTTGGAATCCATACTTCTCATGGCGGCCCAACACTTTAATCCTGTCGGCTGGGATTACACGGGTTACTTTCTCATATACATATGAGTTCATCTCAACCCTCCACCTCAGATATGTAAAGTTGAATTTACGTGAGCTTCCACAAAAATGAACAGCTTCACGACCTTCAAGTCTTCCAACCATTTGATCCTCTTTAGGTTGGTCTGTAGATAAGCAAACCGGTGGGTGGCTATATAGTAGATTCCTGAAGACCCCATCCATCTTCGTTCTATGTATAAAGGTGATGGATTATAAATCTGCTCCAGGATGTTCATCATCCCAATTCTTTGTCTGTAAAGCAGAGAATGCATTGCAGTCATAAACAAGACTCGAAATACCAAAAACTTGTTCCACGCTTCATAATTCTGCAAGACAGTATTGAAGGTAAGAAAATGTTTGGACAACAATAATTTTTTTACTTCATTTTATTGAGATCTCATAAAAACAATTCCGTTGTTGGTCGGCTCTGATACCAACTGTAACGTGTCTGCTAGTTGTCAAGATTGGGGGAGAGAAGGAAGGAGTCTCACTTGTAGCTTTCTTGCTTGCACAATGGGGGAATACACACAGAGGTGGAGGCTGAAAACAGTTTTCCTCTTCTTAGTTGTGTAAGCCAAAAGAACTCTCATACAAAGAAATAGAAGAACCCTATATATGGGTCTCAAACCAAACTCAACTAACTAAGGTGGCATACTAACTGAGCCACGAACTAGAGTAGATAAGGATAGTTGTCATCTAGCTATTATTCATGGGCGGTGTACCAACCGCATCTGCAACTGACAAGTTGGTGACATAAATGCACAACGGTCACCCTGGCATATCACGAGTAGAGCTCGATATCTCAACACTCCCCCTCGAGCTCAATCCCAATTCCTGCACACCAAGCAGGTCTCTGAACTTGCGCAGCTTCTCTGCGCCCAATGCCTTTGTGAATATGTCAGCTACCTGATCCTCTGTGCTGACTAAACTAGATCAATAAGACCTAGTAAAACCCTCTCCTGCACATAGTGATAATGCACCTCAATGTGCTTTGTTCTAGCATGATAGACTGGGTTATTTTCCAAGTGTATACTACTCATGTTGTCACAATAAATGACAACTGGCCCATCTGTAGGCTGATGCATATCATAAAGTAGCTTATGTAACCAAGCTATCTCACATGCAGCCATTGTTGTGCCCCTGTACTCAGCCTCTGTGCTCGACAAGGCAACTGTAGGCTGTTTCTTACTGCTCCCAGTGACTGCAGCACTCCCAAAAGAGAACACATATCCACTGGTAGATCGTCGATCAGAAATGCTACCAGCCTAATCAGCATCAGTGTATCCATGCAACTGTATCTGAACCCCAGTCTCATAAAATAGTCCATACTGCAATGTGGACTTCACATACCTGAGTATGCGTCTAGCCACATCCAAATGCGGTTTCCTTGGAGCCTGCATAAACTGACTTACCAATCCAACAGCATAGCTCAAATCTGGCCTGGTAATAGTCATATAAATCAAACTTCCTACTATGCATCTGTACATAGTAGGGTCTTCCACAAGCTCACCTGCATCTGCGCTCAGCTTCACATTCTGCTCCAAAGGAACTGAAATAGGCTTACAGCCTGTCATCCCATATTTGGACAGCATGTCCAATCCATACTGCCTCTGCAAGAGCTGTATCCCACTTGGTGATCTAATCACCTCAATGCCCAAGAAATAACGCAGCTCTCCCAAATCCTTCATCTCAAACTTCTGCTTCAATAGCATTTTCACATGAAGGATATCTTCATCACTGTCACCTGTCATTATCAAATCATCAACATAAATGACAAGTAGCATAATACCTTTCTCTGTTTTTCTCACATAAAGTGAGAAATCTGCCTTGGAAATTTGAAAGCCAATAGTGACAAGATACTGTCCTATCTTGTCAGACCATGCTCTAGGTGCTTGCTTCAAGCCATACAAGGCTTTCTTCAACCTGCAAACAAACTCAGGATGAATAGCATGCACATAACCTGGTGGCTGCTCCATATAGACCTCTTCTTGCAAGTCACCATGCAAGAAGGCATTCTTTACATCCATCTGATGTAAAGACCATTCCTTTGATGCAGCCATAGCAATGACTGCTCTTACGGTTGCCATCCTTGCAACGGGGCTGAATGTTTCTTCATAGTCAATGCCATATGTTTGTGCATATCCCTTGACTACTAATCTTGCCTTGTATCTGTTTACAAAACCATCTGCATTGTGCTTCACCTTATAAACCCACTTACAGCCAATTGCATTCTTACCTTTAGGCAAAGGTACCAATTCCCATGTAGCATTTGCTTCCAAGGCATCCACTTCTTCATCCATGGCTTTCTCCCATTTTTCTTTTCCCATGGCTTGCTCAAAAGAAGTGGGTTCTGGTTCCTGTATCACTTTGACCATATATGCATAGTGAATGGCTGTAAATCCATCATATTTCAGCCTATCCATAGGATACCTAACTCTGGTAGACCTGCACAAAGTAAGTTCACTCCCAGGTACTCTCAAAACATCCCTGGTCTTCCTTACTCCAGGTGTAACAATAGAAGGTATACCCAACTCATCATCAATGCTCTGTTTTGAGCCACTGGATTCACCATCCACATAAGAGTGACCTACATTCACATCAAACATGGGTTGATCTACCTTCTCTTTTCCTTTTCGTGATACCTGCATACCACTATCTACATTGCTTTGAGAAGATTCTCCTGATCTCAATCTGCCTATCCATGGCGAAGAATGTGAACCACTACTAGAAGACGTTCCAGGTCCACTAATATTTTGTGACTACTGCTGTGAATTCTGTGCAGCATTACCATTTTGTGCATCTACATCATCAATCACATTTATTGGTTTATACCAACTACTCATCTCATCAAAAACAACATCTTTGCTCACTGTAAACTTACAAGTAGAAGGGTTATAGCATCTATACCATTTTTGCTACAGAGAGTAACCAATAAAGATGCACTTCTCAGCTTTTGGATCCAACTTGGATCTCAACTCATCTGGCACATGTACATAGGCAATGCAACCAAAAATTTTCAAATGAGAAATATCTGGTTTCCTACCAGTATACCTCTCCTCTGGAGTCATCCCATGTATTGCTGCAGTGGGAGTCCTGTTCATTATATAGACTGCTGTAGCAACTGCTTCAGCCCAATAAAAATCTGGCAGGTCTTTTTCATTGAGCATGGCACGAGATACCTCTCCAATATGCCTGTTTTTTCTTTCTGCAATTCCATTTTGCTGTGGGATATGACTGCATGAATATTGATGCTTTATGCCATGCTCCTGCAAGAACCTTGCAAACTCATTTGAGAGGTACTCTCCCCCTCCATCTGACCTTAGCCATTTTATTTGCAGGCCTGTTTCTTTTTCAACCATAGCTTTAAGAGTTTTGAAATGCCCAAAAACTTCACTTTTCTTTTTCATAAAATACACCCAAAATTTTTTGCTATAGTCATCAATAAAAGTGACAAAATAATGACAACCTCCAAGAGATGCAGCTTTAGTAGTCCACACAGCAGACTGGATTAATTCCAATGGCTTCTTACTCTCTTGAACATGTCTAGGAAATGGTTTCCTTGCCTGTTTTCCAAACTGACAGGCTTCACATACCTTATGCATTTCTGCAACCTTGAATTTAGGCAATCCTGCAACAATGTTTTGGGCCTGCATTGATTTATGTCGTTGTACATTAACATGACCAATGCGTTTATGCCACATATCAATATCTGCAACTACACCGGTCCCATGTGCAAACATTGCTGCACTCAATTCAGGCATGTCTGCATCCAATGTAAACATTCTGCCCTTCTTCTTTCCTTTTGCTATCAAGCGACCTTTATTTTTCATATCCCCAACAAAGCATCCATGAGGATTAAATCTGACCTGCAAGCCCTGCTCAACCATTTGACCAACAGAAACCAGATTCTTGGTGATATTCGGGACATGAAATACATCGGACAGGTATTTCTTTTTCCCATCCTACATAGACAAATGAATTTTTTCAATCTGCACAATAGGATGTGCAGTATCATCACCAGTCTCCACAAATCCTGGTTTTTCCATTTTCCTTGCATCCTCCATCCATTCTGCATGACCTGTCATGTGGTTTGATGCACCTAAGTCAACATACCATACATCGTTGCTTTCTTCTGCACTTGTCACAGAATTGTTCAAGTGCTGCACTATAAACAAATGCTCATTTCTGTCATCACCCTGTCTACTAGAAGATGCATAATTTTCTTGTTGCAGTTTTCCATTCATAATGTCATTCTGCTTTTTATAGCAGTCTTTAGCCATATGACCCATTTTACCACAGTAGTAGCATTCATCATTGCTATTTGCATTTTGGCCTCTTTACCATCCACCACGACCTCTTTGGCTCCCCCTGCCTCTAGAGTTACCACGTCCTACTCCATAGGACAGGTTTTCTTGAGTTTGCTGCATATTCTGATTTCTACCATGACCTCCAAATCGGCCTCCTCTACCTCTGCCTCTACCTCTTCCAGCATTTGAGTAGAATACAGCTTCTTTTGAAGTTCCTCCTAAAGAAGATGCACCACCATTTCTCTGTTCCTCAGAAATTAGAAGAGCAATCAACTCCTCAAAATCAGGAAATCTTTCACAGACGGAAATGGATGTTTGAAACTGTGCATAATCCTTTCCTAGACCATTCAAGGTCACAGAAACTAAATCATCATCTTCCACTGGCGACCCAATGGAAGCAAGTGCATCTGCAATCTTCTTCACCTTCATGTGGTAGTCATTGATGCTCATATTTTCTCTTTGCACATTATGCAACTCTTGCTTGAGCTACATTTTCCTGGCTTGAGTATTTGTGCTATACATTTTTTATAAAGTATCCCATGCCTCCTTTGGCGTACTTGCATCCTGAATATTCACAATCATAGAGTCTGAAATACTGATAGACAGCTAGTACATAACTTTCCTGGCTCTCTCATGCCATGCTTTAAATGCCTGCATTTGCTGTTGATTGGAAACATAAGGAAGAACTGGTTCTTCTTCATTTCCTGCAACAAATTCCCAATATATTTTTCCCATAAGGAAATTCATCATTCTAAACTTCCATGCTTGGAAGTTGTTCTTGTCAAGCTTTTCAGTGGCAATCTGTGAGAGAGAATCAGACGCCATTACAGAACACAGGAAAAAGTTATGTCACTGCAAAGAACACAGCTTCAGCCTCACAAGGGCTAATATGCAAAACTGACGAAAGTGGTATTTGACCACACAGTCACTTCCTAGTGACGATTTTGCATCAATAGGCAACAAGGATGATTCTGTAACTCCCAATGTCTCTGCACACAAGCTTACGATGCAATTTCTACAGTAACTTTTCACCGACCTGTAGAACAGTGGTCGCACAGCATAAAACTAGGCCTTTTTCTAAGTGCGTACAGAAAACTTCCGCCTCCAAAATAGGCCCCGAAATGGCCTCAAATCAAAAAAACAGGGTCGCCAAGGGCTAAATCCCTTTCCCGTAGCATATACTGCCCTCTTGCTTCACCGCGAAGGGCGTCTCAACCTGAGACAATGCACTCTTGCAATTTCCGGCTGTGCTACCTACAGAGATCTGCTCCCAAAATAGAAAATGAAAGCAACAATGCTCCTCTTACCAGAACACCACGAGCTTGGCTTGCTTTCTTGAGCTCCTTACCACGAACAAGGCTTTGATACCATGTCAAGATTGTGGGAGAGAAGGAAGGAGTCTCACTTGTAGCTTTCTTGCTTGCACAATGGGGGAATACACACAGAGGTGGAGGCTGAAAACAGTTTTCCTCTTCTTAGTTGTGTAAGCCAAAAGAACTCTCATACAAAGAAATAGAAGAACCCTATATATGGGTCTCAAACCAAACACAACTAACTAAGGTGGCATACTAACTGAGCCACGAACTAGAGTAGATAAGGATAGTTATCATCTAGCTATTATTCATGGGCGGTGTACCAACCGCATCTGCAACTGACAAGTCGGTGACATAAATGCACAACGGTCACCCTGGCATATCACGAGTGGAGCTCGATATCTCAACACTAGTATCATCCAGGACACGTCTTAGTAGTCCATCGGAAAGGATGTCTAGAAAGCTCAGCCTCGCACTCCCATGGAATGATACGGGACTTGTGATCTAGGTCTTCCCTCATCTGCCACGTAGCGGAAGCATCCTGGCCATTCCCACTTAGGATCGATCGGAATTGGGGTTTTCTTGATTGGTCATTACCTAATAGCATCTAGCGTCGGACCCAAGCGAACTACTTTACGCAGAAACGCCAGGTCCGAAGTGGATTCACGCTGCACTTGGTTCAAGGAGAATGGGAAATGAGAGGGATGCAAAGCTCAACCTCTTTGCCATAAGGCATAGTCCCATTCCATTCCCCTAAAGCAGCGTAAATTGGTTAAGACATAACTCTAGGTTATCGCTTTCGTTATTTGTTTTCTTTGACGATCATCCCGCTGTTCTTTGAGAAAAGTTCCCCAGCTAACCAGGACCACCCAACCGCAAGACGGACCTATGACCCATCCTCCGCACTTTCCTCAGTTTGTTTTAGTTATGTAATTATCTAACACATTAGTTTGACATGTAACAACCAGCTTCTTTAATTAATCCGTTAAACACTAGTTCCTTCACGTAATCTTATCATGTGACATAGAAAAAAAATATCAAAAAAGTTCTTTATTAACATATCATCATTTTTATCTTTGAAATACAAGGAGTTCCGCCCATAGGCTTGTCCATAATATGCCCGAAGTTTATCCAGTAATCCACAATGATCACTATTCCAAGCTTCTGCCCGTAGACTAGTATGCGGGCCTCGAGATCCAATCCCGAGTCACGTTAGCCTCTTGTACAGAACCCGGAAGGCAAGGGATTTACGGCCAGAGCCCCCCCTGGCACCCAAGCGTCCTCCTGCTCCAAGTAGAGCTCAACGGAGAGACCTCTCGCGACGGGTTCGGTCCACGTTCCTGGCGCGGTCAACAACCCCCTTGGTTAGGGTCAGGCAGGCAGTCAGGGGTAACTGAAACTGCCTCTCCCTTCAGGTCTTTAACCTGAAGTATACGTATTCATTTAATTTGTAATTCATAATTCAAACAGTGCTCAAAAATCTCTAGCAAGCACAAACATTTCCATTAAATCGACCGTGTTGTTTGGTAAACTGCTAAGGAATTATTCTTTTCTTTTGAGTGTATCAACACTCGTTTCCAAGGTGTCTTGTAGCTTGGCGAGATCCTTTATATTCCGGGTTAGGGCGTACCTTATTAACCCAACTTGGTCAACCCTAAAGTTCAATAGATACTTTAGTTTCCGGTTTATAACTTTCCTTATTTAGAAGGATATCCAAGAATACATCCATTTGCAAGATAACTTGAGTAAGGATCTGCCATCCTTGTTGAGGTTGTTTACCCTTTCGTCTTGTGAATCAGTCACAAGACTACATGACTTCGTACTTGCTGCGCAAGTCCTGCGTTGAAATAATCCGTTTTAGTTTCTTTAAGCTGACGTATGTCAAACCTAGGGTTTCTTTTTAAGAACCTCAAGGACAAACCCTAGTCCTTTATCGTTACGAATTTATTGACCCTACAATAAGGAAAGTAGTCAAGTGCTTAAGGTATAAACGTTTCTTTGGTCTTTAAATCATTTTGGAGGCGTATTTTTCTCTTCAGCATGGTATTTCTAAGTTTAGATTGGTTTAGTTATCTTTTGGAAGGTAATATTGATCACCTTGTCACGATTTGTTATCCTTGTGATAATTGTTTTTTCAGTCGATGAATTCAATTTAACCTTCCTTTTTCCTTGCAAACAAAACTCATGCCAAATAATAATCTTTTCCTTGCTAAGAAATACAATTAGCAATGATAACTTCCTAGTAATTTGAGTAACGAGAAGAAAAAAACCTTTCATGAATTTCATGATGAATCGTTGCTAAAGGAATAGGGTTAATGGTGCAAGATACAATTTTTATACCTTCAGGATTTAACTAAAATATACTACTATAATAGGTAGATGATCTTGCTCGTAATTCTTTATAATGCATGATGCTATTCGAATGAAACTATGTTCTATACATTATCATTTGTTCAATTAGACTAAACTCCTTCATTGTAGATAACTCGGAAAAATATATCCTATCTCTAACAATTTCTCTTTGCCTGATTGATTTAAAACTGATTTAAAACCAAGAAGAAAAAAACCTAGTTTTGCGGTGAGATATCCACATGGATACCAGGAGATGATCCTCCCGTAGCTACTCCTTGGACTTTCTTAGGCGGCATCGCAATTCGATCGTGAAGGCAGCTTTTGCTCTTTCTTCTAGATTTCCACCGTCTATCTTTCAAGGCAAGAAGTCGCTCAAAAAGTTGACCACCAGAAGGAATAATAAGACCTCTAAAATCCTAGCTTCTTCGGAGAGAAAAAGGTTTGTAAGCTTAAGGGATAAAGGGTCTATAGGATATAATCACGGTGGAAAAATTATGCGTGAGCGTGGCTTCACAAACATCTATGAAAGCCCTTGGGATATCTTTGGCAATGGAATGGAAGGATTTGGGAGTTTTTCAAACCCTAAGGTAAAGTTGAAAAATAACACAAGGTTTTATAGTTGGGGAAAAAGGCGTGTACGGGGTTTAGAAAGGGCATAGGAGTGTACAAAAGAAAAAGAACATATGAGGGTAAAACACGAGGTCAAACACAAGACAGGACTTATGGTTTTAGGCACGGGGATTAAGGGTTTTCTCTTCCTAGAGTAAGGTGAATTTTAAGGGTCTTGGGTTTAATGCATCACGGGAAAGGCTTTAACATACCCGGGAAAGGGGTTAATTGTACCCCGGAAAAGGGCTTTAATGTATCCCGGAAAAGGGCTTAATTGTACCCCGAAAAAGGGGTTAATGCACCACGTGAAAGGGGGCTTGGGAGGAGGCCTTTAGAAGTTCTAGAAGCTTCTAAAGCTTCAGGTTACAGTCATGACAGGGAGAGGAGATGGAATGACGACATCGAACGTGGCCAGACGGCCGTGACCCAGTAAAGCAAGTGGCGGCTCTTCGTACCAGCGGCAGTCTGATCATCAGTGGCAGTGGCGATATAGCGGACCTCCCCCTCTTCTCACATCACGTCAACGGCAGCAGCATTCATTTCCTCCCTCCTCTCTTGGTGTCTTGCAACTACGGCCCTTCCTCTTTATATAGGGGAGGGGAGGGAATCCTCCCCCCCTCGCCTATCAGTTTGCATGGCGAGGGGCCTGAGCAAGCTCCACCGAGGAGCTTGCTGGCCCCCCCCCCCTCTATCCCCTATCGGATCGCGGCATCACGGCTTAGCTCATGCGCCGCCATGAAGGCGCAAAATTTTTTTCTTTTACTTATTCAATATATTACATCCACCTTGTGCTCCAGGTGGCGTGCCTTGGCGTGATGTCTTCTAGGGGCCAAAATAGTGACATGCTTGCTTGGTGCGTGCCATGCAAGCTCGAGGAGGGCAAGACAGAGAAGAAACAAAGGTTGGGGATGTGAAAATGGAGGAAGAAGCAAAGAAAGTAAGATGTGAAAATGATAAGAAGAATGAACTTTTAACCCATTTAAACCCCAAATCCAGGTTAATGCAGCTTTATAAAAAAAATTTGGGCTCTTGGCCACCTAACGATTGCGCGTGTGAAGTTTCGTCGCATTCTGATAAAGTTTAGTAATTTAAAAATTACCCCACACCAAAATTATGGATGGATTGATAATTGAGAAATCAACATCGTGACTACTGGCCCTTAGAAACTTCACACCATATAGACTATATAGAGGCATCAGGAGTAAAGTTTGCAACAAGAATTGGCAAATTTTTGCATGTCATTTCTATTGAAAATGACAGTGCTAATAAAAACTATAAGTAAGAATTGAAAATACAGCAAAGATGCACAGTCAAAGTTGAGAGTGAAGGACAAGTGTAAAATTTTAATTCATATTTTAAGGGTGCATACAATAGTTTTGCATTGGGACATAGTCATATGCCCAATGCACGAGGATAACACTATGCCAAAAAAGATAACATTACAAATTGTGTTCATTCCATTGGAACAAATGCATCCTTCACTGCTTGAAGATTTCTTACAAGTTGAAAGTCCTTGGGAGTTACAGTGATGCACTTTGCATGTATTGCACAATGTTGAGCATCAGTCATCAAGTCAACTAAAAAGGCATCTGCAGCACACTATAGAGCATGAATACATTCTTTTGTGAAGCGATCATGTCTATCCTGACCTTGTGCTAAAAACCACCTCCTGCTTTCTGTACAGTAGAAGTCTTGTACAATCTCATGAACAAGTCTCGAGGAGCTCGCCTTCGGAATTATGAGATCAAAAGAGCGTTGATACCTCCTAATTTCTCTCAAGGCTACTGTACCTGGCTTCCACTTGCGCTTCTTGTGGGGATGTTGAGGAGGACCCTTGTGAGGGCAGCTTGAGGAAGGTGGATTAGGTTGAGAAGGGGGTGCATGTGAGCTAGTAGATGCTCCAAGGGGCTGAACACAATATGGAACTCTGAGTGGAAGCTTATTTGCAACTACCTTAGACCTAGCTATCTTTCCTACATAAGAGTTGTGAGAACTCAATGAATAAGATAGAAAGTGAAACCCTCTTTTACATAACCCTAAACTATGAAACTCATTCACATAGATGCGCACTCTCTCTTTCTCTCTTAAACAATGAATTGCATTCACACTGAATAGATTGTTCATCTTACTATCTTAGCTCTCTTCGAACCCATTTACTGTCTTGTTGAAGCGTTGTTTCTAGCCACTTGGCATGGTTTTCTTTGGCACTTGAGGCTTCATAATACACTCTTTTAGTGACACTACGTGATTCCATCATGTTTGCAGTCGATTCATCAACACTTTCATTTTCTCTCTTTTGCGAGAGTTTAGCTTCATCCGCTACTATAATCCTATACCACCAAGATAGCAATTGGATCATTGGATTGCTACCATTCACCCCTCCACCATGATCAATTTTTCTTTGGTATGCACCACGCGCTATCCAATGTGGATTTTCCATCCCTTGTGTGGACCAAATTCGGATGATTCCCTTTTTTGCAAAGTATGACCCATGTGCCTCAAGGATATGCTACAAAGAGGCATATCACACATGAGTAAAACTATGCTCTATAGTTTATACAATTCATACAATTTTAAAATATTAACTTAGTATGGACCATGTAATGTGTGATAGAGCTTTTGCCCCATGCTTCCACCATGTTTTCATAGAAGCCATACATAGCATTGATAAATTCTTGCTTATCTTTATTATTAAACTTAGCTTTAGCCAATTTGTTAAGACTTATCCAAACCTTAGCTTTGGCCAATCTTGTTTTTCCTCCATTACTTCGATCAGGAATTGCAAAATGTAACTTTTTCCACCCATCGTAGTCCTCTGGCCTACGAACCATGACATTCCCTTCGTCATTGATGGGTGCTGAGAGAAACTTCCTAGCCTTTGCTCCTCCAAAGCAAGGCTTTTTTGGCAAGTTACCAGATTTTCCTAATCTCTTCTCATCTTTTTCAATCGTCACTTGATGCTTGTGTAGCCCAACTTCTGATAGTACTCACTCTACATTCCTACACGTTGCAATGGCTTCTTTTTCTGGTTGCATCCTATAAGCAAAGCAAATGTATTCATATACAAGTTTCTCCATGATTCTGACAAAAGCATGCAATGAACAAATGTGAATACGATCCAATGGAATGTTGAAGATGGGCTTCCAAGTGGGATCTTCTCTATTACTCGTCAATGTAGCACTTGTCACCCTTCACCAGTTCTTCTTTCCGTCCTTTCCTTCCACCCTCTCTATTAAGCAATATAGGCATGGATTCTTTGTATTTTCACCATTGGAGATTTAACACATGTATTTTAAAGTTTTCAAGTCTCCTGCAAGATGCCATTCAACCAAGTATTGGCCATACCCTTCAACCGAGAGCATCTCACCATGTTCCTGATGATCGATGATGCTTGGAATGCTTGTGTGCATAAAGAATAGCTGCAACACCTCAAATGTTTCCTTAGGAACGTCAAATGCAATGGGCCACCACACATGGTGCTCAGATTGAACACTAAAGTTCATTGGGTTGTTCTTATCGAATTATAAAGCTCTATTCATCAAAGTTGCACTAACTCTTTCAAGCTTTACTCCTTTGACGACCTCACTTTCCTCTAATGTTATAACAAACTACAATTTACCATTACATTCCTCAATAGACATATTGTAGTACATTACCATTGCCAACTGCACCTTGTTAACTTAACCTCATATGCATTTTTGGTCCCAACCTTTAGTGCTTCCACACATTGAGCATGCATGGGATCTCCTATCAACTCTAATACCTTTGTATTAAGTTACCATTGGGCCTCTACTAACTTTGAAGGTTGAGGAAGAGGCACGATTCTATTTCTCTTCAGCACACGACCAAACCCAGCCTTCACACCTTTGAATATCTTTGAGTAAGTCGTGCTAATGCCGGCCCTGTCACAAATAGATTGTGCATCCACAGCTGAGAACTCATTTGACACATCTTTTAATGTGCACTCAACCACCTTTTCCTTCACAGCCTTAAACTTAGGATTTCTTAAAGCGTTTTCCAATGTACTTGCCTTCAACAATCTACTAATACACAATCCAACCTCACCCTCACCTAGGTTCTCTTTCTGAGCTACCTTACATGCTTTGATATGTTGCTTCCACTAGCCGCTATTCACAATTAACTCATTGATTGGCTTCTTCTTTCGTTTGCGCTCATGTGTTAGCTTGCTGTTGATCTTTCTCAAGTCGTCCAATTGTGCCTTTGCCTCCTCATATGAGATACCAATGTCATGGATAGTGTCCTGCATTGAAATAATTTGATTGTTTTGTTAAAGCTATACCACTTCTCGTATGAGATGTTGTATATGAAGTTGATGTGCAACAATCACATCATGGAAATTTTTTATAGTTACTTGGCAACTTGTAAATACTTTGAATGCCTAATCATTGAGCCGCCTAGTATAACCAAGCAATCCATTTTCACCCTCGCACACATACTTCAACAAATTTGTGATTCTTGAGAAAGTTGGAGGTCTATTCTTTAAGGGGTCAATGGATAGATTCCCCCATCAACCCACAAATCCACATGCTTCAATCCCATTTGTCTGTAACTCTGCAAAACCTGAGGGTTGACACTGTATGCTGGGTTCTTTTGAATAATGGGGCGTATTCAATCTCTACCTCAATATACAGCTCCTTGTTTCTTGTATTCATTCTACTATTAATAGAAACAGGGAGCCTACTTGGTTGTCATAGGAGGTAGAGTGGAGATGCACAGAGAGGCACACAAAGGTGCCAAGGGAAAGAAGGATGTAAGTAATTCACTCTGTTAATGAAGGTTGCATAAACACAGAGAAGAGGTCACAATAGAGCCATGAGAGAGTATAGATATGGGGAAAAATAGCTCAAGGGGTAGGGATATTAAAGACTTTTTGTATTTTAGACATTTATATTTTACCTCCAAAATTTTTTTCAAAAAACACGAAATTTGACCAATTAGTTTGTTTTTTTACCAAAAGCTAGAATATAAAAAATCCCCAAAATATCTTAAAAGGAACTTTCGAAATTTCATTTGGCTTGTTCTCGATTAAAAAATCAATTACATCTTATCTATTGATCATTTTGCATTGAAAATGAAGCACCACACTCTTGTAACTAACTCCTTTTTTAATATAAAATTTGGTTTAAAAATACTTCTTGAATGAGGAGAGAGAAGGAATCTGAGTATATCTTTGTAGATAATATAAAAAATGTAAACTAAGATTGTAAAAGTGGAGAGAGAATAGGATTATTTGACTATTCTTCTCTCCTCTTTACCTTGTTTTAAGGAGGAGAGGGGGGGCTAAAAGGCCCATTTGTGAGTTCATGTTTTTCCTAATCCACATGCCACACCCCCCGTTCAACCTAGTGTATGGGGAGGAGTACGTTTTGCCATTAGAAATAGAGCTTCCTCCTGTGTATTTTTCCCTCAATCATTTGTTGGGAGAGGGAGAAGCATTATAGGAATTGTATACTTCTCTGGCATAGCTTGACGAGATTGGGTTGTAGGCTTTACTACATCAAGAAGTAGGTAAGAGGAGAATGAAAGCCCTTCATAATCTTCAAGCTAAGAAGTACAAATTTGCAAAAGTTCTGTTAGTGTTGTATCATAATGCTCATCGAGAGCTCTTTCTAGGAGAATTAAAACCCAATTGGGATGAACCATACAAGATTATACGTTTAGGGAAGAATGGCTCTACGGCCCTTCTCGCAGATTAGCAAGAGGTAGAGTTTCAAACTAAAGTTAACTTTCATAAGGTGAAGCCTTACTATGTGTAAGGGATGATGTTGGGCTTGGTACCTATGTAGGTCCTTCAAGATTTAGCTTTAATGTGCAATAGGTACCAAGACAAGTAGATGGGATGCATCATTCCCTATTTGGAGCACCCATATCTTGAGTAATGTTACCATCAAGGTCGAATAATGTGATGGAGCAAAGGGTATTAGGTTATTGAGTGACAAGATGGATCCTTTAAGTGGGAAATTAAGGTCTACTATCACCATTGTCGACGACTTCTGACTAGCATTCCTATCAATTTTAATGAGGAAGGAGGAATTGTGCATGTTATACATCCTCTCTCTCAACTTGATTATGATTATCATACAAGTACAAGGGAGCTAATTATTATGGCGTGGCCTATCAATGAAGCCTGGGTTTATACTTTGAATTTTGACAGAGTTTCCAGAGGGCCGCTAAACATGTGAGCATTGGTGTGGTCATTAAAGATTCCCAACGTAGGGTTGTCATGAAGAGGGGAGTCTTTTTATGACCCTCTTTTACTAATAATATGGCATAATACAAGGCCTTGATCATGGGGCTGAATGTAGCCGATGTGGTGATATCTACCGATTATTGGTCAAAGGTGACTTGAAGTTAGTAATCAATCAATTAAATGGGACCTATACTATGATGGATCCCATCTAACGGATGTACCGTCATGGAGCCTTAGATATGTTGCATATCTTTGAGATGGTGATTTTTTAGTTAGTTCCTCGACAATGGAATCGCTTTGCAGATTCCTTGGCTAACTATGCTTTCATGAAATATGCATTTTTTAATTGTGGTCTAGGGGAGCCCTTACAATTACCTCCTAACATTAGCCCTGGAGTACTTTGGGGTTTTCTTGCTAATACGTCATATTTCGACCACCGATGGTTAGTTTGGGTTATGAGTCAGGTAGCAAGTGAGCACCTTCCTACTCTATCCTGGATGCATAGGATTGTGTATCGTCATATTCGTCGGACACCCCTTGCTATTTATGCAAGGGGTTAGCTAATAACCTGATGCACTTAGTGTAGGGCCTAAGAAGCCTTATCCTTGGTTGATTTTTTACTTTAATAGAGTAACGTTAGGAAGATGGGATTGTTTTAGTAGTATGATGTGCTAAATGGTGGTAAAATGTTTTATTTCATAAGACCAAGAGAATCGATTCTGTCAAGTTCTAATGTTTTACTTCATAAGGCCAAGAGGGCCATTTTGTTGGGTGTGAAATGTTATATCTCTTTAGGCCAAGAAGGCCATACATATGTTTGCTGCATGTACATTTAATTGTTTTTTGTTTTAGAGATTGCATCACACAGGTTGCATGAAGTGTCTAGAGGGAGCCTTTACTGCATGAGAGCTTCTTGTGGCCATTCTAGGTGGTATCGTCGCCTTTTCGAGTTTTCCTCTGAAGCTAATAGTGTTATATGTGTATGTGGGGGTTATTTTATTTTTGTTTGTGGGTACCAACAATCAATGCATGAAGTCCTAGGGTTTGGTTATGCATATCTGGGGGAGATTTGAGTAGTTGTCTTAGGACATTGTCAAGTATTAAAGACTTGTGATAGAGGATAGTCCTTGTGACCCTCTCCTTCCTGCTTGCTAGGTAGCTCTCCTAGGAGTCCTTACTAGTGTGAGGTAGTTAGAGAAGCCTACCAAAATAACAAAAAATAGCAAGTTTTGAATATATCTAAAGATACAAATTACAAAGGTGTGTAAAAAGGGATTCTAACCCCTCAATTTGAAAAGAAAAATGAAGAAAATTCCTACAAGTAATTGATTATCGCCTTGTAGAGACCTAGTAGATTCTTGGGATGAGTCACATGCCTTGTCTTCCTAGGGGCAATAACTAGCTGAAAAAAATGAAATAAGGAAGGTTGGAGCGAAAACAAAAGTGATTGAAAGTAAAGGATTAAGTGTCATCTCACAAGAGATTGGTAGATTCTTGGGTATTGAGTCAAGACCTAAGGCTGATGCCCTATTCTCCTTGGGTCACTCTACTCTCAGCTCCTTTCTTTTTACACGCCCGAGTATGGAAAGCTTGGAAGGCAAATGTGTTACAAGAAAACTATGATGACTAGGCTATAGGAGTCCTCGTGTAATAGGAGGTCCTGGTCCAGTTGTCCTAAGTTAGGTAGGTAGTTTAGACCACCACTCGGATGACCTCTTTGATAGGTTTTTTAGCCAGTCTGTGTTAGAGAAGTTGGTTAGTGATTCGCTCTCAATTTTTGTATGATTATGATGGGCCTATCCCTTGTGGATTCTCATGTCCTGATTCTGTCAAGGGGTAGGGTGAGAGTTGTTCTTGTGCTTTGTTGAGTATATTTTTTGTGGCAGCTTGATGTTTTCTTTGGTTATTGTTTGTGCAGATCAGTTCGTGGGATTCGACAGGCTGAGTCACCCAATCCTAAGGTCGCCAATGAGAGCAGCATTTAAACATCCATGAAGTGCCGAAATGGAGCAGACTAGCTAATGCAAATTTTATGTGGGAATTCAAAGACGATGGAAGAGGAACATAAGGATTCGACAATTTTAAGAGATTGAGGAATATGGAAATGAAGACTTTACGTTGTGATGGTTGCAAATTTTTCATAATTTTTTTGACAGTCGGATTGAAGAAAGATAGCTTCTCGGCCATTTGGGATATCAAGCCGGACATAGAAGTTTTTTCGGATTCGCAATCAGTCTCACTGAACGGAGGAACTGTGAGAGACCAGGCATTGCAAAGGTCAAAATTGACCAAAAGAGGACAACAAATGGGCATGGGATTTAGGGGACCCAAAAGCCCCTAAATTTTTTTATGGGAAGGGGGGTGTTTAAAAAAATGGCGTAAACAGATTGCCACCCCCTCATGACAATGATTGGATGGAGGAGGGGTAGGGGGCTGAGAACAACCTACCCAATTGATTATACTCGACAATCTCTTGGTTTTTTCGCTCTCCATCACCACCTTACGCAAGAAAAATAGCTGCCCAGTGGAGAAGATGTTGAATTAGTCTTTTTGTCTCCTCTCTGCTCTCTCCTCTTGCTGCCCATTCATATGCATGATTCTATGAGAGAAGGGGATGGAGTTTGATGAAAGATATTGATGGATTATGTGCCATAGCACAAAGGATAGTAGATTGGAATGTGAAAGAGCATCAACGACCGAGAAGGAGCGTGAGCATAGAAACACACTTTTTAAGATTGAAACATGATCACTCCAATCCAAAAAATCAGAAAATATCATATTTATACATAAATAAGTAAGAAAAAATAGGAAAAAATGAGAGAAAAAAGTTTGTTTGCATTTATAATGTGAGAAAAAATAGGATTTATGTATATGGATGTGTGACATGACTGGAGCATGAGGAATGTGCCTCAGTTCAGTCTTTTTTTTGTATTTAAGTGGAGTCTTTATATTGCTTTTATAAGCAAAAAACACAAAAAACTACTTTCTGCACTATCATTGCATGTATAACCTAAACGTTAAGGAGAAGAAGAGGTTTTGAGGGTGAGTAATTGTTGATAAGATTCCAAGATTCGACCTGTTTTTGATACATGGCATATAAGACATTTATGAGTTGAGTTTAAGAGGGTCTAGCAATACGAGAATGCTCGGTGCTAACCCTAGCAACACAGCATTACGTGTAGATTAAAATCATTGAAAGAAATGTCTTTGCACCTCACAAATGCTGATTTCTAAATGATAAAATGATTGAGCACTATGGTTCATATACAATCGCATTGCACACCACTCATGGTATCATTACTTGATGCATTGTAATTGTATTCATGCATATGATCTATGTTAAGTATGTGAGATACATAAGCTGTAGGTTTAGACAATCAGTTTCCTTGGGGACCATTTAGTGAGAAAAATATCTATATCTCCTAGAATGTTTGAAAAAAAGAGTGGATTTTGTAACATACATGTTATTTGTGTTCGCAGCACATTGAGGGGCCAATCCCCAAGGTGTAGGAGAGCCACAGTGGGGCCACAACATTCAGCCGAGGGGTACCTCCTTCTGTATGTGCTTAGGAGGTGTTTTACACTGATATATGTGTAGGGACTCCCTTTGAGGAGTGTGGGGAAGGTTTGACTATTGCATTACAATCCAAAACAAATGCAAAATTTACGATAGAAGTTAGGGCAGTGAGTCCCTTAGATGCTCCTAGCCGTGAGGCTCAGAGGGTGTGTTCTTTGAGTGTAGAAAGGCTCGACTAGTGCCTAGAGCCAATGTTGGACCCATTTTAGGTCCCGATTGTTTTTTCTCTATATGAGAGGATGGAATGATAATTGATGGATTTTGAAATTTTTTGAAAGATTATTAAAGAATTCTTAATGGTTTTGAATGGTTTTAGTTGAGCTAAAAGCTTTCTGATGAGTTTATATTGACCCTCTATTGAGCTTCTATAGAGCTTCCATCTCTATTCTGCTTTTGATCTATATGTCTCTGTAGGTGTTCTTTGGGATGAATGTGTAGCTTGGGGAAGTTTTTTAATCTTAGAAAGAGATGAATACAAGTTCAAAATAGCTCAAAGAAATGGAAAAAGTAGATGCTAAAGACTCAAATGAAGACTGAAGTAACAATGACAGTGACATTGTTGAGCTACGAAAGGACAATATAGTGGCTCTAGTGACCTTTCATATGAAACATACCTCTTTTGGAAGGGGTATCCACAACCAAAGAAGGATTATAGATTATTATTAATCATTATGTACTATTGAGAGAGAGAGAGAGAGAGCATGTGTGAGAGAGGTATAGAGTGAAAGATAGCCAATTTTGATGCAAAACAATATATTTATGAGTGAGAGATTATGAGACAAACTATGAAACTATTAAATGCTATGTGATGATTTCCATTCAAATTGGAGCATTCCTTTGTGTTCTCTTATTCTTTTGATGAAGAACATTAATAATGTGTTGAAGTTTTGTTGTGATAAGTCCATGGGAGAATGGTTATATGATGATGCAAGAAGATTTGAGAAGATTGGTATTGTTTTTCCGATTGTGGTTGATTAAAATAATGAAGAAGATGCTTATTAATTATATAAGATAGATTTTCTTGTAGAAAATATCCCTTTTTCTTTGTGTTCTTTTTGGGGCTCTATGTTTTTGGTGTGCAGTATCGAAGAATACTGCCATCAATAGGTATCAAAAGGAGCTGAAAATGAAGGAAATGGCATTGCTGAGAGGAGAAGAAGTCAATGGATGCATACAAAGTTTCTTCTACCACTAAAGAATTTAAAATTCTCATTGCCAAAGCCACTTTCTATAAGAAATTTATCCCACAATGGCAGAAACATATTACCATCTGTTGGAGCTATATATATGGCTTATCCCTAGATCTCACCTATATATATGTAGATTATGATCAATATGATATAGTCTTTGGAAGTGTATATGGTGTGTCTCTTCTCTCTCTATCACATCTCTATATATCTTTCTTCTCTATATCTCAGTATTGTTGGAAACTGCAAGGAAGACGAGTGACGAAAGGAGGAAGACGAGAGACGAAAGGAAGAGAGGAGAGAAGAGAGATATGAGACACCAGAAGTGGAACCCCAAAAGTGTGTCAACTGAGCACACATGACACATGTGGGGCCCCATGAACAGAATATAAATAAAACAATTTGTCATCAACTAGAATATAGACGCTCATCAGCTGGAAATAATGTGTCATCAACTGGAATTTAGACGCTCATTAGGAGACGCTCATCAGCTAGAAATAATGTGTCATCAGCTGGAATTTAGATGCTCATTAGGAAAGAATATAAACGAAACAATTTGTCATCAGCTGGAATATAGACCCTCATCAACTGGAAAGAATATAAACGAAACAATGTATCATCAGCTAGAATATAGATGCCCATCAATGGAATAACGAACGAGGATGATAAAGTGCATCATACCACCACTGGTACTGGATGTATGTGCATCAGTTCTTGGAAGCCTAACGTGGACAACTGAACTCTCTCTTTGTCTGCCCAGAATTATTGCAGCCTGATAACCTCTCTGCTTTACCGTTTAAACCTACCGGGACCTTTTGATTGTGACCATTAGACACAAGCTTAGATATGCTGAACTTTACTTGATCTCTATTAGCACTGAATGATGAAACATTTGAAGAATCGCATTTTTTAACTGCCATCTTTTCTTTTGCAAGCTCTAAACTTGCAGAGCATGGCTGCACTGGACTTGGCAAAGGCCCTGCTTTAAGTCCATTTTCTAAATCACCATGCCTTTTGATATTCAAAGCTGAGTTTTGTCGAGCATAGAAAATAATGTATGCCTTTTCAAGGAGTACTGAGTGACTAGAAACTGCAGTAATGTTAGCATCATTGCAGCAAAACCATTTCCCATTTGCATCCTTGACATAAGAGTAATAATGTCCACTGTCTTGAGAATAACCAGCATGAACAATCAAAGCATAGAGCTGATTCTCTGGCCAGTTTCAATGAGGGACATTGCAAGGCCATCCGACCAAGTCAAGTTGAGTTGGGAAGATGTTGGAGGGATTAGTGATACTTGTCGAGTTTTGCAAGAGGTATTGGAGCTGCCAGTGAAGTACAGCAAGATATTCTCAAATGCTCCCCTCAGGTTACGCTCAGGTGTTCTGCTATATGGTCCTCCTGGATGTGGGAAAACTCACATTGTTGGTGTAGCTGCTGCAGCATGCTTATTAAGGCTTATATCTGTAAAGGGTCCTGAGCTTTTGAATAAATATATTGGAGCATCTGAACAAGGAGTTCGGGACATCTTTGCAAAAGCAAGAGCTGCCGCTCCTTGCATTCTATTTTTCGATGAATTTGATGCCATAGCTCCAAAGCGTGGACATGATAATACTGAATCAGGCCCGCAAGATGTTGCATCACAGACCAAGGAAAGGAAAGTTTCTATCAAGAACAATGATGTTCTGGTACTTTTTACTGTTCCATGGTGTGGCTTTTGCAAGAGAATAGAGCTCGTTTTCCATGAGGTGCATCAATTGTTCACTGAGCATCTGCCTGGTAGTCCTGAAATTGTATGGAAAGCACAAGAAGGTTACAGGCAGATGTCAAAGACAGATCTGAATGTGCAGGATCAGTATGGGTAAGATTTTGCAGAAGGCTTGAAAGATAAGTTTTGGGCTGGTGCAATGAAGAACTCAGCTAACTCCAATCGTTCTCCAAAACTGATATGTCAATCGATTTTACCACCATGAATGTTCTCAAATCTCTTTAACTGCACGACCAGCACATTTGGAGCTTCAAAGATTGACATTTGCTTTCTAGCTGCTGAGAGCTTATTGCACTTTTCACACTTGTACTTATTGTTGCCATCAAGGACCTCCGGCTGGAAAAACCGACACATAGCTTCCTTCAAAGAACCTATCTGGAGGACATCAAGACTCAGATCCATCATGTCATCAAGCTTGTTCGATTCGGCTTTGCAAGAAAGACATCTAACTTGACTCTGCAAAACACCTCCGAAAATATCCTTGACGACAGTGCGGGGCTTTTCCTTGGCTGCCTTTTGATGATCCTGCCTTGTCCTCGTTTTTGTCACAGACAGCAACTTGTGTATCTTCACACACACACTATTGCAAGCCTCAATAACGTAGCGGAGGAAATTAGGGTTACTGTCAACTGCGCCTCCAGCCTCCGGACTCCGGAGCCATGAGAGATCGCTTCTTGACATCGATCGAGGATCCCGAGGCATGCTTTCTCCGGCAGCATAAGCCAGCACTTGTCAGACCGCAGTTCCTCGTTTTTTTTGTGCGCACCAGCGCTTGATCTTCTTGTTCATCAACATCCCTGCGTCTGACTTCCACCGGATATGGCCGAAGTTGCGTACTTTTGCACGAATTCCTTTCAGGCGGAATTGAAGAAAGGGTGATTTAAGGGGCTTCTGTCAGGTTTCTCTTATGCAACTTTGAAGAACGGCGATTTCTCACACGATCATCTGTTGCAGTGAAGCTCAGCCTTTGTGATGTTGTAGAACCTCGCTCTAATACCATGTTGGAAACTGCGAGAGACGAGAGACGAAAGGAAGAGAGGAGAGAAGAGAGATATGAGACACCAGAAGTGGAACTCCAGAAATGTGTCAACTGAGCACACATAAGAGATATGAGACACCAGAAGTGTGTCAACTGAGCACACATGATAGGAATATATAGAGGGGACCTAGACCGCTATATATAGACAGACTATATAGTCTCTCTATATATAGCGCATCAGGTCCAACGTGTTAGCTATATATAGTTTGTCTATATATAGCGCCCCAGGTCCCACGTTAGCTATATATAGTCTATCTATATATAGCACCCCAGGTCCCCTCTATATATTCCTATCATGTGTGCTCAGTTGACACACTTGTAGGGTTCCACTTATGGTGTCTCATATCTCTCTTCTCTCCTCTCTTCCTTTCATCTCTCGTCTTCCTCAGTTTCCAACAAGTATGGTATCAGAGCTATCATGATCGAATAATACCAATTCCGTGAAGAAGACAATTAGAAAGTATACCTATGTAGTATCTCTTCAATTCTTGATTCATGTTTCTTTTCATGATTAAATTTGATGTATCCTGAATGTTATGAGTATCATATGTTTTGAATTTTAAGCATAGAAGAAGTCCAACTCGATCATCATCGATCATTATTTAGATTGTAGATATGTCTTGCTTGGACACCCTAAAAGTTTCTATTTTGGAAACCCTTAAGGAAATAACTTTCTTCTTATCAAATCCATGCTCAATTTGGAGTTTTGTGTTAAAAGTTATGTCCGTTCACACAAATTGGACTTGAAATAGGAAAGCAAATAGGACAATAAAATTTCGTGTAGACTTCTATGACATAGGTTTCATCACATGAGTACTCATCGTCACGATTACTCACTCTTATGTTTCTGCATTTCTACCAAAATTAGCCAAATCATCATCTATTCTTGGCCAAAAAGTAAAGCAATAATGTTTTGAGTATTGTTCATATTTCTCATCTATGTTGGACCTATTTCTTCTCTCACATATTGTCTATTTTGGGTTGCTTTATTCTTGCTCACATTTCATCTATCTTGGGTATATTTCTTCTGGAGTATGATTTTTGAACTAAATATCTTTCCTTACAGCATAGCTTCTATGTATGATTTATTGTGCTACACTTTTTTCTTGTCGTTTTGTATATAGTGTACTGATTTTGTGATCTCATATTGTATGTATTCTCTCATTCAACTATGTTGAATTCTATAATCATCAACGGATTTTCTTCAGGACAATGTTCCGTTCCTTACTTTCAAGGACAAGGATTCCTTGGATGGAAAGTAAAGATGTTGAAGGCGATGACTTGCATGATATTGTTCTTGGTAATTATGAATGTTCACCTCAATCAATTGATCAGGCTCATGATAATACCCTTGTAATTCAAGGACCTATCTTTGAAGAATGGCAAAATATATATAATGAGTAGGTCAGACACAACAAAGCAACTCGTCGATTTATTCTTTCTACTCTTCAAGAATCGCTTATGCCTGATGTATGTAATTTTTCAACCTCACAAGCTATATGGGAGTATTTGATAGCAAATTTTGAGAATAAATCTATTACAAAAATACTTTATCTTTGTAGACAGCTCACTAAGTTACAATACAACATTGGAACCTCTGATTTTATTCACATTGATATTTGTGGACCTTTTTCTCCATCAAAATCTTAATATCGGTATCTCATGACTTTTATTGATGACTTCTCAAGATACATCATTGTTATTCTCTTGTGACACAAATAAGAAGCTTTATTATCTTTTAAGAAATATCAAAAAGCTGCAGAAGGAGAATACATTTCAAATGATTTTGATGATTATTATAATAATCAGGCTATTCATCATGAATATATGGTTCCCTACTCTGCTCAATAGAATGGTATTGTTGAATGTAAAAACAAGGTTATTCTCAATGCCATGCAATGTATGCTCATTCATTCTAGCTTATCTCAATGTTTCTAGGCTGAAGCAGTCTTAGCAACAATATTTCTGCAAAATCATCTTTCTACAACTCCTCCTTCTGGTATAGTACCAATTACTACTTGGATAGGTGAAACTCCTTCTGTCTCATATTTTCAAACTTTTGGATGTATTGGTTTTATTCATGTACCCAAACAGACTTGCAGAAAACTTGATCCTCTCGATTAAAAGCTATTTTCATTGGATATCCAACTTTTTCTAAGGGATACAAGTTTTATGATCCATCTTCCAAGAAGGTAATCATAAGTCGTGATGCTATTTTCAATGAGCAACTTATGGGTAGCCACATGGTCTCCGAAGGATGCTAGGCAGACATGGTCACTAGAGGACATTGATGATATAAATTCATTACTCACTTCTTTTCCTTTTCTATATGATGATGAACCTACTTTCATGGGATAATATTGACTCTTTAAATCAAGATTCATAACTTGCACTTATTATTGTTGATGATGACCTTGGCATTGATATTTATGTTGATCTTCCAATTGATAATAAGCATGGTATTTGTCATGTTTATGATGCTAGTATTCTTGATAATGCTCTCCATATTTGTGAAGACCCTGTCTCTTATTGTGATACCATGTCATCCCCACAAAAGGAACAATGGCAAGAGGCCATGGAAGATGAGTATGAATCTCTTCTCTCTAAATGTACATGGGTTCTAGCTGAGTTACCACTTGGACATACTGCTATTAAATGCAAGTGGGTGCTCAAATTCTTGCCCTCACATTCTTTTTGTTGCAAAATTTCGTGGACAACATCTTAGTTCTCCATGCCATAAATATTGGACCGTAGCTAAACAAGTTTCGAAGTATTTGAAAGACACTAAAGATTTCGGGTTGGTTTATCGGTGCCAATAAAACTCTGATTCTCTACATTTACATCAACTTTTGGGTTATACAGATGTAGATTGGGTAAGTTTTCACTTATCTATGCATCCTACAAGTGAAAATTATTTCTTAATCAGTGTTTGTCTTGTTTCTTGGACTAGCAAGAAGCAATGATGTGTTGTTGTTTCCACTACAGAGGTTGAATATGTAGTTGCATCTTTAGAGGCTCGAGAGTTAGTATGGCTTCAATAAGTTCTATAAGATATTGGCCATCCTCCTCTCTCCATCACACCACTTCAATGTGATAACGAAAGTGCTATTAGTCTTGCTAAAGACTATGTTTGACATAACAAGTCTAAACATATTACAATCTATTATCATTATGTTTGATATGTAGTAAAGAAAGGCACAATCATAATTGAACATTGTCCAAGTGATCAAATGATTGTTGATATATTCATCAAAGGACTCAATGAAGCACACTTCACTCTACTTTGCACTCAAAACTTGGAGTTGTCTCAACTTCAATCTTTGGGAATTAGTCTACTATGACATTGTAGTGCCATTGTGCATACTCCTTGTAGGCACCATACACTTCACATATGCACATACACCTCATACCTCTTGGTCATCTTTGTACATGCATATTCAATTTCACTTTGTATGTATGGATTCACTTTATATGCACACAATAATCCTTCTTGACCATGTTTGTATATTTGTATTTAGGAGCTCGGTTTTTTCCCTTGTGCTCTTAAGGGTTTTTTCATCCACAGCTAGATACCTCTGTTTGAGTGGGGGTGTTGGAGTTTTATATAACTCACCCTATCTAGAATAGGTCTCACCTATATATATGTAGATTCTGATCAATATGATATAATCTTTGGGAGTGTATGTGGTGTGTCTCTTTTCTCTCTATCACATCTCTACATATCTTCTCTCTCTATAGCTCAACAATATCTTAAAGCAGGCTCTATGTGGTGAACTATTTCCTCTCCCTGTTGAAGAAATAGAGACATCCATCTTGGTGGAAATTGTTCAGGAGAAAATTGTAGAGCAAAAACAGAGAGAATGACCATCCATGGGAGATTTGGCTTTCATTGAAGAGTTTTTAGACATCATCAAGTGGGAGATTGTGAAGAAGCTTTAGGAGTTATGGTAAGTTAAAGTTCACAACAACAAGAAGGAAATGAGTTGGAATTTGCCTCGGGGAAGTTACTATATGTATATTCTCTATATCACGTGCGTTCAAGGCCTATTTATAAATATCCTTATCTATGAATTTTTTTTGAATAAAACATAACCCATTTCTATTCAATCTGTAAATAAACTCTTTATATTACACCCTTATGTATGTAAAAAATGTATAAAAATAGTATTTTTAAAATACCTTATTTTGAACCCATGTGACACACACATATATTCATGAGTAACTTACCTAAGGAATCTGCTTATGGATGCTCAACGGCAAGATAGGTGTGGGATACTTGGTGCATTGACAACCTTGTCCAATGAGCAACCCATTGGAAGCTAGTAGACAAAGTGCTCTTCACAACCCATGCTATTGAAACCCTCCAAAGTCGGAATTATCAAGACAATGTCACTATGGCAATCCTGAGAAGAATGAGTTTTGATATCTTCAGAATTGAATATCTTCTCCTCTATAGTTTGTGGAAGGAAATCTGAATTTAGAGACGTTGAAAAGAAGAAAGTAGAAGAAATGTTGGCAAGAGAGTTCTTTAGAGACTAAAAACCTTTTGATTTTGTTGTATTGATTACAGACAAACTGGGTGGATCTAACTCCCTCATGAATGAGGTGATCAAGAGGAAAGCACTAGAACGAGTCCAGAAGTATATGAGAGGGAAAAGGCAAACATCAAAGCCGAGAATAAGCTTGCAAGAAAAGTCTCTTTTGATGCCCTTGCAGCACTCTTTACAGAAGTCCCCATGGTGACTCAAGATCCCCTTCCTAGCTAGTTCCCTCCTAGAAATATTGATGAGACAGGGCAATGAATGCAGTCCCATTGCCCATCTTTAAGGGAGAGTGCAATGAAGACCTTGATCTTCATGTAGCTTAGGTCATGGTAGCGTGTGTAGCCAATAATGTCGGAACCCCCCAGCATTGGTTGGCAATATTTCCTACCACTTTCAAAGGCACAACGTTTCACTTATATGAGAGACAAGTAGCAGGAGATTTTGGCACATGGGTTTTTCTCACTAAAATTAGGTGTGAAGGTTTTGAAGAGTAGATGCGAGAGGAGTTCATGAACTTAAGTCAATCCTCTAGCGAATGACGAAAAATATATCTCTCTAGAATGGAATCCATACAAAAGAGATAGATTAACCATCACTTGGATGAAGGCATCCAGAAGGGAGTTTTTCTTAGAGGCCTACAATCAGGAGTTCATAAGTTTTATTCAAGAAAAATTCACAAATAAGGATATTCATAAATAGGCCTTGAATGCACATGATGCAGAGGATATATATATATAGTAACTTCCACGAGGGACTTTCCAACCCTTGTCAAGGCCAACCCTGCAAACGAGAAGGCCACACTCCAAAGGACTATCCCAGTCCATAGCCCTTGTCAAGGCCAACTCCATTGATAGCTAGTAGAAGGCACAGGAGCTTAGCTCCAATTTAGTAGAGTTAGAAGTTACCACCATCACATATGTGAGGAAGAAGGAACCACTTGTCCAAGAATATGGTAATCCCTTTGCCAAGACTGTGAAGTTCAATCTCACAACAAAGAAATTGAACAATACATAGCAAAAAAATTTAATATAGAGCATTGCAATGCCATAGAGAGCCACATAGATAGACTAGGAAATAGGACCAGAAGTCTAGGAAATAGACAATGGAGAAGTATCTCCAGTAAGAGAAGAAGTTCTGATGTTTCTGCTTCTAGAAGAAGAAAGAAAAATGAAAATTGATGTTGCCCCATTCCCTAGCCAATTGGAGAAGCCCATGGATCCTATTAAAGGATACGACTTGGTCAAAGACCTAGTCACCTTCAAATCAAACCTAACATTTCGACAGCTACTGATTTTATTTTCCAATTGGCAAAAGAAATTCAAAAGCATACTGTGACAAGAAGACGTGTCCTAAGGATTACTCCCTCAATAGCAACCAAGTCCAATAAGAGTCTAGAGCCTGTGAAAGAAAAGAGGATATGCCTAATGCCTTCTTGGATCCTAGAACCCCAAAGATTGGCATGTGGATTGAAGGATTCTCTATTGTAGACACATTGACTGATGGAGGTTCATCAGTGAAAATAATGACAGATATGACAATGAAGGATCTAGGCTTGCAAGATATACGACCTATATACTAGCTTATGAAGCCGGCAAACCGAATTAGAATTAAGCCTCCAGGTATTCTCCCATATGTGAAGACAACCCTTGGAGGAAGAGATTATTAACTGACTTATCTAGTGGTAAAACCAAATTCCTATGGGACCTTGTATCCTCTGCTGTTGCTAGGAAGACCATGGCTTTTTGAAGCAAGGGCAATGTTAGATTGGTTCAAAGGAATCCTAACCCTAGGCAGAGGACCCAACAAAGTGTTGGTGAAGTTGTATGGATTGAAAAAAGATAATAGATCCACTTCCACTAAAGTCGTCATACAATCTTCCAATGAAGTAATAGATGATGGCACATTAAGAGATGAAGAAGTTGTCGAACAGATTCTTCCCAAGAAAATAGAGGCACAGTCCATGATAGTGGGCTCTGTAAGCCAACTCCTGAAAGAAGCAAAGTCTTTGTCAATGGGTAAATACCTCCTATGTGCCTGATCTAAGAATGCCATTGAAATCACTTCTAGCAATGAGATAGAGGCATGGATGTATTGTTCTTCCTATTATATGGCCGTAAAAAAAGCAAAGATAGACACAAAGATAGAGCTAGAGACATGAGCAGAAGGAGAGGCAGAGGATACAATTGAGAATCTGTTCTTTCTTATAGAGTCCCTACAAAGACGGAATTAGAGTTTGAAGAGGACAATGATGACAATGTAGAAGAAGATTATAAAAGCATATTGAATGAATCAAAACTTGAAGAGGATACAAATGAGGAAGAAGTTCTAGAGGCTTATTTTACTTATTCCCATGTTGTTATAGAATGACTATGGTACCCTTTGGGCTGGTAGATAGATCTTCTCGTAAGAAAAATATTTATAAGAAATGGATTAAGTAAAATATTCCTTCCTTCAATAGTGGCTCTTGTCACCCTAAGTTACCCTTCTTAAGAGAGGATGATGATTATGTACCTTGCAAACACCCACCAATCCTACAGCCCAAGCAAAACTTAGAAGTTTCCTCTTGTGTGACGTTCCTAGAGGTACCCTAAAAAAATGAGTCCTCAAGCCAAGATGTAACTAATTCCCAAACCAAACCAGAAACAGTCCTGATACCCTTTCAATATCCCAAGTTGATGCCAGGAGGCATATTACACTGTGGATTCCATGCCACGGTGGATTCCGTAAACTTTTATGACCGGGGCTCATACACAAAGTGGATTCTTTGTGCAAGAAGTCGATGGGGATGCCTATCCTTTTCGGGCATTTTGTTAATTTAGTGTGTACATGGGTGATTTCATAGCAGGTGATTTCGCAAAATACATATTTAAATTAATAAACGTTTATGAGTTTAGAGTGCGCACTCGTGATAAATTAACGCCAGGATTGATTTCTAACCAATTAATTTATTTATGTAGCTGAAGGCTGCTAGGTATTCACTTTTGTCAGTTTAATTGTATTATTTTACTAACGATTGTGAATGCTTCAGTTGATATGTAGAGATAGCAAGAGTGGCGGTGGAAAGCATTGGAGGATAGCGTGTATTCAAAATTATTATCAATATTTTGATGGGCGCATACCTTAGGTATGGCGCCTATATTTTGTCGCGCCTATTTATCAAGGCGTTTGATATTTATTTATTATTGTATGCGCATGGGTGCACGATTTAGATATTTGTATTTGGATATTGTATTGGGTATGCCTGACTTCTTGGGCGCCCGCCCATTAGCTTTATTTCTATTTGGCACAAAAGCAAACTCAAAAGCCAAAAGCATGCTATTTTGTAATTTGGGCTATTATTTGAGCTTGAAGATGATTAATACATAAAATACATGCTTTGTAGAGCTCTCACACAAGGCATGGGGGGAGATTGCACCCAATTGGTCTCTTGTTCATGTCATGCAAGCTTTCTGCATTGATTTGTGTGCAAAAAGTAGAGTTATTTTGTTCTTGGGGACCTTCTGACGCTCACTACGCGCGCTTACAGCATCCGATCTGTGCATCAGTGGTATCAGAGTGAAGCTCAGATTGAGAGCTTCCAATCGCTTTTACCATCTTGCGCGAAGGCGGAGCTCCTAGAATGAATGAGCTCTACAGTTAGTTTCATCGCGAACGGTTGATATGCGTGACTTCCTGGCGGTCAAGAACCCCTATCTGCATCCTCTGATCGCGAAGGACCGGCCTGAGGAGGTAGAGGACCACTTCTACATCTCCTTCTTTAAGACGTTTTGTTTTCAACAGAGAACAGTAAGCTTCCATATCTAAAAGCTTAAAAGCTTTAAGTTAAAGCTTAAGTAAGCTTAATAAGAAGCTTTAAAAAGCTTCAAACATAAAATTTGTCGACAGGCGACAAGAATATGTATTTGGCGGCGATGAATCCCTTGTTAGTATACTAATGTCCTCAAAATAAAATATCGTTTAGCTTTAGTTACTAAAGCTACTAAGCTTCCTAATCTCCCAAGTCCTTCAAGTCTTGTAATTCCTGTAAGTCACAAAGGTCAATCAAGTCACCATAGACTTTCTCCAACCACTCCCATAAAGATTGTTCCTACGCAGAAGCACAGAATCATGGTATTGCTCTCTGGAAGACTCTGTTCACGCACGCAAACTTGTTGAACCAGTTTCAGCAAACACAGAAGTTCATACACAGGTCATACGAAGATTATACGCAACTTTTATGAAGACAACAAATCCCGCAATTGCAAAAGAGAAAGACTATAAAAGCCAAACAAAAATATATAAGCCTTATATACCCGACTTTGAGCTACACTCATCCCGCTAATCAGATTTCGAGAGTGTGAGGTATTTTGGATTTTACAGGATGACGGAACAAAATATGGACGATTTTATGACTGAAGGTGATTTACCCGAACCTACGATGGAATAAAAGTTGGATTTAATTATGATGCAGCTTGATGAAGAACGAAGAGCCCGACAAGCTTTGCAAGTTCAATTGGCCAATTTGCAACGATCTACCACTGACAAAGATGATGACATGAGGAAATGCCTAACTTTACGAAAGATGATGACGACATTGGTACTACTACGGATATTTTGCCAGGTATGCTAACTCCACATTCTTTGTTGACAATGAAATGTTTTGTGCATGGTAAAGAAAAGATTATTTTGCATGATGATGGTAGCACATATGATTTTATTTCTACAAAGTTAGTGAAAGAATTGAATTTACAAACTGTTTCTACACTTTATCGTATTAAAGCAGCATTCCTAGGCACAAGATATAATGGAACACAAGAGGTGCATAACTTAGAAATTAAAATTGGTGAATATATTGAACGAAGGAATTTCCTAGTTGTACCTTTACAGTCTAGTGATATTATCTTAGATATGCCTTGGCGTCATCAGTATAATCCTGACATATATTATTCCACGCATTCAATTAAAATTTATTTTCAAGGAAAACAAATCACATTGCATGGTATGTACGCTTCCAATAATTTTCCATTGCTTACTCATACTCAAGCTAAACTTGCATTATGTAAAAGTAGTAAATCTTATTTAATTTGGGTGAATGAACTTTAAGCTAAAGAAAAACATATGCATCCTAGGCATACACAATTTCTTGCTCAATTTAAAGATTGTTTTGCTAATGATTTACCATCTGGACTACCACCTTCACGTCCTAAAAATCACAAAATAGATTTAATTCTTGGTACAAAACCACCATGTAAAGCACCATATAGGCATAATCAAATTGAACAGAAAGAAATTCAAAATCAAGTAGAAGAATTGCTAAATAGAGGATTAATTAGACCTAGTAGTTCTCCATTTGGCGCACCTGTTTTATTAGTAAAGAAGAATAATAATACTTATCACATGTGCATTGATTATCGTGCCCTAAATAAAATTATAGTTAAGAATAGATATCCGATACCTAGGGTAGATGATCTTATGGATAAACTACAAGGTTCTCCCATATTCAGTAAGATAGATCTTAAATCTGGTTATCATCAAGTAAGATTGGATAAATATGATATATTCAAAACTGCATTTAGAATACAATTTGGACACTATGAATTTCTAGTGATGCCTTTTGGTTTAACTAATACACCTACTACATTTAGTCGAATGATGAATCGCATATTCTTGAAATATCAGCATTGTGTTATAGTATTCTTTGATGATATATTGATATTCAGTAAAAATGAGAATGAGCATTATGAACATCTGTCTTTAGTTTTCAAGTTGTTAAAAGATAATCAATTGTATGCTAATCCAAAAAAGAGTGAATTCTTTCAAACAGAAATTGAATATCTAGGTCATATTGTTTCATCCGAAGGTATTAAGGTTGACCCTAAAAAGATAGAAGCAATTTTAAATTGGCCCATACCCAAAAATGTGCATGAGTTACGTTCTTTTCTAGGTCTTGCAAGTTTTTACAGAAAGTTTGTGCGAAATTTCTCATTACTTGCTTTACCTTTGACTAAACTTTTAAAGAAGGGTATTGTGTATAACTGGACTGATAATCAACAAAAATCTTTTGATTTATTAAAACATGCATTAACACATGCTCCTGTATTACAACTACCTGATTTCAATAGACCATTCTTTTTAGTAGTTACTGATGCTAGTGGATCTGGAATAGGAGCCGTCCTTATGCAAGATAATCATCCCATAGCCTACTCTAGCTGTAAACTGAAACCATCCGAACTTAAATATTCTACATATGATAAAGAATTGCTAGCTGTAGTACAAGCCTTACATCAATGGAAACATTATTTAATGGGATCTGAATTTATGATCAAGACTGACCAACAAAGCATTAGACATCTCCTTAGTCAATCCCAAATATTTGACCGACATATTAAATGGGCAGCTTTCATTTAAAGTTTTCATTCCCTTATACAATATCAACCACGAAAAGAGAATGTTGTAGCCGACGCTTTAAGTAGAAGACCGACCATTCATAATATTTCTGTGATATCATTTGATTCTCTTATCCCTATGAAAGATACTTATCATCAGGATCTTACTTTTCAAGCTGATTGGAATAAATTAGTTGCAAATAATTGGATTCCTATTGATTCACTGTCTTACAATAATAGATTCATGTTTTATAAAAAGAGATTATGTGTTACAGTTCCATTTAGATCTTTTGTTTTGAATGAGATTCATTGTCCTCCATATCAAGGTCATAGAGGTATTATATCTACTTTGCATACATTGACTGAAGATTTTTATTGGCCACATATAGACACTGATGTATCTAACTTTGTTTCTGAATGTTTAGTTTGTCAACGAGTTAAAAGACACCATGGCAAACAATATGGTTTACTGATGCCATTAACTATTCCATCACGACCATGGTAACATATTTCTATGGATTTTATTACTGGTTTACCTAACACTAAAGCTAACCATGATATGATTTGGACTGTTGTAGACAGGTTTAGCAAACAAGCATATTTCATTCAATGCAAGAAAACTTTAACTGCATCTCAAGCAGCTCAATTATTTTTGAAAACTTTGTTTACTAATCATGGTTTACCAAAAGTTATTATTTCTAATCGTGATTCTAGATTCTGTAATAATTTTTGGATTACTTTGTTTGCTAACTTAGGCACAAAGATTGATTTCTCATCTGCATTTCATCCTGAAACAAATGGTCAAACAGAAGCTACTAACAATACTATTTTAGATCTTTTACGTGCTTACACTATTTCAAAACCACACACATGGAATACACATCTACATTTACTTTCACTACAAGATATAGACCTTATACTGACGTTTAAAGCGATGAAAATACAAATAACAAAATTTGCACCCGTCGTCGCAAAAAGCGTCGTTATTAACGATGCCATAGAAACGTTGCTATTGGCGTCGCTATATAGCGTCGTCGCTATTGGCATCGCTATATGCGATGCTATATAACGACGCCAATAGCGACGCAACCAGTAAATTTGCGACGTACATAGAGACGCAATAGCGATGCGAGCAGTAAATTTGCGACGCAAATAGCGACAGTAACAGGGAAAAAAAATTTGTACACTACTGTATACAAAGCGCTTGCAAACAAAAAGAATGTATACTGAAATCATAAAACTGATACATACAGAAATAAATACATGATCGCATAAAAGCGATTGGTACAATCATGACAGGATATCAGTAATACATAGAAAATGTCTACATAGATCAGGCGACTAAAAAATAAAGGTGTGTGAGCTCCAAGGATCCAAGGGTGAGCTACAAATCCTCGTCCCCCGAAAGCTCATCCCGCCGCAAAGGAGCATCGAACAGATTCTACAGGAAAAGAAACAACACATCAATCCACCATACAATAATGCATTCAAATATCTCATGGTAACTACGGACAAGGAAGATGAGTGACTTACAGGGCCGCCGCATCTATACAATGGGTCGATCAATGCATTGAGACCGTGCCTCTCTACATATTGAGTCTCAAGGCCTTGCGGATCGTGATTTGTAATGAAGTGCTGCAAAGAAAACAAAATGCTAACTGTTAGAAACATGATTGTCAGTACAAAGAATATTTCAAAAAAACAAACAAGCAAAACAAAAGAGAAACTTACAAAGTCCTCCAAATATGTCCTGTGGCCACCACTCCCAAGATGATGGACCACTCCGACCTCGAGTCGTGCCCTCGCTGCCTCGCGCTACTGACTCCAACGTCCTGGCGAATCTGTAGCCTCCTCCCTCAGTCGGCGCCAGTCGTCTGCATCTAACCACTCGGGCTTTGTAGCCCCACTCTTGATTGCCTTGCATGCGTCGGATCGTCTATGTGACATGTATGCACGCATACAATCCATCATCCAGCCTGTAGAGAATCTATCTATTGTGGGTGGCACCGGAAACTCCTCGTGCAAGGATGCTACTATGTAGTCCTTGCTCCCCTCCAGTATGTTCTTCCAATGATCCAGGACGTTGTGCCGAAAAACTTGTTGGCACAACTCTCTCATGCGAGCCATCACCCTCCTCCCCTCATCATTCATGATGATGGCTCCTAACCTACTATCAATCAGATATCCATAACCCCTAGGAGTCTGCCTAAGATGGGTCCTCTCCCATCTCCGTCCACGCTCCTAGGCATATCCAGGAGATCCCTCTACATCCGGTGTATCGACGGGGATAACCTCTCTTGGAGTGGCACCCAAAGGGGTGCCACCTGCTGACGGCTGCGCAAAAGCCGGAGTAACTAGAGTAGACGTCCCCACAGGTGTGACAAATCCTGGAGGTGACGCAACTCTAGCTGAACGATGAGACGGAGACACCACATCCGTGTCTCCACAGCAGCATCCCCCTGATCTTGATGTAGTCCCTCCCTCTGGCCCAAGTCGTGAGCGTTGAGATCGTCTGCTCGAAGCTGAAGCATCTGATCGCGCTGAAGCAGATCTAGCAGAGCGCCCTGACAAAGAACGAGACAGCTCCTGGTCTACCATCTCTCTGAATCTCACGAGCTAGTCTGGAGACATGCATGCCATCATGTCCTAAAACTCCTCATCGCTCATCCCTCAACTCATCCTGAAAATGTCACCTGCACAGATAAAAAATGATGTTAGAATAATCAATTTAAACTATACAAAGCACAGTAATATAAATCATTTTTTAAAAATCCCTCTTAAAATGCATATATTATGTACCTTTATAAGAGATCTAAACAACGAATTGAGTAAGTGATGTGTGGTCCCATGTTAATCTCCTAACACAACTCTGTATACACTGGAAGGTAGATAGACATGTCACCACAAAAGAATGAGTCTGCCTCGTTCTCAAAAAATTCTTGGACTTCTGTATTTCCATCATTGTTAGCCGATGCGGGCTCCAAGCTTGCGGCGGCCTCCACCCCTTGTAATATCAACCCCTCTATTTGCATATTATCTTCATCTATGCCCGGAACATCACTTTGATCATATACTCTTGCACTTCGGGGAGTTGAAGGTATAACATACCACTATCGAGGTTGTCGGGGGTTTGGATAGAAGATTACCTATTCACAAACACGTACAAAGCGAGTTCAAACCATTGTGACATAAACCATGTCGTATTACAATTAGCAAGCAAATGACTCTATGTACTTGTTCACAATGGGCCGGCAACACAAAGGTATTGCGCAAATCCGTCCATTTTTTTTCGGAATCTATTTCGAGAAATCCAGATGGACCTCATCGAACTGTTGCTCCAGCTCCTCCAAGTACCACTTTGAACAACTGCACATCGAATAGTATCATGGAGAAGCTACGGTAATCCAACGTAATAATACTTTGCAAGTTCTCAAAATACTCCATCTCATCCACAACCGTGTTCGGATCCGTTGCTCGTCGCCGGCTCTCTTGCTCAAACCTTGCCATGACACCACAGTCCATTGTGGAGCGCATTTTGTCAATATGCTCCATGCGAAAATGTCGTCCGCGCGACCACGCTGCACTATATATTTTGTATTGTACATTGAAACACTCAAATTAGATGTCGCATATAAAATTTAGATACGACATATTCTAAACCCCTCATCACCTTTGGACTACATCCCCTTGAGAATTCCCACTCCTCCATTAAGACCTCTGTCCCTTCGCTGGATGCTGAGGTCAAGGCTCCATGCAACCATCGTATTGACATAAACCGCGGCATCTCCTCCATGCCTTCGGGATATCGAATCGGTCGAAGACGTGTACTGCATCAGAATTCAGCTCGCGCTTCCTCTCGATCTTGCCTTGCAATCTGGTACTTGGCGAGCCACGTCTCCATGGAGGCATGGTGCAACATACAAAAGCGATTCACCTTCTCTTCCATTGAGGCATCCATTCTTTTTTCTACCCCATTTCCAACCACCATATCTCCAGTCAGTCTATCATCGTCCTTCAGCGTCCATAGCATTTCATTGTCTGGTTCCACCGTTGGTAGCCATTGTGAGATATTCACTAACACCTCTGACACCAACCAACCTTCGGCCATGCTACCTTCTGACCGAGCTCGTTGTCACACAAAGCCTTTCAGGGTTTGCATGAAGCACTCCAGGAAGAACATCCATCGCGTATGGACAGGTCCAGCAATCTCCACTTCGTCCACAAGATGCACAAGAAGGTGAATTTATATGGTGAGCATGCTAATGGGCAGGTATTTCTCAAAGAGACAGACCGTCTCCACTGCTCCCTGCCTCGTGGATTCAATAGAGGACGTCTTAATCTCTTTCTGTGAGATCCATTGCACCAAAGTCGACAACTTGTAAATGGCCCCGCAAATTTCTGGAGTAAGGCATCCTGCGATCGTGATTGGTAGGACAAACTGCCATAAATGAGAAAGCATTATGAATAATGGCCACTTTTCAAATTGCAAAATGCCCACGCTAATTACAATCCATTCTGTTCACAAACTTGACATATCTTATGCCAATCATGGGATTTTAGCCCCGACAATTGGTCGTCTTTAGAAAATGCGGACCTGAGAGAACGCATCATACCCGTCGAAGTGCGGATAGACTTGATTACTTGCTTCACAATGCACTCTTCTTTAGTGGACAAAACCCAAGGAGCGCGAGGAAGCTGCACTCCACCATCAGCACTCGACTGCGGCCAAAGCGCCTCCATCTTACCTACCTCCTTTAAATCCATTCGTGACCCTATAATGTCTCTCTTTCCTGTGATGTGGTCCCATAGCAAACTGCCCATATTCTTGAAAATATGCATGGGATCCTGGTTGACCTGTAAGTGGGTCCAATATGGCAACTCGTAGAAAACAGAGAACCGTCGCATTCCATTTGGATGTGATTCTGGGTTTACCATTTTCAGCTCATACTAGCTTGCGGCGTTCATACGTGTTGGAGGTTGTCCAAGGAAACCTTCCCTGAGTTTATAATCCTCCGGCAAGAAAGCGGCGTGTCCTTGATATACCATCTTCTTCATGGTTTGTGACCTTCGGGAGTCTAACTGTGGCCCACACAATGGACATGCATGATAACCTGAGGTAACCAGACCTGTAAGGCGAGCCACGACCTAGTGAATACTTGATTGAATGAGATAAAATATAGATATTACCAGTGAGAATGGAGGTCTGCTCACCTGAGCACTCTCCCAATCCCGGAAAGTCATGTATCGTCCACATGAGAATGGCTCGAATGTTGGCTGACCGCCGACCATCGCGCCTGCTTATATCTTGCATAGTGACCCCCTCCTCCCACAAAATCTTAAGCTCATCGACTAATGGACGAAGATACACGTCCATATTTTTTACTTTGTAGCGGGCTGGGACGAGCAAGCTAAGGATGAGATGTCCTTTCTTCGTAGAAAGCCATGGAGGGATGTTGTAGTTGACAAGCACTATAGGCCACACACTGTAAGAAGTTGAGCGTAGACCGAATGGGTTCACACCATCCATTGCGAGATTGAGCCGAAGATTCCTTGGCTCTCGCGCAAAGCCTGGGAAGGTAGAGTCAATGTGGCTCCATGCGCGCGAATCCGCTGATATTCGTTGAACTCCATCCATGGACCTATTCTGCACATGCTACATTGTCAAGCTTGCCATGCCGGACGTGCGAAACATGTGGTTTATGTGGGGGATGAGCGAAAAGTGTCTGAGAACTTTTCGAGGGATGGTTTGCCCTTGCAAGTCCTATCGATACCTGTGAGCACCACACTTTGGACATGTCTCCATAGTCTCGTATTCATCTCAAAACAGTATGTAGTCGTTGATACATGCATGGATGTTATTGTAGTCCATGCCAAGCTTCCGTAAAACATGTCGTGCATCATCACGAGACTCAAGCATGGTATTTGCAGGTGGTAATATATGATATTTAAATAACCTGAAAAAATCATAAAACACCTTGAAAAAGCACAAATGTTTGTAATAATAGTGTAAAAAAAAAATCAATGAAGCCTATGTGCAAGGTACCTGAATAACTCGGTCACACTCGTATCGCTCCACCCGTATTTTGCTTACACACTTAAGAGTGCAAGCAATGTCTTCAACCGAGATACTCGGCACCCATCATATAATGGTATGGATGCTTCCTCTCTAAGCGGATCAGATGTCTCGACATCCATGGGAATCAATGCATCGATCATTGCCTCCATCTCAGGCTCCAAGATTGTAGGTAGGTCGGGAAGGTTGTCTGTCTCCTCTGGCATTGACGGTATAGATGGGCCTTGCGATTGGTGGATTGGCTCTTGCAATCCATCCATCGCACATCCACGAACTCTTCTAATTGGCCGCAAAGGGTGCACTCCCCCTTGGGTCGAGACATCACCCCCCTGGATAGAAAATTTGCCAAGAAGACCTGATCTTATTATGTATGGTTTTCAATTAGCTTGCGAGTACAATGCATGATTAATATTAAATTCAAATTACCGTTTGCTGAAAATCCGCAATCGCCTAATCAATGATCTCAGATTGAAACTCGCCAAATCGTCGCACGTATTCTATAGACAATCGGCGTTTTCGTCTAATTGCCAACTTGCATTGAGAGCAATGACATGGGACACGCTGATTAAGATATGCCTCGCAATCTTGAACAATAAGATCTTCTTCGTTTTCCATCTTATCTACATTACAGCAAACGAGGCTCAAATGGATAGCTTTATGGAGATGTATGTCAAGTTGCAAGTTGACCATAAATCTTGCATTGAAAATAGTAGTTGAGAGATTTATTGATCTTATATCTCGGCCCTATATCATGCTCAAGGATTTGTTTGTCCCGGTAGATAATTATTCATTATTGTAAAAAACTACACTAGAGGGCTTTGAGTATAAGTAATCCATTTATGAGCATCATTGAGGATCTCTTAGTCTAATAATAAATCAGTCTCAACAAAAAGCATCTTAGAAATGTGGTTTTTTTGTCCTAGGATCGCGTATTAAAATTAATGCCATCTATGAAATATATCAACTATAGTAATAAAATTTGTTTCAATCAATTCTACTCATAGTCATAAGACCTGAGAGAAAATATCCTATGCTCAATTTAAGGGATTCTTCTTCTATAACAATACTTTTGGGTTCATTTTGATGAAGTACCGTAATGACCATTAGCTAGGGTATCATTTTCTTTTAGTCCTTCCGTTGACTAGTTGGCATGATTTCTAATTTGTTATGCCTATAAAGTTAATACAAAAACAATGAATTATGCATATCACAATTAGATCCCCTACTTGGACATTATGAAGGACATGACCAATTTTAAGCCATCTTAAAGAGTCACCAATGTACGTGGCCCATGGCAAAGCACATTGCATACCATTATCGATAAGTCTATTATCGTGCATCTTAAATCTCCTAATTAAACTTTATAAAGTGTATGAGTAATTTTTAGCCCTCTTAAGGAGTCGATGTAATGGTACCCATAAAAAAAGCAAAGTGGATACCATTACCATAATCATGGATATGCTATCATTCCAATATATGTTATCTTTCTCTTTCTCTCCCTCTCTCTCCCTCTCCCTCTCCCTCTCCCTCTCCCTCCCTCTCTTTCTCTTTCTCTCGCATTTCCTCTCCCTCTCACAATATATCTTAACACTCTCCAAAAGCAAAAGGGAGAGGGAGAGAGAGAATGCACTCTCCCTCCCTCTCCCTCTCCCTCTCCCTCTCTTTCTCTTTCTCTCCCTCTCTCATTTCCTCCCTCTCCCTCTCCCTCTCTTTCTCTCCTTCTCTCTCATTTCCTCTCCTAAACAAGCAAAAAAGAAAGTGATTTAAACCTTTAATAAGCAAAAGGAAGAGGGAGAGAGAGAATGCACTCTCCCTCCCTCTCCCTCTCCCTCTCCCTCTCTTTCTCTTTCTCTCCCTCTCTCATTTCCTCCCCCTCCCTCTCCCTCTCCCTCTCTTTCTCTCCCTCTCTCTCCCTCTCCCTCTCTTTCTCTCTTTCTCTCTCATTTCCTCTCCTAAACAAGCAAAAAAGAAAGTGATTTAAATATTAAACAAGCAAAAGGGAGAGGGAGAGAGAGAATGCACTCCCCCTCCCTCTCCCTCTCCCTCTCTTTCTCTTTCTCTCCCTTTCTCATTTCCTCCCCCTCCCTCTCCCTCTCCCTCTCTTTCTCTTTATCTTCCTCTCCCTCTCTTTCTCTCACATTTCCTCTTTTAAATAAGAAAAAAAGAAAGTGATTTAAACCTTAAACAAGCAAAAGGGAGAGGGAGAGAGAGAATGCACTCTCCCTCCCTCTCCCTCTCCTTCTCCCTCTCCCTCTCTTTCTCTTTCTCTCCCTCTCTCTCCCTCTCCCTCTCTTTCTCTCTCATTTCCTCTCCTAAACAAGCAAAAGAGAAAGTGATTTAAACCTTAAACAAGCAAAAGAAAGAGAGAGGGAGACTCACCGATGAGATATGGCGAGTGTGGGGCGGCTCCTCTTTGCGATAAAGGCTCCTCCTCTCCTTCGTGAACAAAGGCGGCGGCGGCGGCGGCAAGTCTTCTTCCTCTCCTTCTCTCACAACAGTTGCTCTCTCCCTCGCTCTCGCTCTCAAAACACACAATGTGCAAACGCGAAATGAAACCGCACTCGGTTTCGGCCCGAATTTTTTCCCTATGGAGCGTCGCTATTAGCAACGCCCGCTACCCGCCGTCGCTAATCGGCACCGCTACTAGCTCAAATCCTTGTAGTGTTTAGTTTGCATATAACAATACACCACATACATCTACAAAGAAAGCACCATTTGAAGTTATTTATGGTTATAGATTGCCTACACCTGTTGCATCATTATCAAATAAAATTCAAATTGCCGATGATATTGCTAACATGCACGCTACTATTTTTGATGAAGTTAAAGATATGATTGCCAAAGCCCAGCAATCATATACAAAACAAGCAAATAAGAAAAGACAGGCCATGAATTTCAAAGTTGATGATTATGTTTGGTTACGAATAGAAAAACGTAGATTACAAGGTGTAGATAAACACCGAGTTGTGAAATTAGCACCTAGATTCTATGGACCATTCAAGATCATACACAAAATCAATGACAATGCATTTAAACTAGAACTACCATCACATTGAAAAATCCACAACACCTTTCATATTAGTTTATTATGATCCTTTAGAGGCCAATTACCTGTACACCCTATCTATGAAAACCCACCTTTGTTAGATGAAGAGACTGAAATCCTTGAGCCTGAAGCTATTATAGATACTGACTTTATGACAACTAGAACTGGCCGTAGATATTCTAGATATTTGGTTAAGTTTAAAAACCATCCTGTTGAAGAGGCCCAATGGATGCACGCTAGACTTAAATGCTTTCCCCACTCTGTTAGCTCCACATTGAGCTAATAGCAATTGAGGACAATTGCTATCCCACCCCGGGGGTATGATGCTTGGAGGCATATTACACGGTGGATTCCGTGCCACGGTGGATTCCGTGAGGTTTTACGGTGGCTTCCGTAAACTTTTATGACCGGGGCTCATACACAAAGTGGATTCTTTGTGCAAGAAGTCGATGGGGATGCCTATCCTTTTCGGGTGTTTTGTTAATTTAGTGTGTACATGGGTGATTCCATAGCGAGTGATTCCGCAAAATACATATTTACATTGATAAACGTTTATGAGTTTAGAGTGTGCACTCGTGATAAATTAAGGTTAGGATTGATTTCTAACCAATTTATTTATTTATGTAGCTGAAGACTACTAGGTATTCACTTTTTTCGGTTTAATTGTATTATTTTACTAATGATTGTGAATGCTTCAGTTGATGTGTAGAGATAGAAGCAGTGGCGGTGGAAAGCATTGGAGGATAGCATGTATTCAAAATTATCGTCAATATTTTGATGGCCGCATACCTTAGGCATGGCACCTATATTTTGTCGCGCCTATTTATCAAGGCGTTTGATATTTATTTATTATTGTATGTGCATGGGCGTACGATTTAAATATTTGTATTTGGATATTGTATTGGGTATGCCTGACTTCTTGGGCGCTCGCCTATTAGCTTTATTTCTATTTGACACAAAAGCAAACTCAAAAGCCAAAAGCGTGCTATTTTGTAATTTGGCTATTATTTGAGCTTGAAGATGATTAATATATAAAATACATGCTTTGTGGAGCGCTCACACAAGGCATGGGGGGAGATTGCACCAAATTGGTCTCTTGTTCATGTCGTGCAAGCTTTCTACATTGATTTGTGTGCAAAAAGTAGAGTTTTTTTGTTCTTGGGGACCTTCTGACGCTCACTACACGCGCTTATGGCATCTGATCTGCGCACCACAAGTAGTCAAACCAGCCCTCATTGATAGATGACATCGATTTCAATGAAGCATTAGAAGAGGAGAACACTCCCTCGAAGGAGTCAAATCTCTACCCAAAAGTAATCTGTGGGACCTTCATCCGCGAAGTGAAAGGTGAAAAGCAAATAACATTTGATGTAGATGGTACTGAATATTACCTGAAAGTGGGTGTTAGTCTTCCAAAAGAAGAGTTTTCAGTCTTGCATGACCTTTTGAAGGAGATCTTGGACATGTTTACATAGTCCTACAAAGATTTAAAGGGAATTGATCCCATGGTGTGTCAATATCACATCGACCTAGAGCTTGATGCCAAGCTTATGAGGCAAAGATAGAGGTGCATGAATCCAAATTAATTGTTTCTCATGAAAGTCAAATTGCTGAAGCTCCTTGAAGCTAAGTTTATCTATCCAATGGCCAATAGTGAATGGGTTTTACCCATTGTGGTAGTACCCAAGAAGAATGGAAAGCTGCAAATATGTGTAGACTTTCGAAAGCTGAACTCCAAGGCTAAGAAGGATTTTCCTATTCCTTTCACAAACCAACTATTGGACATAGTGTAAGGCCATGAACTCTATTCCCTCTTGGATGGATTAAGTGGATGTCATTTGGGCTCTATAGTAATGCTCTTGCTACCTTCCAATGAGTGATGATGGCCGCATTTTAAAATCATTTGCATGATTTCATTAAGGTGTACCTAAATGACTTTTGTGGTTATATCCTAATTCGTGAGCATTTGGGATACCTGGAGCAGCGCTTTGACAGATGTTGAGAGTATGGGATCTCTCTCCACCCCAACAAATGCATCTTCAGATTCTCTTCCAGAGTTATTTTGGGCCACATTGTCTCTACACAAGGAATAGTAACAGATCCTACCAAGATCAAGAAGATTGCAGCTTTCACAATGCCAACCGACCTTAAAAAATTGAGAGGATTCCTCGGCCATGTGGGCAATTATAGATAGTTCATTGTACACTTTGCAACAAAGGCAAGCCCCCTGCATAAGCTCGTGAGGAAAGATGCAATATTTTTTTAGAAAAATAAGTGTGACAAGGCCTTCAACACTAAGAACAGTGCCAACCAAACTTAAACAATTGAGGAGATTCCTTGGCCATATGGACTATTATAGATAGTTCATTGCACACTTTGCGATAAAGGTACTCCCCTTTGATAAATTTCTAAGGAAAGATGTGAATTTTAATTGGAAAAATGAGTGTGATAATGCCTTCAAAACTTTGAAGTAGTGTATGATTGAAGCACCAATCCTATTGGTTCCTGATTGGACGAAGGACTTCCATGTCACACTGATCCGTCAGTCAAAGGGTTAGGCATAGTATTATTCCAAAAGAGCTCCTAAAAGTTAGATCAACCTATCTATTATGCAAGACGAAAAGTAATTGATCTAGAGTTAAACTATACAGTGACAGAGCTTGAGTGCTTAACAATGGCATTTATCTTATTCTAACACCACTTGCTGTCAACTCACTTCAATTTCTATGTGGATCATGATGACTTGTCCTTTTTAATGAAAAAAACACAAGTGAAGGGAAAAATGATAAGCTTCTTCTATTCCAGTAGTTTGACTTTGAAGTGGTTACCAAGCCTAGTCGCTCCCATGTCATTGGCTGATCATTTGTCACAAATCCCTTAGAGCCAGGATGAGGAGCAAGATGAGCCTGACCATGCCGATGCTTTTCTTTTTCTAGTCGAAATTATAAACCCATGGTATGTAGACATAGCCAACCTCTTCCCTACTCAACAATATCCTCCTGGTATCTCTAGCCATCCGGAAGAAGAAGAAGCTTTTGTTGGAATCAACCCCCTACACCTTGTTAGATAGCACTTTGTATAAGAAAGACAAGGATGAAGTACTATGAAGATGTATTGCAGGAGATGAGATTGGAATAGTACTGAAAGCATGCCATGACGATCCCTCTGGAGGACACTTTGCAGGAGAAGTGATAGCCAAAAAGGCCTTGCTTGTAGGATATTGATAGCCGACCCTCCATAAGTATGCCTATGACTATTGCAAAAATTGTGATGCTTGTCAACAGATCGAAAAACCTACTAAATCTAACACTATGACATTATAGCCCATCCTTCTTCTAAAGCCATTCAAGAAATGGCGAATCGACTTTGTTGGCCCTATTGATCCACCAACTAAAAGGAAGCAGAATAGATACATTTTGGTCTGTACAGACTATGTGACAAAGTGGTGTGAAGCCAAAGCTCTGAAGCACAATGAAGGCAACATCGTGGCTCTATTCCTATATGAGAATATCATTACCCATTTTGGTAGTCTCCTAGAGCTAGTAAGTGATAGAGGTACTCACTTCCTCCTTAAAAAGATTATGGAAGAATTGATTGAGCTGTATAAGATCTGCCATGCAAAGTCCACATCTTACTACCCTAGAGTCAATAACTAAGTCAAAGTTACCAATCACATCCTCTATTAGATTCTAACAAGAGCGATTGCTACACATCATTGTGATTGGGATGATCAACTTACAGAGACCCTCTAGGTATATAGAACCTCCTGTAAGGTTGCTACATGACAAACCCCTTTCCAATTGGTGTATGGCACAGAGTCCGTCCTCCGTGTTGAACTTGAATTTTCCTCTTTGTCCATGGCTATCAAAGACTACTTGGGAGATGACGAGTCCTTGCAACACGATCTCTTGCACTTGAAATGTCCGAATGAGACTCACAAGATGGCCCTATAGTGTATGAAAGCTAGGCAAGCTCAAAGAAAGGCCTATCATGATAGCTTCATCAAGCATAAGGAGTTTAAGGAAGGTAACTTAGTCCTGGTCTATGACTTGAGATTTGGCAAGTTTCTAAGAAAGCTTCAACAACGTTGGATGGGCCCTTATAAGGTAGTTTCTATTTAACCTAATGACTATGTCCAAGTACAAACAGTTGATGCCTCTGATTATCCCTTCTTAATTAATGGCTATCGCCTCAAGAAGTATTTCCTTCCCTTGGGGATCATGACATTGATCTTAATCGACCGATTCTAGGCATCGCACTGTACTTCTTCTCATGTTGCTACTAATAATGATCTAGTAGAGGTGATGAGGATGATTCTAATACATGGTACTTCTACCATTCTTCTTTTTTTGAAAAAACAAGAAAGAAGAGAAAAAAATAGAAAAATATATCAGTCGTGAGAGAAAAGGACTTCGGTCTTTGTCATGTCAACCTATTCTCCGAGAAAAGGTGGAAACACCCTTAAGAGTAGAAAAAAGAAAAAAAAACATAAAAATTGTTATGGGAAAAAATGAAGAAATTCCTTGTCATAACATTCCTTATTCCAAGAAAAGGTGGCAAACACTCTTGAATGGAAAACTGGCTGTGGAAAAGGTGGCAACACCCCACAGTCTAGATCAACTAAATCATTAGTCAACCTTCTAGGATGCAGTTTTGAAGCTACCTCCCTTGGTGCACTGTATGCTACAATTTCATTAGTGCATCTAACTCCTATCAACATACGACATTTCCAATATGCAATCCAAGTACCAGACTTGTTAGCTACCTCCCTGGGTATGCCTCATCCTCACTTCAGTGATGTCATCAATAATCGGTCTTCATCGACAATCCTTTGAGCGATGTGAGATTTTATCCTAACTGGATAGGGATGTGAGTACGAGTTGCCCTCTGTATTTATCAAACAAGCGTGAGACAGAGCGTGGGGTGAGGAACTAATCCTTGCCCTTTATATTCAAATGAGAGATGAGACATGTGAATGGAGCGTTGCACACATGGGATGAGGCTCTCAATGCACAAAGAACAATGCTCTGTGGCCTTCCTTCTTGCACAGTATGCCGACAGCACAAAGGGTAGGATGCACTACTGCACCATCAATTGGGCACAATGCATACAACCTTTGCACAAGTGACAGTGAGGATTACATCAATGGGGTTCAAGAACAATTTTCTCTCCTATATTTATCAATAGAGCGTGAGAGAGAGGGGAGGTTGAGCGTGATTGATTTCCCCTTCATCAATTGAGAGGTGAGGATTGAGGGACGTTATGACAGTTGGAGTTAGGTATGTTCTCATTTTCCTATGCACACAAGGGATGGGCCTCTATCTTTAGTACACACCTCACTCTATTTAGTGCATTGCATGATAAGGCTCCCTAGCCTTCCTTCTTGCACGTACGCTAGATTGGTTGGGATGCACTCATGCACCATCAACCATGCATGATGGCATATTCCTCCTAAGCCATTCCTCTTATTCACTTCTAAACTAGGTGTGAGATATGGGTTTCGATTATTATCCATCAAGTGCCTGATCTATCATCTTCACATGAGTGACTATTGAGATGAGTGTTGTATTCTTCGTCATTGACACCTGAATTGCAGCTTCATCGACAATGCTACCTTCTTGGGTGCTACTACATAGTCCCTACCATACTGGATGAGTATGATGTGGTGAGTTGTGGTACCTCCTATCGCAATGACTACTACGACCCTTCACGTATTAGCGACGGTTCGCCTCAACCATATGCAAATCACACCAAGTTTTTCTAACTCTGATCCTTTTTCTTCCAAGTATCTGTCATGTTTTAAGTGTGAGGAGGTTAGAGTCTAGTATGTTGTCAAGTCCTAGGTTCATATTGCTTGCTTAGTACCCCCCTCTCGGTAAGGTCTTAACTGTGGGGATGCGTCCATACACGTCTATTATGCATATCCTCATGGAAACACCCCTATATTTGATCAATCATGTATACCATGTCCTAATTTTGCCTTGATGAGGTCCCTTTCCCACCTACCTATCCTCTTTTCACCCTGTTCCTGGGGACATTCCTTGTCCATTTGTCTTTCTTATTTGTTTTGCCATTCTCCCATGTGAACGCATCCTACGTTCATCGAAATCCATATCCCACTTCCTAACCCTATTTGTTCCTTTGAATTGGCCACTTTTTCTTTTTGTGACCCTCAGTTCCGATTTCGAGTCACAGTTCATGAGCTATTAAGTTTTGGTGAATTTTATGTAATTAAGATGTGTTTTCATGAGAATACACATTTTTTGTATCGGAATTGTAACTTGATGTTATAGCCCTGATCTTTTCCTTTGTTTGGACACTTTTTCTTTTTACAATCCCTCTTTTCGATGCATGGATTGGCCGTTATTTATTTTTGCGTATTTGTGAGTTTATTTTTACATGATTTTTCTATTTTTTCCATGTGAACACGCTCTTTTCTCATCGGAATGCCAATCTGTTTAAATAGCCTTGAGCTATTAGTTTCCTTGCATATTTTTCCTTTTTCCTCACCCTTTTTTCGACCATCTACTTTTTTTAAATTAATTTTTAATTATATTTCCTTATGTATTTTTACCCATTTTTACATGTGAATTGCATTCTAACTTGAGGGCCCTATTGCCCACCATTCCTTGGATATTTTTCATTTTTATTACCCCTTGTACTAACTTGCAGATTGTTTGGAATTAATTTTTGTTTGGAATTTTGGGTGTATTTTTTCCGTTTTTCCCATGCGAACCTTCCCATTTGCCATCAAAACCCTAGTCCAACTAGATAGTCCTATCCCATTTATTCCTCCGCACATTTTTCCTTCTTGTTGCATTCCATTATGACATTTTGATTTTTTGTTACTAATTCCCAATTTCATTTTGAGGTTTTATTTTTATGTTTTCTCCATATGAATGGGTTCTATTTTCATCCAAACTAAGTTTTGTTATGATAGCCATGTTCAATTCCTCATAATGGACAATTTTTCTTTTTTTCACATTTTGTTTTGGCTGACAGATTTTGCAGAATTAATTTTTGTGTGATTTTTTGTTGTTGGTTTTTCATCTTTTTCTATGTGAAACCCCTATTTGGTGACAAACATGCTAGACATGTTGTCCATGCCATTTCTCTCGTTGCCTTACCCATTTATTCTTTTTATATCATCTTTATTCGATGTTTAGAACTCTCTGAATTGATTTTCTTGTTCAAATTTTGAATTTTGCATGTAAACGGCTAGTTTTTGCCTCCATATGCGTGCCCATCATTCACCATGTAGCGTTCAATTGCCCAGGTTCTCACCCACCCCCCATCGTGCTAGTCAATGCATTTTGTTTTTAACCCCTCTCCCGCGTTTGTGCGCAGGATTTGGGGGCACGCTTTCATTTTTCTGAAACAAAAAAACAAGTTACGCTTTTTTAAAAACACCATAAAAAAGTCCCACCCTCCCAACCGTCCCCCCGTCCCTCCTCTCTCTCTCTCTCTCTCTCTCTCTCTCTCTGTGTCCCCACCTACATGTTCTCCTTCCTCCTCCCCCCCTTCTTCCTCCTGCCATCTCCCCTCCTTCCTCCTCCTACCTCCTACCTCCTCCCTCTCTTCCCACCCACCTCCCCCTCCCATGCCTCCCCTTCGCCCTGCCTCCCTTGTCCACCTCCTGTGCCACCTCTAACCTTCCCCTTCCTCCTTCTTCACCACCACCTACCCCTCCCTCCTCGCCCGTCAACGGTTGCCCACCCAGTCCCCTCACCTCCCCTACCCCCTGCCCACCCTACCTGCCTGCCCACCTATTTTCCCCTCGCCTAACCTTAATCCCCCCCCCCCCCCCCCCCCCGCGCCCCAGCCAATTACCACCCCCTCCCAACACCTTCATCCCCTCCTAACCCCCCCCGGTCATTACTTCCCTACCCCCCAACACCTTAATCCTCCCCACCCTCACATTTTTACGCCCCCCATTACTTATCCCCTTCTCTCAAAACATTAACTCCCACTCCATTTAATTTACCCCCCTTATCATTATCCCCTATGTGCACGTCATCTCCACTGTGAGAATGCCTCATGTGGTCATCATGGCCGTTCACGTGCGGGTTTGTGCTAAATAATTTTTGCATGTTTGTGCTAGCGTGCGTTTGCATGTGGTGTGTTCGTGCTTGTGAGTGCATGCTATGTTAGCGATCGTTCACGTGCGAGGATGCGCGTGCGGTCGTTTTTGTGCATTGGTGAGCTTGCAGCACATCATATGTAGTCAAAACACACTCTAAGCCTGAGTATCCCATTCTCGACATTTTAAATTCCAAAAAAAACCCGAAAATTTTTAGCATTTTTTCAAAAACTATTAAAAATTCAAATTAAATGTGAAAAATTGCAAAAAAAATATTAAAAAATCTATTTCTTGATAAATTTGATAATTTTCCATCAATTAAGAAAATTATTAATAAAAATGAAAAATATAAAACAAATTTATAAAACTTTAAAATGCAATATTTACTTAATAAAATCCTTACAAAATCATAAAACTAGAAAAAGAAATTACAAAACATCAATAAATTCCTTCCATAATTATGACACATTGACTGCGGCCTGTTTTTGATGTTTATAACCGATAATCCACTCCATTTCGCATCAACTCAAATGTGAGAGTTGAAACCGTTCCAAACAAATAAAAAATATGTATTTGAATAGAAACTTACTCCTCAAATAAGTAAGTTCTTGAATCTTTTTAAAATTTGTAAAATAACTAAAAAAGTACTAAAAATGTTCAAAAAGTAAAGTGGATTATTTAAATTTTAGTCAACATTTTGCTGATTGAAATGGGAAAAAAAAAACCAACACAATAATGCCAAACCAACATAAAAAGGAAAACAAAAAAATAACATCCAAGTGAATAAAACCAAAACACAACCCAGCACAACATGGTTTCAATTATTACAATCCACTAATATACATTGTGTTAATTTAACTTTTTTATTTATTAAAAAAACTAAAACAAAAATACCCAAATACATTGAAAATTTTTAGACATTGTATTTTAGTATTTGTTTTTCTTATGATATCCATATTTTAGCTAATTGGATTACTTTTTGGATTGTGTAGTGGTTGAGAAATTTCCTGTCATGTGAGTTGTTGAGTGGTATTCAAATTCATTTGCATTCACATCTCCTCCAAGTACCATGTTCCTCTCCTTATTTTCTCTTTTCATCAAACATCACAATTAATTGCTAAAGGGACTAGTTGACAACATTTTTCACGTGCACTCGTGCTGAACACAGATTTTAATTAATTAAAATAAACCAATCATTCACATAGCACGTGCTTCTTGGGCAAAACATAAATTTTTAATTTATAATACAATGAATTCGTCGTCATCACAAGTGTAGGCACTAATAAAAAAGTGCTATACATGCATTAATTTTATAAAAAAAAGAACTTGCATTTAGAAACTATGACTCAAGACGTAGTCCAAGGATGCTAACAAGCACCATAAAACTTAATAAGTTTTTTTAATAGATAAAATGAACCATTTTTTCCTTATTAAGGTTTTACAAGTTCACTTTCTATTAATTAATTTGTAAACTAATCATTCAATGAAAATTTTCATTCTCCCTCACATTGCACCATTTCCTTTTCAATGAAATGCTCTGTGGGGTAGGTGACATGGTTACCATTCTTAGTCCCTATTGACTGTCTTAGTTAGTTGAGGTTTGGTTATTGGCTGGTTGTAGTTTGGTTTAGTCAAGTTTTTTTGTTAAAATTTTATTTCGAGTCAAGGAGACGATCTCAGGGAAGTTACTATATGTATATCCTCTAGATCACGTGCATTCAAGGTCTATTTATGAATATCCTTATTTATGATTTTTTTCTGAATAAAACATAACCCTTTTCTATTCAATCTGTAAATAACCCCTTTATATTATACCATTTTGTATGTAAAAAATGTATAAAAATGGTATTTTAGAAATACCCTATTTTGAACCTCAGGGAAGTTACTATATGTATATCCTCTACATCACGTGTGTTCAAGGCCTATTTATAAATATCCTTATCTGTGAAATTTTCATGAATAAAACATAGTCCTTTTCTATTCAATCATTAAATAACCCCTTTACATTACACCCTTCTACATTTAAAAAATGTATAAAAATGGTATTTTAAAAATACATTATTTTGAACCCACGTGATGCATACATATATTCATGAGTAACTTACTCGAGTTTTGAACCCACGTGATGCACACATATATTCATGAGTAACTTACTCGAGAAGACGATGTGATTTGATTATATTTGGATTGCCTGCTACTATGGGGATACTGGCCTCCTATTCGTATGCATTTCACAAAGGCTTTTTGTCGCACAAAAGCAAAGGTCATGCCAAAATTTTTCAGGATGTGGATTGCTTGGGGTGGTCAGTCAGTTGGTGAGGGATTTCTTTTGTTGTCAATATCTTCTTTGTTGTTATTTTGCTATTTTGCAAGCATTCCTTATGATTGTTTGTGTGTAAGTGTTGTGTGCATGTCAACCATCTGAATGGCACCTGATACTCCTCCCCTAGTCCAGTATGTTTCCTTGGTCTTGTATGAGTATTCATTGTTGTTGGATTTGGACCTTATTAATGTAGCTATCATCAAGTTCGAGCTTGATAATAGCTTGAGCCTTATTATCATTTTTATTCCATATGACTGAGAGTGCAGATTCCCTTGGTTTCTTCTCTTGACCACTTGTGATTGACCACAAGCCTTTCTTCATTAGAATTAGTTTGATCCTAGTTTTCCATGTGTGGAACTTGACACCATTGAATCTAAATGGGGTTGAATCTTTTCCCATTTTGTTGGCAGGAGCAACATCAATTAACTAAGAATAGACCAGCTGAAGAGTTTAATTTGATTGCATTAAAGGACACAAGAAGATCAGTGTTAACCAACACTAGGTAGTATCAAGAGATACTCTGTAGTTGAAGCACTTGATGTTGAATCTTCTTCTTGCTGATTTGAAGTGGTAGCTTGCTGACTGAGTGTTGTAGTAGATTAGAGAGTCAATGACATCATTGAACCAAAGGAAGTGAGAAAATGAAGTAAAATATGAGCTTGGAGATTAATGCCTATAGCTGCCCTCTAGGGTTTGCAGGCGGGGGTCTAGTTTTTTGCTCATTGCAGCTTGTATAGGTGATTATATGGCATAAGATTTGATGCAGAGGTAACTTAGGTGTATAGCTTCAAAATCCCTATGGTAATCATCAACATCGTTGCGCATGCAGATTGCATAGGCTATACGATCGGACTACAGGATGTAAACATGTAAGGAGCTTTAAAAAAATGCAATGTTTGAGCAGAAATGTCAGGCTATGAGGTGATAAGGAGCACTTGGAGTAGAGGAAGAGTTCTCTAGAAGAGAGCATAGGCTGATAATGCTTGGGAAGAGAGATTCAAGCACCCGAATGAAGGTGGGTGGCTATGGAGGTAGGTGAGAGATTCATGGAAAAGTGGAGGGAGCCAAAAAATTCAAATTGAAGTTATCTAATTAGTGGCGTAACGACTCATTAGCTTGAAACCGGCTCTGATACCATGTTAAAATATTCAGGATTCATGCTAAGGTGGATCATTGATGAGCAAGTCGAAAATCATTATGAGACATAAGTAATGACAAAGAAGAACAATTGATATTACTCAAGCATAATGCAAGTACAAATGAATGAAAATGATAGATCAAATGAGTGTGGGGATGAGTGCCTTTTATAGGCTTACAATAGGTGGTATTGATAGGTGGAAAAAAGGGGAAAGGAACCATGGTATTCACCAACTGTGGTTTTAATAAACCATGCATACATGACCTAGTCTAAGGCTTTATTTGCAATTTGATTCTTTGCCTTTCTATTCCTTACAAAGAGGATATAGTGGGTATGGTTGCACATTTCTCAACATTAAGAAGCTCCACAAGCTCTACCACCTCTAGCTCTTTGACTAGAGTAAAGGATGGTATCTCTACTCTGAGAGGTAATCAAACTTGTATTCAAGCCAAGCTTGACTTCCTCATGTAGTAGCAATGCAAGTAATTTATCCCAATCAAAGGGATCAGCTCTCACAGAAATTAATGTATCAAAGGCTTTATATTCCTTTCACCAAGCCCATTTAAGGTGTCTATAATCATGTCATCCTCCTCAACTTTTGAACCAATAGTAGCAAGCTGATCTAAAATGGTTTTAATATATGTAGTATAAGCCTATATCCCCCAACCATTTCTTGACATATTATTGAATTGATGTCGCTTTAGCTGAATTTCCTATGCATGAGTAACATTACCATAATGTTTCATAAGAATGTCCCAAGCATCACTTGGGGATTGAAAACTAGTAATCTACATATCCATTGCATCCAAGATGCATAATGAGAACCAATGTAGCACATTGCTTGCTCTTTTTGACCACTATCTATGAGCCCTCTGCTACTTAGGAATCGAATTTCTCTTAGGTGGTTTCGCATTTGCATTAGTTCTAGTACATTGATCCTAATATCCTATGCTAATCATGAAGTTTTGTATTCTAAAGTTCCATGATAGAGAAAAGCTCTTATTATTAAGTTTATCCCCCACAATCTGAGTGATATTATCAGTTTTAGTTGCATTTGCCATATCTAAAACTATAAGGATTTATTGCAATATACAAGTTATTTGAACTAACAATGCCTCACTCCTTGAAGATGAAGATGTATTTTCATTGATAAAATGCTTGCATAGCATTTAGGAAACACATGTACATTTGTAGCTACTCAATATCCAATTCAATCCAAACTCATTCCAAACATATAGCAAACATTAGTTCTTCAATGAGAATCCCAAAAATTTCAGCCAAGTAGTATAGGTATGCCACTTCTTAGACAAGCCCTGGAGTAAATGACAGTAAGAACTCTACAATAGCCAAGGTATCTTAGCTCAATGATAGGCATCTCCCAACATTTTTCATGATATCTATGAGCAGTAGCATATCATGTAGATATCATTGACTACATAAACTTTACATAGACAAGAAGGCATGGTTTCCAACCAATGACAAATAAACATACTATGAGAAAACAACAATAAAATCTATGTTATAACCAAGGTATTATTTGCTCATAACATCATCAAAGCATATTAGACCCATAACCTCTAGGTTTGATACATAGTCATATGATCATCAACACTTCTATATACATCAAGTAGTAGTGACAAAGGAGCTTCTCATAGGCTGTAACCAGCCAAAATACCTATTTTAGAAGTAGTAAATAAGTCGATAACTAAGCATTCACACTCATGTGGCATCATCCAATCATTAATGGCCAACAACTCAAGCTTCAAGGAGCCCGAACTATCAAGTACAAGCTATCACACATTTTATGATAGCATATTGCATGTCATATACATTCAATAGATGCACTCCAATTCATTCTAAAGATGCTCAAGTTTATGTGATTGATGCTATGCTCTTTTCCAAGCATTCATTGATGTTTGAGTATGCCAATGCTAATCATTTGATGGCTAAAAACTCCCAATATTTTTAGTAACTTATCTATAGTTTGTGTTGCTTTTAGGATGGCTAATTAGTTGTTGCTTCTCATGTACATTGTAAGCACTCCATTGAGCACTAAAGAGTGCTTAATAAGCTCCATAATGTAGGCTAAGTCCCCACCAAAAATCAAGGCACGAGATGCTTGCCTTCTTGACTATGGTTTAGCCCCCATGTGATAGAGATTACATGCGCAGATCTGAGAGTATCACATTGATATGCTGATGTCAATGTTAGTCATAATGAGCCTATCCAATAGCTCAAACACATGCTAATAGGTCCACCTTGAATTCCTAAATAGGACTTGAGAAAGCCATACAAAAAATGCATACCTTTCTAATTGATGCAATGACAGTCCTGAAAGTAAATGATGTAGGTCAAGTACACCTCTAGTTTTCTATCTCCTGCTCATTGTGATGCCAAGCTCTCCAATTTTGATACCATGTTGAAGGAGAGGGGAAGAGAAAGACAAAGGGTTGGAGCTACTAATTGAGAGCAATGTAAACTCTCTTTCTCATTATTCATTCATTTTTTGTAACACTCTATAAAGTCTAAGTCAAAACAAAATATAAGATAGGTAGCAACCAGACTCATTATTGTAGCACACATGTTGATGACAACTAGGTACAACTGTACAACTAGGTCGGTCATAACTAGGGAGCTTGAATCTCAATAATGTATATGTGTATATGCATGCACATACCATAATTATATGTATTGACACATGCATATATGTATATGTAGAAGCATGACCTTATAAGTACCTAACAATTACAAAGCTAATATCTACCAATCTCAAATACAAGCTATTAGATTGTGCAAACATATTAGTGACTATGTCATCACCTCAAAAAAGTAGGCTCTTCCTAGTAGCTTAACTACCATGGCCTCTAAATTGAGCATCACTAATGGATTTGGGGATTAGATGCCCAATCCTCTCCCCATCATCTAAGTACACATACATACACAGCTCTTCACAGAGTCTCCAAAGTATCCTAGTGATGCCAAATAACGGCTAAGATGGTGGACAACTAACCCACTTGATCAATGTAATAACAAATATTTAGTTATACTAGAGATATTTAGTTATACTAAATATAACTTTGAGAATGAACATTTCTTTGAAGAGTTTTAGCATTATCTTTATTTCAATGGACTCTCTATAATCTATCCTAAAAATATAAATTGAACTTGAACCTTGAGAATTGTAGTAATAAGTCATAAGTTATCTATCTATTAGGATGGAATTTGATTCTATCATACCCTATTTGATGTACTAACAAAAGGTGATGTCTTCCATTGGTGAAAACATCAAGAAGACTCCTTTAGGACATGCTTAAAGAGTTAGAGAGTTTGGATGCAAAAGTGTTCTAGGTTATAGGAGCACTAAGAGAGTTATTACACAAGAATCACAATCATATATACACACATGTTTTCAATATCATTGTAAAAGACAATGAGTAGATTCAAGTATTTAGTGATTAATCATAATATTTAGTATATGCTAGAAAAATAAAATGGTCACTAGCCATATGATTGAAATTATGTTGATTTTTGATACATTGTCAATAAGAAATGGATTTCAAAATATGGCTAGGCATGATGTTGTACACGGCAATAAAAGGATTTGACCATATGTCTAAACCTTAGGTTCTAAAGAACAGAAAATGGCATGTACTTTTGATACGACAAGAAAGGATTTGGCAAAATTTCATGCCCTAATAGATTAAAAGCATTATGCATTTTGGATATAACAATAAGATCATTTAAGCATATGCTCAACCCTCATGTTGTAAAGTGGCATGTTCTCTCTTCATATGTTAAGAAATGGATTCAAGTAGATGTCAAAATTTCATGTTCTAGTGCAACTAATTGTATTTACATTCAATATGGCAATAAGATATTTCAACCATAACACTAAATCTCATGCCTTAAAATATTTAATTTGGCATGTGCTTTTGATATGGCAAAAGTAGTATTCAACCACATGGTCGAATCTCATATTTTAAACAAGTAAAGATGGCTTTATTTTACCTAACCTAGTATCTACTTTTGATATGTTAATGATATTGAAGGATTTGGCTACCAAATGTCATGTCGTATAAGATTTGAATTGGTATGAAATATTGAAGTTGTAAGAAGATGATTTGACCTTTGGGCTGAATTTTAGGTCTTAAAGGTTTAGAGTTGATATATCCTTTTAACCATGGCAAAGAAAATGATTTGAGCATATGGAAAAATCTCACATTTGAATGGCATCAAATTAGTATATATATGACACTATACGAATAGGATTTGGCCAAATCCTCCATTTTGTACATGATAAAATAATATTCAATTAGATGGCTGAATGTCTATTTGATATGTGCTTTTAATATGGCAAGAAGAGGGCAAAACCACATGTTTTAAATGATTGTGAATGGCTATAATAGATCTAGCTTAGTAGAATTTTAAATATTAGAAACAATTAAAATGGTCAACATTTCACTATATATCACATTATTAACAATATAGATTGTTTGGAATTTTAATACATTAAGAAGAGGGTTTGACATTATGGCCAAATCTCAAGGTAAATGACTTATGATAAAGAATGGTTATATCTAATGTTGTAATTTATTAAAATTGGTATATATGAGTCTATGATGCGCTCACAAAGTTTAAGATATTGTGCACAACTTATCCTATGCTACAAAAGGTAAAACTTATCCTAAAATTGAAAAACCCTAGGTAAAACTTATCCTAAAATTGAAAAACCCTATCGCCTCTCAGGATTGTTTCAATAATAGCCAAATGCAACATTGTATATCAAAGCTTTAGAAAGGTTCTACTCACATAAAGAAAATGGAAGGCAATACAATGTTGGATTTGGCCTAGACCTATGCATATGCTGATCCAATGCTATCTTAGAAGAGATGTTGATGAACCCTTAAAGATTTCTTGTACCATCTTAAAAAGATTATAACATCTAGTATCTTAGCACACATCTTAAAAGAAAATGTGTGTCAAAATATTGAATAAATGTCAAAGTTTTGTACTTTTTCTTGATCAATTTAAGAATTTGGGCATTCAAGCAAGTGTAATTTTTAGAAGTGCTATTTCAAAGTGGCTGATAATTTATATGTATAATGTATGCTTTATAGTATTATAATGTTGACTCATTGAATAAATCAGCTCAAAATAAATACTCAAGCTGAATTATAAATGCACTTAAGAAACAAAATTAATAATAGAAATATGGATAAATTATATTAATATGATTGAAATAATCTATAACATTTTTCTAGTTCACACATTGACTAAAAGATATGCATACATTATATTAATGTACATCTCAAACTTGCATATTTAAAAGTGTTTGATGGATTCTGAAATCAAAAAAGAGATCTACATTTCAAATTTTTGAGTTTAAGCATAAAGAGACGTGGAAGGCTTATTTTTTTAATTGACCTTTTTACCTCTTAGAGCCTGAATTTTAGAATTCAGCCTAAAGAAAGAGGAGTTAAATTCCTCTTAGAGGCTCAAAGTCTAAACTGATCCCAAGGAGATAGGAGTTGGAGAATTTGGGAGGCTTAAACTTGAAACTGATTTTAAGAAAGGAGATATAGAGTTCTTAGACTCAATTTTGAAACTTGAGCCTAAAGCGAGAGATGATATAGGTTTGTTAGGGGCTTAATGAGAGGAGCTCAGGACCTCTCACAGGCTCAATTACATAGATTTAAGCCTAAGCTAGGATTTGTGGACATATCTAAGCAAGATTAAGCCTAAGAAAGTAGTTATGGTCTTCTTAGAAACTTAATTTGAAATTGAATCTATGAAGAGAGATGCTAGAAGCCTTGTAGGGGCTCAAATTTGAAACTGAGCCTAAGAAGAGAAGTGCTCAATTTTAAAATTGAGCCTAAGAAATTTGAAATCAAGCCTAAGTAGAGAGTATGAAAGCCTCTTAGATGCACATTTCTAAATCAAGCCTAAGAATAGAGAAGCTAAAATCCTCTTGGAGGTTCAACTTTGAAATTCAACACAAATATGAAGGAATTCAAGGGTTTTGCTAGGATTTAGAAAGGATTTGAAGATCTAGCCTTGTCTCTAATTAGGGTCTTAACTCTTAGGAAGCCTAAGTAAGGAGTTGTAGGATTCTTAATGGTTTAATTTTGCAATTTTGAAATTGACCACAAATGAAAGAGTTACAGGCTTCATGGAGGTCCAATTTTAAAATTGAGCCTAAGAAAAGGAGCTAGATCCCTCTCAAAGGCTAAATTTAGAGGTTGAGCCCTCGGGGAGACACTCATAAATATATACGTGTGTCATAATTATTCAACATAAGGGATTTTTAAAATACTGTTTTACACACTTTTTACATATAGAAGCATTCCATATAAAGGGATTATCTACAAATTGAAAAGAAAAGGGGTGTGTTTTATTCAAAGAAAATTTATAGATAAGGCTATTTATAGATATGCCTTGAACACACTTGATACAAAGGGTATACATATAGTGAACCCCCTAAGGTTGATCCAAAGCCTCTTATAAGCACAATTTTACAACCTAGCCTAAGAAGAAGGAGCTAAAATCCTCTTCTAGACTCAAGGTTGAAGTTGTGCCAAAGAAGATAGGAGTTAAAAGTCTTTCGGAGACTCAATTTGGAAATCAATCTTAACCAAGGAACTATTGGTTTCCTACATGCTCAATCGTAGAACTGAGCCTAACCAAAGATTTGCTTGAGAGGATACTCTAACGTTGTTAAGTGAGCGGTGTTCAAGAGCAAGCCTCACCCACAACCTGATAACAAGACGTTAAGGAGTGCTTGTAAATAATTGACTTTGTTGGTGTACAACACAAAACAAAAAATAATTTTAATGTTTCACAAACACAACTCGAATAACACACGAATCCAAGCAAAACAACTATGCCTCTTGTAGGTCAAAAAATCATCGAGAATACACTTCGAGTAGAACATCAAAACAATAGCGAATAACTTCCATACCTTGCAAAAAGTTTATACACGATATGTTGAATACCTTTGCATCTTCAAACTTGAAAACCATCACAACAAGTCTTCTTTGCTTGCATGTGACCCTCTCACTCTTCGCTCTCAAGATACCAATTCAGTTACAAAGGAAGGGAAAGGGCCCTTTGCACCTATTTTTAGCCATTTATATAGTTTCTTCCCTCATCATCATACGTTGAGTTTTTAGTGAAGCTTAAGCTTTTAAATTCATTTCCCGCTTTTCAATATTTAAGCTGTATATTCTTCTGATGTTGTGAGAACAAAAAGCCTAAGGCCCTTAAAAGTCATAGGCTACTCAAAAAACCTTTTAAAGCTATTCTGGTGTTATTTTCCACCCTTCGTTTGTTTCGTTTGCAGCTGTTTTGATCATATCACCCTTAATCAGTGAATTCAATCACTGATTGTGCTACCTTTTGTATTCGTGAACGATCTTCATCTTGACAATGAAGCAATAATGCGCGTATGCACGGCGCAGAACTTGAAATCGGCCATGGCAAAAGCAAAGGGAAACAGTCGTCGACTTGCGGCCTGCTGCAAACACACAGCTAGATGATAGCCATCTCTTCTGAACGTTGATATCCTGCTTCTATTGCCAACGATGGTGTTCTACAATGGCCCCTTCATAGCATGCCTGTGTAGTCCTTTCCCACAATTGAGATAGCGGCAATTGTCGTTTACAGTCCTCCAGTCCGCTACATGCAAACTCTCATATCCTTTACAACAATATAATCCTTCAACCTTCCAGGTATCTCCCACCATGAAGACTGAGCATGCTTCAACCTTCTTCTCTCGAGCCTCCAAAGGAGTTAAGCTATGATGAGGGTTGACTACTACTCGTAAACCAGCAACGTCTTCCGACCATCGTTCAGTATAAGCTTCTTCATGGTACTGAAGTGGCTCTTCCATCTGCCTGATATTCTGAAGCCATCAGTCAAAAATCTTAAGCTGTACATCCAGTCTCCACTCTTTTGCTAGGAATTCAAGCCTTCTAGTCTCACTCTCCTTTCTGAGATCAATCACATTTGTCAATACGGATCTATTCAGCTCGATAATTGCACCAATATTGCCGAACATTTTTCCACTATCTTAGTACTCTACTCCATTTCTCCTTCAAATGGACATGAAAATCTGAGGCTGCAAGAATGATATATAAAATGGATTCGGATGATCAAGAATGCTTATTAATTAGCTCCTTTTGCTTATAGCCTTAATTGTTGTGGACGGTACTATATACTATTGTTTTTTAACTAGTATCGTTGTCGTGGTATGCTCAACAATGCTCTGTGTCCAATGCTGTCCAATGCTTCATAAACAACATCCATAAATTCTCAAGAGGACTATCACTAGTATGGGTATTTATCACCTTTAAGAGATTGAAACATTCATTCAAGTGGACCCAAACCGGCATGAATTTGCATCCAAGCCTTATGTGTGATATATACTTGTCCACCAGACTTACATTCTTTTTCTACCAACCAATCATTATGAGCATCTTGCTACTCTAAAATCTTGTCAAGTGACAAGCCTTCAACATTAATAACCTCAGCAAGTACTGGCCTTGTCAAACTTTGATAAGTAAGTGAGAACCCATGAAGAACATATCCTTGAAATGTTTGCTCAAGTCCTAGAACTTGGCTTACAAAATTGGATGGGGCCTCACTTCTTTTATAGAAAGTGACTCAACATAATAAGAATGCCAAATGACCCTCTCAAGATTCAACCTGAAGCTTTGCAGTAATCACATTAATATTCTCCATGCAAAATATATATTTTCATTTAATATGCTTCCATCTGACTCCTAAGATGAAGCTGATATTGATATGAACCAATGGAGCTTTCCCATAAGCTCCAGACAGCCGGCTATTCCCCTTTATGCTACTACTTTTGATTCAGTACAATTGTGCCCCATTATTCGATAAAACATGCTTAAAGAATGCACACCATGCTCAACCAAACATGATTTGAGAAGAGATGCATTGTCATATCCATGCTATGCTATCAAACAAATGATGCTCGAGCACACAAAAAGATTGATGCACTACAAAATAGCGCCTAGCCTATCTACATGTGCTCGTGCCTCCTGCAAAATGCAAACACAATTGCTCAATTAGAAATTAATCCTTAACCACCTTACCTCTCAACACTCAAGATAAAAATCATTGAACTCCACTCATCCCATCCAAAAATCTCACAGTCACTCAATAAAATAATGGTCCTCAAAATGTTGACCAAGAAAACAACCCACCTCACAATGACAGTGTCCTACACAACCCTCAAACTCACCCAACCACCTTTCCCACTCAACCGGAGGTTCCTAACTTGGTGGTGAATATCCCAATTATTGTGTGTGCAAGGAATATTGCATGCTCATCGAAAGATCCTCTTTCATGTGTGTGTGTATCTAAAATTTACTACATTTAGGTGCAACGGGCCTCATGCTGTGCTAATGCTCAACAATGGTGCCAAATTTGTAGAAACCCAATCCATAGCATGGAAGTAATTGAAAAGATTAGGAGACAACTCCCAAGTGTAGTGTAATTGACAAGTGCAACATGAAGTGCTCATGAACCCATAATCCCCGTGATGTACAAGAGTATCAACAAGAGAACATACATGTTCCACAATATTTGACAACCATCAACAAACTCTAGCTCCAACATGTCCCAAAAAAATACCAGTCTCGACCAAAGCTATCAAGTTTCTATAGTAAAAAACCAAACAAAATAACAAAATCAAATCCTAAGCTAGACAAACACAAAAAATCCAACTACCAAATGACAATCAAATAGCCATGCAAACCTCTAAGCTACCAGAAATCCAATCTATCTATAGTTTTTCTAGGGGTTCTTAGTTTTTGAAAAAAAAACTTGACAATGTAAAAGGAAAAAAACCAAAAGATAAATGCTAAGTTACTTAAGTTTAAGGATAAGCTTTTTGTAAAAGTTGGGCATTGTAGGTCCATTAAAATCCACATTTATTAGCTATGCATTTAAAAACACTTCATTATCACCATATAATCTTATCATAATACCCTTAGAAATGTTGTGTTCACATCGTGCCATTTAGTTTAAGTCAATATTAATGCCATACCTTCAAGCACATTATCTAAGTACACAATAATTGCACAAATGTATATAAAGACCGATCTTCATAATAAAGAGAGAGAGAGAGAGAGAGAGAGAGAGAGAGAGAGAGCGAGAGAGAGAGAGAGTTGGGGGGAGGGTAAGGAGAGAGAGTGATGGAGCCTCATGAACATTTATGCCATCAAAAGATCCATAGCACTGTAACTAGAAACCTAGAGATGGATGAAGTTTTTGTCTAGTAAAATGGCAATATAGAAAGTTTGTGGAATACAACATTGTAGCTTGTAGTGTTTATCCACGAACATACTCCTCAATGTCATAGATGTAGACCCTTCTATAGTTATTAACTACACAAAGATAGTAGACATGAAGGAAAGAAGAAGACCTTGAAGGTCCATAAACTTTTGCAAACAAATTATTACATTTTTAAAGAGACCATTATATAGAATTCTATAACAAGAGCTGAGCTCCCTCTCGTGCAAGCTATACTCATGATTAAAGGACACCAGAGCACCAGCATGCACAAAATTATTTGTAATCAACTAGTCGAAGTGCATACAAGAGAATTAAGGACCCATCACAAGGCCCAAAAGAGGGGTTGGATGGCCAAGGGGGGGATGGTGAAAACCTAACCCTAAAAAAGTGTATTTAAAGGATGAGTTTGAATAGAACAAGCTATTGATGTGTATGCAAACTTCTTATTCTTATCTTCTTGCTTTTTTTCATTGTGAGAGAAAGAGAGTGAGAGAGGGGGTGAGATTGAGAGCAAGAGAGTGAGAGTGTGAGGTTAAGGGACCATGTGGTGAAGCCTCCTTTCTTCTCTCTAATGTTCTATCATGGCTATATCTATGCTTACCTCTAGCATACAAAGTCTATAGAGGGTTTGAGAACTAAGGGGGTGCATCATCATGCATGGATCGTGGAGCTTGCAACATGCATCATTTGTGCTCAAAGGGGATGGTCATACATTCTCACTACAAATGGATCATAGCATTCTTCATTTGGAAGAGGCTAGTAGGTGAGAGATAGTGATCGTGCTTTGTGATGTAAGATCATGAATCAATATGCATGCACTACAAGATATAGGCCTTATACCGACGTTTAAAGCGATGAAAATACAAACAACAAAATTTGCCCCCGTTGTCGCAAAAAGTGTCGTTATTAACGATGCCACAGAAACATTGATATTGGCATCGCTATCAGCGTCGCTATTGGCGTCACAAACCATCGCTATCAGTGTCGGTATTGGCGTTGCTATCAGCGTCGATGTGCTTTATGAGAGCCATGCAAAATAGTTTCTGCACTACTGTGTACAATGCGCTTGCAAATAAAAAGAATGTATACTGAAATCATAAAACTGATACATGAAATAAATACATGATTGCATAAAAAGTGATTGGTACAATCATGACAGGATATCACTAATACATAGAATATGTCTACATAGATCAGGTGACTCAAAAATAAAGGTGTGTAAGCTCCAAGGATCCAAGGGTGAGCTACGCATCCTCGTCCCCCGAAAGCTTGTCCCGTCGCAAAGGAGCATCGAACGGACTCTGCAGAAAAAGAAACAACACATCAGTCCACCATACAATAATGCATTCAAATATCTCATGGTAACTACGGACAAGAAAGATGAGTGACTTACAGGGCCGCCGCGTCTATACAATCGGTCGATCAATGCATTGAGACCATGCTTCTCTGCATATCGAGTCTCAAGGCCAGACAGATTGCGATTTGCAAAGAAAACAAAATGCTAACTGTTAGAAACATGATTGTCAGTACAAAGAATATTTCAAAAAAACAAACAAGCAAAACAAAATAAAAACTTACAAAGTCCTCCAAATATGTCCTATGGCTGTCACTCCCAAGATGATGGACCACTCCGGCCTCGAGTCGTGCCCTCGCCGCCTCGCGCTGCTAACTCCAACGTCCTGGAGAATCTGTAGCCTCCTCCCTCAGTCGGCGCCAGTTGTCTGCATCTAACCACTCAAGCTTTGCAGCCCCACTCTTGATTGCCTTGCGTGCATTGGATCGTCTATGTGACATGTACGCATGCATGCAATCCATCATCCAGCCCGTAGAGAATCTATCTACTGTGGCTGGCACCGGAAACTCCTCGTGCAAGGATGCTACTATTTAGTCCTTGCTCCCCTCCGGAATGTTCTTCCAATGATCCAAGACGTTGTGCCGAAAAACTTGTTGGCACAACTCTCTCATGCGAGCCATCACCCTCCTCCCCTCATCATTCATGATGATGGCTCCTGACCTACTATCGAGGAGATATCCATAACCCCTAGGAGTCTGCCTAAGATGGGTCCTCTTCCCTCTGCGTCCATGCTCCTGGGCATATCCAGGAGACCCCTCTGTATCCGGTGTACCGACGGGGGTAATCTCTCTCGGAGTGGCACCCAAAGGGGTGCCACCTCTACTAACGGGTGCACAAAAGCCGGAGTAATTGCAGTAGACGTCCCCACAGGTGTGAAAAATCCTGGAGGTGATGCAACTCCAGCTGAACGACGAGACAGAGACACCACATCCGTGTCTCCACAGCATCCACCTGAGCCACGAGAGCGAGGAGTCGCACATGTATCCCGTGTCGACCATGAGCTCACTGCCTCTGTATCTCTGTAGCATCCCCCTGATCCTGATGCACTCCCTCCCTCTGGTCCAAGTCGTGAGCGTCGAGATTGTCTGCTCAAAGCCGAACCATCCGATCACGCTGAAGCAGATCTAGCAGAGCGCCCTGACCAAGAACAAGACAACTCCTGGTCTGCCATCTCTCTGAATCTGGCGATCTGGTCTGGAGACATGCGTGCGAAGATGTGTTGTAACTCCTCATCGCTCATCCCTCGACTCATCCTGAAAATGTCACCTGTACAGACAAAAAATGATGTTAGAATAATCAATTTAAATCATACAAAGCACAGTAATATAAATCATTTAAAAAAAATCTCACTTAAAATGCATATCTTATGTACCCTTATAAGCGATTGGTCAACGAATTGAGTAAGTGGATGCTCCAAGTATGAAGTTTCCTATGGTCCCATGTTAATCTCCTGACACAACTCCGCATACACTGGAAGGTCCATAGACATGTCACCACAAAAGAATGAGTCCGCCTCATTCTCAAAGGATTCTTGGACTCCTGTATTTCCATCATTGTTAGCCGCTGCTGGCTCCAAGCTTTCGACGGCCTCCACCCCTTGCAATATCGACCCCTCTATTTGTATATTATCTTCATCTATGCTTGGAACATCGCTTTGATCATATACTCTCGCACTTCGGGGAGTTGAAGGTATAACATACCACCATCGAGGTTGTCGAGGGTTTGGATAGAAGATTACATGTTCACAAACACGTACAAGAGAGTTCAAACCATTGTGACATAAACCATGTCATAATACAATTAGCAAGCAAATGACTCCATGCACCTGTTCACAATGGACCTGCAACACAAAGGTCTTGCACAAATCCGTCCATTTTTTTTCGGAATCTATTTCGAGAAATCCAGATGGACCTCGTCGAATTATTGCTCCAACTCCTCCAAGTACCACTTTGAACCACTGCACATTGAATAGTATCAAGAAGAAGCTACGGTAATCCACCGTAATAATACTTTGCAAGTTCCCAAAATACTCCATCTCATCCAAAACCGTGTTTGGATCCGTTCCTCGTCGCCGGCTCTCTTGCTCGAACCTTGGCATGACACCACAGTCCATTGTGAAGCGCATTTTGTCAATACGCTCCACACGAAAATGTTGTCCGTGCGACCACGCTGCACTATATATTTTGTATTGTACATTGAAACACTCAAATTAGATGTCGCATATAAAATTTAGATACGATAGATTCTAAACCCCTCATCACCTTTGGACTACATCCCCTTGAAAATTCCCACTCCTCCATTGAGACCTCTGTCCCTTCGCGAGATGCTGTGGTCAAGGCTCCATGCAACCATCACGTTGACATAAACTACGGCATCTCCTCCATGCCTTCGGGATATCGAATCGGTCGATGACGCGTACTACGTCGGAATTCAGCTCGCACTTCCTCTCGATCTTGCCTTATGATCTGGTACTTGGTGAGCCACGTCCCCATAGAGGCATGGTACAACATACAAAAGCGATTCACCTTCTCTTCCATTAAGGCATCCATTCTTTTTTCTACCCCATTTCCAACCACCACATCTCCAGTCAGTCTATCATCGTCCTTCAACGAGCATAGCATTTCATTGTTTGGTTCCACCATTGGTAGCCATTGTGAAATATGCACTAGCACCTCAGACACCAACCAACCTTTGGCCATGCTACCTTCTGGCCGAGCTTGTTGTTGCACAAAGCCTTTCAAGGTTTTCATGAAGCGCTCCAAGAAGAACATCCATCACATATGGACAGGTCCAGCAATCTCCACTTCGTCCACAAGATGCACAAGAAGGTGGATTTGTATCGTGAGCATTCTAGTGGGCAGGTATTTCTCAAAGAGACAGACCGTCTCTACTGCTCCCTACCTCGCGGATTCAATAGAGGATATCTTAATCTCCTTCTGTGAGATCCATTGCACCAAAGTCAACAACTTGTAAATGGCCCTGCGAATTTCTGGAGTAAAACATCCTGCAATCGCGATCGGTAGTACAAACTGCCACAAATGAGAAAGCATTATGAATAATGGCCACATTCCAAATAGCAAAATGCCCACGCTAATTACAATCCATTCGTAGTACAAACTTGACATATCTTATGCCAATCATGGGATTTTAGCCCTAATAATTGGTCGTCTTTAGAAAATGCGGACCTGAGAGAATGCATTATACCCGTCGAAGTGCGGATAGACTTGATTACTTGCTTCACAATGCACTCTTCTTTAGTGGGCAAAACCCAAGGAGTACGAGGAAGCTGCACGCGACCATCAGCACTCGACTGCGGCCAAAGTGCCTCCATCTTACCTACCTCCTTCAAATCCATTCGTGCCCCTATAGTGTTTCTCTTTCCTGTGATGTGGTCCCATAGCAAGCTGCTCACATTCTTGAAAATATGCATGGGATCCAACAAGTGGTTGACCTTTAAGTGGGTTCAATATGGCAACTCGTAGAAAACTGAGAACCACCGCATTCCATTTGGATGTGATTCCACGTGGACCATTTTCAGTTTGTACCATCTTGCAGCGTTCATACGTGTTGGAGCTCGTCCAAGGAAACCTTCCGTGAGTTCATGATCCTCTAGCAAGAAAGTAGCGTGTCCTTGATATACCATCTTCTTCATGGTTTGTGACCTTCGAGAGTCTAACTGTGACCTGCACAATGGACATGCACGATAACCTGAGGTAACCAGACATGTTCCAACACCACGACGTAGTGAATACTTGATTGAATGAGATAAAATATAGATATTACCAGCGAGAATGGAGGCCGTGCTCACCTGAGCACTCTCCCAATCCCCGAAAGTCATGCATCGTCCACATGAGAATGGCTCGAATATTGGCTGACCGCCGACCATTGCGCCTACTCATATCTTGCACAGTGATCCCCTCCTCCCACAAAATCTTAAGCTCATCGACTAATGGACGAAGATACACGTCCATATTTTTTACTTTGTAGCAGCCTAGGACGAGCAAGCTAAGGATGAGATGTCCTTTCTTCGTAGAAAGCCATGGAGGGATGTTGTAGTTGACAAGGACTATAGGCCATACACTGTAAGAAGTTGAGTGCAGACCAAATGGGTTCATGCCATCTATTGCGAGATCGAGCCGAAGATTCCTTGGCTCTCGTGAAAATCCTGGGAAGGTAGAGTCAATGTGGCTCCATGCGTACGAATCCGCTGATATTCGTTGAACTCCATCCGTGGACCTGTTCTGCACATGCCACATTGTCAAGCTTGCCATGCCGGACGTACGAAACATGTGGTTTATGCGGGGGATGAGCAAAAAGTGTCTCAGAACTTTTTGAGGGATGGTTTGCCCTTGCAAGTCCTGTCAATACCTGTGAGCACCACACTTTGGACATGTCTCCATAGTCTCGTATTCTCCTTGAAACATACAGAAATTGTTGATACATGTATGGATGTTATTGTAGTCCATGCCAAGCTTCCGTAAAACATGTCGTGCATCATCATGAGAGTCAGGCATGGTATTTGCAGGTGGTAATATATGATATTTCAATAACCTGAAAAAAATCATAAAACACCTTGAAAAAGTACAAATGTTTGTAATAATAGTGTTGAAAAAAAAAATCAATGAAGCGTATGTACAAGGTACCTGAACAACTTGGTCACACTCGTATCGCTCCACCTGTATTTTGCTTGTACACTTAAGAGTGCAAGCAGTGTCTTCAGCCGAGATACTCGGCACCCATCATATAATGGTATGGATGCTTCCTCTCTAAGCGGATCAGAAGTCTCGACATCCTTGGAAATCAATGTATTGATCATTGCCTCCATCTCATGCTCCAAGATTGTAGGTAGGTCTGGAAGGTTGCCTATCTCCTCTGGCATTGACGGTATAGATTGGCCTTATGAGTGGTGTATTGGCTCCTGCACTCCATCCATTGCATGCCCACAAACTCTTCTAATTGGCCGCAAAGGGTGCACTCCCCCTTGGGATGAGACATCACCTCCCTGGATAGAAAATTTGCCAGCAAGACCCAATCTTATTGTATATGGTATTCAATTAGCTTGCGAGTACAATGCATGATTGATATTAACTTCAAGTTACCGTTTGCTGAAAATTTGCAATCTCCTGATCAATGATCTCAGATTGAAACTCGCCAAATCGTCGTACATGTTCTATAGACAATCGGCATTTTCGTCTAATTACCAACTTGCAAGGACATGGGACATGCTGATTAAGATACGCCTCGCGATCTTGAACAACAAGACCTTCTTCATTTTCCATCTTGTCTATGTTACAACAAACAATATAATGACTTGTAATACAATTTGGGAAAACGAGGCTCAAATGGATAGCTTTATGGAGATGTGTGTCAAGTTGCAAGTTGACCATAAGCTCTTGCTTGAGAGGTTTTAGCCTCTGCAAGAGGTTGAGAAGCAAATTTTGAAAAACATTGAGGTTGATATTGATGCATCCATGGTGTTGAAATCTAAACTTCAAGATATAAGAAATGCTTTACTGATTGATGTAAAAAGTGCATGGGACATAGCAAATGTTGTAGAATTCACGACCTATCTCTTCAACATACACCATGTTGAGTGATTGTTTTGTCCCCTAAATCTACTTATTGAGAAGAAAGTGATTGTTTTATAAGGTTTGCTAGTTGAGCAGTATACTTAACCAAGAAACAGTACATAAACATGATTGGATAATGCCTTAGATGCTAAAAGGAAAAGTGATGAGTATGTTACTTCATCATTGCAACAAAAAGATCGGTGACAAGGATGCTATTATTAATGAAGTTCTTCACAAGGTGAATATAGAGTTGAAGGGGATGGAACACGATTCTTCTTTGGGATTTAGTGGTGATCAGTCAATTATTGAGGTGTGTTCTTGTATGGCCATTATACCTTATATACCTAGCTACGGTCTCTAGGTTATGTACTTTGAGTATCTTAGAGGGGCTCTACTAGGATTACTTATACAACTGCACTAGAGGGCTTTGAGTATAAGTAATCCTAGTCAACAAAATACAACTTTGTCAACAAATCCTAGTTGTATAAGTAATCCTAGGTGCCATTGATGAATATCACTTTCCACTTTGTTTCATCATAGTTCTTTCTTAGTCTCATTTTGTTGACACCTAGGATTACTTATACAACTGCACTAGAGGGATTTGAGTATCTCAGAGGGGCTCTACTCAATGTTGCTTGCTCAGTGTGGTTTATTAAGGGATGCAAGGCCTTTAGCAAGGTATAACTATGTTCTATGCGTTAGTATTCATGCTACTTAGTTTTCATGCTATATACTACTTAATTGCATACTAGTGGTTTTTGAGTCATAACTATCCCAGTGATACACTGGGTTGTGCCATGTGTTAGGGCTCAAATTGCATCATCTATCTTAGTACTTGTAAGCATGTAGGTGCATGAAATCAATATAAGTATATTTTCAGTCATGACGAATGAAAGATCTTTAGGGCAGTGCCCGTATAGGGTCGATGATGCTTGATTCTACTACTCTGTTCTTGATTCCTAGAAATCAGTCCTATCTATAATAAGTTATTTGTTCAAGAACGATTGTGCTGAGAGTATTTTGATTCATAATTTTTAGGTGAGCAGTGCTTTGTAAATGATTATGATGTATATCTTATGTCTGCATATTAGTCCTAAAGAATTAATGATCAATATGTATGTAAATCAATTCAAGAAGTTATATGTAGTAGTAGGAATATTTTAGGCAAAATTAGTGTTTTTGTGTTTCTATTATGGTCTATTGAGGCCATAAAATAAACTAAAGAAAATAATCATCAATTAAAGAGAAATACGATAGGGAACATTCATACTCATCCCTCAAATGTTACATATATATCATAATATGCATTAATCATGCATGTGTGTGTGTGTGTGTGTGTGTGTGTGTGTGTGTGTGTGTGTGTGTGTGTGTGTGTGTGCGTGTGCGTGTGCGTGTGCGTGTGCGTGTGCGTGTGCGTGTGCGTGTGCGTGTGCGTGTGCGTGTGCGTGTGCGTGTGCGTGTGCGTGTGCGTGTGCGTGTGCGTGTGCGTGCACGTGCGTGTGCATGTGCGTGTGTGAAGTAATATCATGAAGTAGCGATATGTGTCAACGTTGTCGAAGGAATTGCTAAAGCAAAGCAAAGTCGTGTCTACAGAAGACCTGGACTAATTTCAGGATAAAAGATCAAACAGGTGAATAAGCAAGATGAGAAAATAATGCCAAGACTCTATTTTATTTCTGCCAATAAGGAATTCAAGGTACAAGAATAAGAAACCCGAGCAGCCTCTGGATTGTCATCCATACATATCAAAGAGAATTTCAAAGAGTATGGTCTTCATCGATGAGTGACAAAGTGGATGAGCGTGGATAATCTTCTGATCCATGTTCCATCATGGTGACTTTTTACTGATATTGAGATGGCTTACGGTTAGAAACAGTCTTCAAATTTTCCATATTTATATATATTATGTTAGTCTTCAATCTGCCCTGTTCCTAGATCTGTCAGACCCAGAGATAGTCATCAGTTGTGGCTAATAAGTCAGATTTCTGGCACTTTTTATCAGGAATAAACAGAATTTCTGTTGGGGAATATGGATGGTCAAAGAAAAGCTTAGAATCTGCCTTGAAATCTCATGTTTCCTCATCGACCATGATGCACAGGCATAAAAGCAGAAATAGCAATCGGTGAGCTAGAAATTTGGACAACACGACTTCTTTCTTCAAGATAGTTTGATGATATGGTTCAAGGATTAATGGTACTTAGTTCAAGACAAAACTGCTGTGGGATGAGCATCTATACAAAGCTCTTCATGAAGCATTGACATGCAGAAGTATATTTCTTCGCCCTAAATTCACCAAGCTCTTCTCTTGAATGTTGCTTCTTGCTTCAGGAGTTTCCCTCGTATCAGCCACTCATACACATGATGGGCTCCTCAAAAAGGGGAAAGTAAGGATCCAGTATGTGATGACAGTTTCAATAAGTTCCAGAAAGGTATCCATGCAAAAACAAGTGCTTCCTCCCAGACTTGTGCCAACCATCAACAGATTTGAAACTGCATCATATTGGCTCGTTTGAACCCAACGATTCTATGATATATTCTGTTTGGGAATTCAACCAATTTATCAAGTTTCCTGTACAAGGTCAGAAGCATGTGGTTTGATGGCCTGATACTGCTGATGCAAGAGGTCTTGCAGAGTAGTGGAATGCTTCCAGTAGAGAGGGCGACCCGCGTAAAAGAGGGCGATGCAGATGATCACCACGATCAACACACGCAGGCTCCATCTTGCCGCCTGAGTCGCCATGTCAAAGGAACCTCTTGCTAGGCTAGGAACAAGGAGCTTTGAGATCAGAAGCAAGCTTTCCTTCTCAAAATTGCTTCTTTTCTCCTCCGATTAGAGCGATGGCGATCCTTTTCCTGTGATCAGCTGGTAAATTATGACACTTTGCTTCTGAGATTTTGAGCTTCATCATTGGTTCAGTATGTTGAACGGTCAGTATGAAAACCATATCAGGCCTATGGAAAGGATCTGGAACCAATAACTCATTTCACTAGCACAAAAAGCATGGCTCTGGTACTTCTTTGTCATCGTCCTTTGCTCGTCTCGTCCCTATTTGTCCCACTTCACTGTCGCCATGCTTCCAGGACCATATCCAGATGGGCCTATAAAATTCTCAATTCACTCAAATCCTTCATCACAGTTTCTTTTCTCCAGCATAGACTTCGACAAGAAGATCCCACTTCTCTTCTCTATATCTTTCTTTTCTGATGCTTAGAGTTTTCTTCCTTCAGTTTTTTTTCTACATAGCGCCTTCCTTTGCCCCCAAGAATTCTGAAATTTTATGTGCCCCCCAGAGAAAGCTTCCCTTCCCCATCGACGACATCCTCCTTCGTTTTTTTTAGTGGCTCCTAAATTCGTCTTCAGATTAATAAAGCGGCCCCAGAAAAGCTTTTCATCCAGTCTGTGCCCCTTGATTGTTGAGGGCGATTGGAACATATGTTGGTCGTTTCTGCCTCCCTGCCGCAATGCAGGGTAAGAATGGATAGTTCAACCGAATGTTGTATTTCAACTCCATGTATTCCTCAACTGAAAGTTCAAATTCATTCACATTGCCTTCACCATCAACTATTTTCCTTGCAAACTTTTATTCTGCACACGAACACAATGATCCTATGAATCATATTCGTGTGATGGGAAATAACTTTTACTCCTTTCAAGATTCTTCTTACCCAGTCCCAGTCAAAGCTTCCCAATGGATAGACATCTGATGAATAGACCTGAATCGAGATTTTTGAAAGATTACAAAGCTAACAGCATGACCCCAGCGACGTCGAACAAGTTCCAAAACAGTGTGAACCTTTGGTGCCCTTCGCTTAATTTCCATTGCAATGATACCGAAAAGAAGTATTAGTACGGCTGAGCTAGTGGCATACCAAAAAGATCCACTTATTCCATATGTAAAAGTCTCATTCGCTGACTGTAATATAGTTGAAACCCATGTACAATGGCTGACAAGATCTGGACAGACACCCTCTAATTACATGTGATGATAAGAAGCAAGTGCCTTGATGAATGGTCCATGTTCAGCATAACCTTTTTGGTGGATTCCACATCTCGGATGCACATCAGTACGACATCCACCCCCTCTAATCATGTGCATCCTCCGGATGGGCCAACAACCCATGATCGTTATCATCAAGATCCACAAACATATCAATCTCTTCATTATGCATTTCCGGTATATCAACAAGATTATCTATCATATCATCTGTCTCTTCCATTGGAGTTTCTTCTCGTTGCTCTTCTCTTGCAAATTCTTCCAATGCATAATCTTCATCATCTCTTTTCCTGAAAATCCTGATTCTTTTTCCAGCAATAGGCACTCTAAGCACTGTCCCATCCAATTCTGTCAACTCATATGTTGCATTATCAAAGACATGTCTGACTATGTACGGCCCAAACCATCTTTTCACCATCTTCCGAAGTGCAGTATGCTGATTTTCAAGGCTGCTATTAAAGACTAATACCCAATCTCCCTCTTCTATTGCTCTAGGCTGCAAGCGATGCCTGCTGTCAAACCTGTCCTTATTTCTTAGTCTAGCAACCTTCAACCTGTCAATAGCTAGCTGAATATCCTATGGTCTTCTCTCCAACTGTCGAATTCGAAGAGCTAAGAGCTCCTCTCTCGTCAAAGCCTCCTGCCAAGGTAAAATTGACCAAGTCAAAGCACAAGTCTCAGTCGGCATAACCGGTTTCTGACCATACATCAACTCTGCGGACATATATCATGTGGTAACACTCTGAGTCGTACGATCAGCCCATAAAGCAAATGGTAGAAGTCTCGGTCATTCTCCAATCCGTCCTTTACATGCTTTGGCTAATGCTTTCACTATCGGCGGATGCCCTTTTTCACTCTTCCCATTTCCCTCTGGATTGTATGTTGTGGTTAGAGCCAACTTGATTCCTAGCTGAGAGAAAAACTCCCTAGCTTCATCTGCATCCAATTCACCACGATCCGCAGTGATCTTACCCACACAGCCATACTTGCAGAAAATTTCTTTCAATAAGAACTTACACACTGCACTAGTGGTCTTCGTTCTCAAAGATCTGCCCTCAACATGATTGGTAAGATCCTCTCTAGCCAAAACAATATACCTCATCTGCCATAGACCCATAGGCATAGTAACCAAGTCAATTACCCACTTATAATGAATGCATAGCGGATAGGTCGGATGAAGCTCATCTCGATGACGCACTACCGAATACATCTGGCAGTCTCTGCAAGTCTCTACAAAGTGAGAAACATCTCTATACATGCCTTTCCACCAATATTTCTCCTTGATTTTCTCATAAGTAGCCCACACTCCTCTATGACCAGCCCAAGGACTCTCATGAAACTCCCTCATCACCTGTAACTGTGTCTCTCTATCGCAGACAACCCGCAAAGGTAATCCGCATCTTTTCTTCGGATTCTTCCAAAGAAATCCGCCCTTGAGAAAATAACCATAGGCTTTCCTTCTGATCTTCTTGAACTCTTCATTTGTCCATTCATCTCTTTTGCTTAGTGTACTAAGGTACTTGCCAATCTGCAACCAATCTCCAACATAGAGTTCTTCTATGAAAGCCACAATATCATAGACATGGCAAACATGATCAACCATAGTGGGGCTGAAATTTCTGCATCATCCTCTTCTGCATGTAGAGTCTCCTCATCATCATATCTGGCTCTAGACAGCATATCTGCCATTGGATTATCTTTCCCTGCTATGTGTTTAAATTCTGGATTTAATGACTTGATGTATACAATCCATCTCAACATAGCTATATCCGGAGTAGAGCAACTCGTAATCATACCAATCAATGGTAAGCAATCTATCTCTACCACAACTGAAGCTCCAATAAAGTACTTGTCACATTTAAGAGCTGTAACAATCCCCAGTAACTACCTCTTGATTTGCGGATATCTCCTCTGTCTCTCGTTTAGGACTTTCGTCCCAAACCGAATAGCATACATGTTTCCATCTGCATCATTTTGACCCACAGCCCAACCTATGCCAATTGGACTAGTGCCAACTGTCAATACAATAGGTCTTCCGCAATTATAATCCGCTTTCCTAAGAGTAGGAGCAATCTGCAATAACTTCTTCAATTTCCGCATGGCTCTAGTGTGGCTCTCATCCCAATAGAATTTATGCCCATTTCAAAGCAGCTGATATAAACAATCTGCTATGTGTGCAAAATGAGGTATCCAAATCATATAAAACACACAAGCTCCAATGAATCTCCGTACCTCTGAAGTGGTAGAACAATACTCCGCAATCTTGCCTATAGTATCCACCTTATCAGGTGAGGGTTTCCTGCCATAATATCCACACATATGTCCAACAATGACAACCTCATTCACTCCAAAAATAGATTTTTTCCCTGATAGTGTCAAGTTCACTTCTTCTAACCTAGGCAAAATCTTCTCACAAGCTGAAATATAATCAGCCACAAAGTATCTACATCCCTGCTCATTTATACTCTCATTTTTCTCTTTTTCTGCACACCCCTTAATGGGCACATCATCCAAGAAAGGCATGGTAAGCTGAGGTATATAATCACGAAGGACCTTATGCATGGCATTCATCATATGTGCAACACAATTAGTGGCACCTTGGGGCAAGGTACACATCCTGACAAGCCCAATAGGAGTTCTCATGGTGGTTATGTCCCTCCTTTCCAAAGCCAGCTGAAACTGATCATATCCCGAATACAAATCACCTAAAGAATAGATGGCACGTCCAGCAAATGCTTCTGCAAACTCATCCACAACTGGACCTATACCAATATTCCTGATAGTAACTCTGTTTACTGGCTGCATGTCCTGTATAAATTGGAGAGTACCATTCTTCTTTGGAACCGTAAACCACCTGTTTGAGTATGGTGCAGATGAAGGCTCAAGAATTTCCATCCTGATTTTCTCATTCAATAAATCAATCAGCTTTGGTAGGTGTGCCTTAGGCACTGGAATAGGTCGGAGATTCCATGGAATATGAGGAATAGTAAAAATGACCATAGGAGCAACAATATCCGGATTCACACATCTAATCTCATGCGGGAAAAAAGCAAATCCCCTTCCATGTCACTCAAGCATCTCCTGAAAGCATTGCTTCTCTGTGGGTAGCAAGAAATCACCATTTCCAATTTTCAATTCAGCAAGAGTCTCAGCTGAAAATTTATGACCTATATGCTCCGGATTCGTCAAAATTGGCTGTTTAGCAGCCCTCTCTATTTGCTAATCACTGTCAGGTAGAAGCGGTACAGCTACTGGCTTCACCTTCTTATCCACAGTCTTGTATTTCGTGTCAACCCTGGCTTCATTATACTCTTCTGCATTACTCAAATCTTGTTGTAAATCAGCAATTCTGCACTCCAATGACTGAATATCCTCAGGCCTCTGCTCTATGGACTGCATAGGAACAGCCCTAAACTCGGGATACTGAAATATTTCAGTAGTAAACTCTGTTGGCTGAAAGTTTTCAGCCCTCTGTGTCTCTGTAAGCTGATCATAATCAGCTGGAAACTCTATTTGCTGAATTTCTTCAGCACTCAACACTTTTTGCTGAGCCACCTCAGCCTCTGACTCAATTTGTGACACAAAATCTGCAATTTCATGAAACATGTCTAGGGATTGCACTAATACATTACTGTGACAACTCTGCATATCAGTTTTCAGCATATCTTCCATCTCTTCCATCGTATCTGCACAAATCACTCTGTCATACATCCCATCTATGTGCTCATCATCCTCTAAAATTCTTGCATTTTTCAAAATTTTCTCCTTCCTGCATATGTACTGCATGGCAGCTCTAGGCACCCTAGAAGCCTTCTGATAACTCATCGAACTGTTTGCTGAAATCCCAACAAAACCGAAGGAGAAAACACTGCTGCCAGGAGGCGAGAACTCCAATCTCCTCTACTCTGTACCACTGTTGTCTCGTGAAATGGCGGTACCTAATGAAAACCCGAATCCCTCACAATGGGCAAAGGTGCATCTCTGAGAGTATCCCTGTTTCTAACATGGTTCACACACACAATCATAAACTGAACTGCTCTCATACCATCTTTACTGCGAATCCGTGCATAAGCAGATCCATCATCCATTACCTTTGTTTCCATGTGCATCTCTGTGATGAATGGCTATCCAAGAATTATGGGATAAGAATATGAATCCTGCACAAAGAAATGGAAATCCTCCTCTACATCTCCAATAGAACCCTGACACTGGGACAGGCAGCATACAAATCACCTGCAGTATTGTTGGCGGCTCTCATACGCCACCCATGCTCTACATCCATAGGCCATCTGTTACTCTCATAAACTCCACGAACTATGAGATTAATCTTTGAAACATGATCCACCAAAGCAACATAAGGCACCTGTTTCTCTCCAATTTTTACCATCGTCTCTGTAGTTTCCCTAGCCCAATGACTCCGCGAAAAGTGACTACGCGGTATCAGGACAGGCTCATCAGTTTCAGCATAATGCATAGGCTGAACCCTCTTCTCAACCTGCGGAAAAATAGAAGCATTCTCAACCATAACCTCATCCTCATCCTCATCCAACTCTCCAATCAAAACTCCCTATGTATCAATGGTAGGCAATGCATGTCTTTTCCTCTTCAGGACCTACTAAAACTGATCTTGAAACTCTCTTTTTGAGATGCCCAAAACCTCAGAAATAGTGAAAGTCACCTCACTGCCAAGTATCTTGTCATTAAATATTTTCTTCATGTCTGTAGATGTCTCAATATCGGACATCAATCTAAACCGTGGCTGCTTTCTCTCTCTAGGCTCTTGCCTCTTTTCTCTCTTTTGAGCATCTTCCATCTGTCGATCTGGCCCTAGTCTCAAAGACGGTCCCGCAGTAGGTGGAGTAACAAACTCACCCCCTCTAGTCTTTTTAGCTGCACTTGGATTTTCTTCATCCCTCTTACGCTTCTCCTCAACAAGTACATCTGATCCCTGAGACTTAGCCAAATAAGCATAAATAGAGTACCTGTCAACAAGTGAATCCCAACCTGTCTCTGATCTAATGCTAGAGCCTGCACTAGTCAAAACAGTTTGCTGAATTTTTCCCTTGTTTGCCGCCTCCATAGCATAAGTCCATAATGCTGACTGATTCTCTGATCCCTTCTCAATCTGGACTCCATATGCAGAAGCATCTCCTCTAGCTGTCACATAAGAAGTACGCGCAGCCATGTCATCCACTAACTTCTTCATTCCGCCTTTCCCAAAGTTGGTAGCAAGTGGAGATCCTGTTTCAATCAACCAAATCTTACCATCTTGTCCCCAAAATACCAAATTATTCCTCCTTGCATCCTGAAAAGATTCACAATCCCTGCAATGTTGATGGTCCGTACTATCGCACCAAATACATCTTCGATCTCTCCTAGGTGCACTAGGAGCACTCCTAGTGCACTAGGAGCACTAGAAGAAATAGTAGGCGCAGTAGAAGCAAACTGCTCTTTCAATTTTCCCACCAACTCCGCTTTAACTGATTCCAGTGTCAAATCCGTTATGCCTTTGATTATGTCATCAAGAGAGGAAGGCACAGATGGAGCAGATGGTTTTGGAGCAGAAGGTACAGGCATCGGTCGTGGAACAGGAGGAATAGGAGGAGTGGAAACAGTAGGCACTGGCATAGGCCAAGAAACTGGCTGAGGAGGAGAAGAAATAACAGGGATAGAAGCAGGCATAGGAGCAGAAGAAGGTGTCGGTGTCATAGAACCATTCTGTAGGCGGGTCTTCCATATCCTCCTCTTGGTCAAAGTCGAGACTGCATCCTGGGCATCCTGCCAATCCGTTTTAAGTCCCATAGGCTTCGTATGATCCTCAAGAAGTTCTTCCAATTCTTCCTGAATGCAGGATCTGCAGTTTGCAAGAAAAGCTCAACTTTTTCAACATCCAATGCTCTTTGTTCAATGACATCAAGCTGACTATACCTCTCTTCAAATTCCCGAATCAACTCTAAAGCAGCTAAACCTTTGTTTGGCATGTAGACCCACTCTCAGAATGACCGTCGAGTAGCCATCCCAAAGTCCTCAAGGAAATACTCTTCTTTCAGGGCCTTCTTAAAATCTTGCCAATGTGTATTTTGAATAAAAAGATCAGTCACTTTTGCCCTCAAGGTGGGTGTGACAAGACGAAGGAAGTACTTACTCATAAGTCCAGTTGGAACTCCAAAAAACCCCATCTTGATCTCATATGTCTTCAAATATGCTGAAACATTACGGCTATCAAATAGCTTCTTCTCATTCTCAACTGCTTCAATCGCCTTAGTCGCATTGTTTTCATTCTCCTGCTCCGAATATAGCTGCCTTTGCTGAGACAACTGTTGTTGATGCAATTGCTGCTGCTACTGCATATACAATTGTGTCTGCTGATTTTGAAGCTGCATATACATGGACATATTCTGCAAAATCTGCTTTAGATCATCTGTTGAAGTACTTGACGCAGCAGTCATTGATGGAGCTGAACTAGAGGACGTAGCTAGAATTGTAGAAGAGGCTAAAATAGATGCTGAAGTATCTCCCATCCTGAAATTTCTGCGACGCTTTCACGTCGGGTTCACCAAAGATGTCGAAGGATTTGCTAAAGCAAAGCAAAGTCGTGTCTACAGAAGACCTTGACTAATTTCAGGATAAAAGATCAAACAGGTGAATAAGCAAGATGAGAAAATAATGCCAAGACTCTATTTTATTTCTGCCAATAAGAAATTCAAGGTACAAGAAGAAGAAACCTGAGCAGCCTCTGGATTGTCATCCATACATATCAAAGAGAATTTCAAAGAGTATGGTCTTCATCGATGAGTGAGAAAGTGGATGAACGTGGATAATCTTCTGATCCAAGTTCCATCATGGTGACTTTTTACTGATATTGAGATGGCTTACGGTTAGAAACAGTCTTCAAATTTTCCATATTTATATATATTATGTTAGTCTTCAATCTGCCCTGTTCCTAGATCTGTCAGACCCAGAGATAGTCATCAGTTGTGGCTAATAAGTCAGATTTCTGGCACTTTTTATCAGGAATAAACAAAATTTCTGTTGGGGAATATGGATGGTCAAAGAAAAGCTTAGAATCTGCCTTGAAATCTCATGTTTCCTCATCGACCATGATGCACAGGCATAAAAGCAGAAATAGCAATCGGTGAGCTAGAAATTTGGACAGCACGACTTCTTTCTTCAAGATAGTTTGATGATATGGTTCAAGGATTAATGGTACTTAGTTCAAGACAAAACTGCTGTGGGATGAGCATCTATACACAGCTCTTCATGAAGCACTGACATGCAGAAGTATATTTCTTCGCCCTGAATTCATCAAGCTCTTCTCTTGAATGCTGCTTCTTGCTTTAGGAGCTTCCCTCGTATCAGCCACTCATACACATGATGGGCTCCTCAAAAAGGGGAAAGTAAGGATCCAGTATGTGATGACAGTTTCAATAAGTTCCAGAAAGGTATCCATGCAAAAACAAGTGCTTCCTCCCAGACTTGTGCCAACCATCAACAGATTTGAAACTGCATCATATTGGCTCGTTTGAACCCAACGATTCTATGATATATTCTGTTTGGGAATTCAACCAATTTATCAAGTTTCCTGTACAAGGTCAAAAGCATCTGGTTTGATGGCCTGATACTGCTGATGCCAGAGGTCTTGCAGAGTAGCGGAATGCTTCCAGTAGAGAGGGCGACCCACGTAAAAGAGGGCGATGCAGATGGTCACCACGATCAGCACACGCAGGCTCCATCTTGCCGCCTGAGTCGCCATGTCAGAGGAACCTCTTGCTAGGCTAGGAACAAGGAGCTTTGAGATCAGAAGCAAGCTTTCCTTCTCAAAATTGCTTCTTTTCTCCTCCGATCAGAGCGATGGCGATCCTTTTCTTGTGATCAGCTGCTAAATTACGACACTTTGCTTCTGAGATTTTGAGCTTCATCACTGGTTCAGTATGTTGAACGATCAGTATGAAAACCATATCAGGCCTATGGAAAGGATCTGGAACCAATAACTCATTTCACTAGCACAAAAAGCGTGGCTCTGGTACTTCTTTGTCATCGTCCTCTGCTCGTCTCGTCCCTATTCGTCCCACTTCACTGTCGCCATGCTTCCAGGAGAGTATCCAGATAGGCCTATAAAATTCTCAATTCACTCAAATCCTTCATCACAGTTTCTTTTCTCCAGCATAGACTTCGACAAGAAGATCTCGCTTCTCTTCTCTATATCTTTCTTTTCTGATGCTCAGAGTTTTCTTCCTTCAGTTTTTTTTCTACATAGCGCCTTCCTTTGCCCCCAAGAATTCCGAAATTTTCTGCACCCCCCAGAGAAAGCTTCCCTTCCCCATCGACGACATCCTCCTTCGTTTTTTTTAGCGGCTCCTAAATTCGTCTTCAGATTAATAAAGCGGCCCCAGAAAAGCTTTTCATCCAGTCTGTGCCCCTTGATTGTTGAGGGCGATTGGAACATATGTTGGTCGTTTCTGCCTCCCTGCCGCAATGCAGGGTAAGAATGGATAGTTCAACCGAATGTTGTATTTCAACTCCATGTATTCCTCAACTGAAAGTTCAAATTCATTCACATTGCCTTCACCATCAACTATTTTCCTTGCAAACTTTTATTCTGCACACGAACAGTCACTGAATCCAATGATCCTATGAATCATATTCGTGTGATGGGAAATAACTTTTACTCCTTTCAAGATTCTTCTTACCCAGTCCCAGTCAAAGCTTCCCAATGGATAGACATCTGATGAATAGACCTGAATCGAGATTTTTGAAAGATTACAAAGCTAACAGCATGACCCCAGCGACGTCGAACAAGTTCCAAAACAGTGTGAACCTTTGGTGCCCTTCGCTTAATTTCCATTGCAATGATACTGAAAAGAAGTATTAGTACAGCTGAGCTAGTGGCATACCAAAAAGATCCACTTATTCCATATGTAAAAGTCTCATTCGCTGACTGTAATATAGTTGAAACCCATGTCCAATGGCTGACAAGATCTGGACAGACACCCTCTAATTACATGTGATGATAAGAAGCAAGTGCCTTGATGAATGGTCCATGTTTAGCATAACCTTTTTGGTGGATTCCACATCTCGGATGTGCAGTAGTACGACAACGTACACCCTAGTTATGGGATATCAAGATGTCAAGTAAATTCTATATACTTATGTACACTTACCCATATATTCATATATTCTTTCTAGCACAACATCAACATTGATGGTATAGAAAATTTATGAGTATCATTGAGGATCTCTGTCTAATAATAAACCAATCTCAACAAAAAGCATCTTAGTAATGTGGTTTTTTGTCCTAGGTCCATGTATAAAAATTAATGCCATCTATGAAATTTATTAACTTTTATTGTAATGATTGGAAGACATCAAATGCAACAATGTAATACAAGGTTACCATGTCAAAGACAATATCAAATAGTAAAAATGTTTGTGCTTGTGTGGGGGTGTGTGTGTGTGTACAATAGTTATAAAATTTGTTCCAATCAATTATACTCATAGTCATAACCTTTGAAGAAAATATCCTATGCTCAATTTAAGGGATTCTTCTTCTATGGCAACACTTTTGGGTTCATTTTGATGAAGTACCATAATGACCATTAGCTAGGGTATCATTTTCTTTTAGTCCTTACGTTGACTAGTTGGCATGATTACTAATTTGTTATGCCTATAAAGTTAATACAAAAACAATGAATTATGCATATCACAATTAGATCCCCTACTTGGACATTATAAAGGATATGACCAATTTTAAGCCATCTTAAAGAGTCACCAATATATGTGGCCCATGGTAAAGCACATTGCATACCATTATCGATAAGTCCATTATCGTGCATCTTAAATCTCCTAATTAGACTTTATAAAGTGTATGGCCAATTTTTAGTCCTCTTAAGGAGTCGATGTAATGGTACCCATAAAAAAAGCAAAGTGCATACCAGTACCATAATCATGGATATGTTATCGTTCCAATATATACACACGCAGGTGGACTACATCTTGAGTAGACAAAAGCTATCCATTTGAGTAGACATACATCTCCATAAAGCTATCCATTTGAGTATACATCTCTTTCTCTCCCTCTCTCATTTCCTCCCCCTCTCTCTCCCTCTCCCTCTCTTTCTCTCTCATTTCCTCTCCCTCTCACAATATATCCTAACACTCTCCAAAAGCAAAAGGGAGAGGGAGAGAGAGAATGCACTCTCCCTCCCTCTCTCTCTCCCTCTCCCTCTCTTTCTCTTTCTCTCCCTCTCTCATTTCCTCCCCCTCCCTCTCCCTCTCCCTCTCTTTCTCTTTCTCTTTCTCTTTCTCTTTCTCTCCCTCTCTCTTTCTCTTTCTTTCACTCCCTCTCCCTCTCCCTCTCTTTCTCTCTCATTTCCTCTCCTAAACAAGCAAAAGAGAAAGTGATTTAAACCCTAAATAAGCAAAAGAAGGAGAGAGGAAGACTCACCGATGAGATATGGTGACTGTTGGGTGGCTCCTCTTCGCGATGAAGGCTCCTCCTCTCCTTCGCGAACAACGGCATTGGCGGCGGCAGCGGCAAGTCTTCTTCCTCTCCCTCACTCACGACGGTCACTCTCTCTCTCGCTCTCGCTCTCAAAACAGAAAACGCAAAAACACGAAATAAACCCGCACTCGGTTTCGACCTGTTTTTTTTCCCTGTGGAGTGTCACTATTTGCGTCGCTCGACGCGAATAGCGATGCAAATAGCGACGCCGAGACACGAATAGCGATGCAAATAGCGACGCCGATACCCGCCTCGATACCTGTCATCGCTATAGGCTTAAATCCTTGTAGTGATGTGTCCAAACCCCCGTTGTTGAGTACATATTGCCAAACATTTTCATTCTATTGTCAAGACCAAGGGTACATCAATCATAAAGTTGCTCCTATGTTGTGCATCATGGAATAAGAGGGGATGTGTGATTCCAACTCTGAAACGTGCATACAATAGGACCATTGTTACATGTCTCATAAAAAGTCTTATTTCACACTAGAAAAAATTTCATAATATTTACTTTGGTTGAGAATGAAGTTTAATGAGGTGCAAGAATAGCATAATGTTGAGGAAACACACTTTCAATGCACCAAGTCATACAAATAGCTCTTGGAAAGACATAAGCTTAATTTGTACAAGAAAGATGAAGTGAACCTTTCATGAATTTTATTGCTTGTAAACTTTGCCTTGATAATAAGCATCCTTAGGTGTCTTGGGGATATTTGTGAAGTAGGGAGGATGAAGAGGATGAGAGAGAGTTCCTTACATACCAACAATATCTTAGGCTTGATTTTATAAGCCTTCAACTTAAAATGCAAAAAGAAAAAAAAGAAAAAATTGAGGTGGAGATAGAAGGTAGCAGTATGTGTGCCACCCTCTCCACCCTCCTTTTGGAGATCATCTTCCTCTCCTCGAATCGACTCCTACTACCCTTACTTCCCATCACTATCACCATCATCAAAAACACCATCAGCATTAGCTCCATGAGTGTAGGCACCTATTATGCATCAATATCATCATCATCTTCTTCTTCTTCTTCTTCTATAGGGTTACATTCCTCCTACACAAAGCCTATTGCCATTGTGGGCATCTCCACCATCATCTTTATGACTTGAAGTAGGCATGTTATTGTCATTCACATTGCTTAGGGCTTGCATAATCATTGCTAGACTACCCTTGCACCATTAGTGTCATCACTATGGGTAGTAGACCCTTGTTTTCATCACCATCACAATCACCACTAACTGCAATGTGGGTGGCATCTCTATCATCGCCATCATCATTATCACCAACATTTGCATTTGACATCATGACTAGTAGCACATGGCCCTGGGGGGTCCACTAGGGTTTACTGTATGCTACCATGTGATTGTAAGGGAGGGGGGTTATTTAAGGGAATGAAGGTACATCTTATAAGGTAAGGTCCCATAAATAGGGGGTAGATAAGGGGTATTTTCATATATTTCTTGCACGCAGGTGACGTCTCCTTATTACTACTACTGAATCCCCCGCGCACATGGCACATGGTCATCATAGGTAGTAGTTTTACTATCTTTGGCACTACTATCATCATCATTAGTAAGCAAACGTTGGTGGCCTACCCCTACATAATCAACAACATCATCATCATCAAAACCATAGCATGTATTATCATCATCATCAATAGTAGCATGGCCATGGGAAGCAACATTGTCATCATCATCATTATCACCTTCACAGTGGTAGGTGAATTAGGTGTCCAACCTCTATTAACTCCCAAGACAACACCATCGGATAAGAGCCAATAATCTCTCTTAGCAAAACTATCCTAATTAATATTACTAAAAGCAAAACAAGATCCCCTCTATTACTTTCTTTTTATTGAGAGCTTAATCTAGTTGTTTAAGAGTTCAAATGTTTAAACTTACATATTTTCTTATTTTTAGGAGATGTAAATCCACTGGGTTGCTTGTGAGCATTGCTTTCCCAAGATTGAAAGGTTGTAAATAATGAATTTCCTCTTTTCATTCCATATGTTTATTTCAACATGAAAAGCATGTATTTCAGTATGATCTTCTTTGATAAGACACTACAAGGCTTCAAGACCCACTACAGGATTGCTACTGCAGAGTTGTAAGAATCATTGTGAAAATTGTAGAGTTGCGGATAGAGAACTATGACTTTTAATTCCACGTTTGTATCCTAGTGCAAATTTGTATATATTTCAGCATATTCTTCCCTAATATAGCACTTCAAAGCTTCAGAATCGATAAAACTTCAAGAGCTACAAAATTTTAGACTATGCAAGTATTAAGCATGGCCACATGAGAAAGTCTACAGATTTCATTCCATGAATCCATCTTCAGCACATCGCCATCAAGGTCTAAATCCACGAAAGTCTCAATCACCTATTGTTTTAGGTCTTTTTCTCCTCACATTGTGTTATCCATCCCTTTCAATATCTCTCATGTATTTCCTTCTTATTAAGGTCCCTCTCTCTTGCCAAGTGGCAAATGTACCACTAAACACACAAAATTTCTACGCAAGGTCACAAATACTACTTTGGGACTACAAATCCTATCAAGAGGATTGCACTTCCTACTACACGAATGCATTCAAAACTAACTAACAAAAACATGTAGCAAACATGTGAGTTACCACTTAAGGCTCCCATCCATTAGCATGAATCTTGCTATGGGTAAGAAAATGTTAAAGAAGTAGCGTTTTACTATGTAACTAGTTTGTTAGCATGCACTAACATGTCCACGATAAAGCATTTTCACATACCATGATTACCCTACCCCTTGATTTGAAAGGTAAATTGTAAACAAACCTTTATTTGAAAATACAAACCGTATCTTACAAAGACATGCTTTGGCTTCAAAAATCTTGTCAATTAGGATACCTACACATAAAATTGCCTATAAAATTTTATCAGTAACTCGGTTTGCCGAGATTTATAAGAAAGATTGTAGCTCCAATTTCAAACTATAGCTTATCAAAAGATATTAGAGTCAAATTCCAAATATTTTGGCCCTAAAAAACCTGTGCATATAGTCTATAGTCCTGCATTTTTGTATGCATTCTTCTACAAACATCAAACTTCTAGAGCGCATATCTTACACATACGTGCTCAATTGGATACCAACTTGGCAAGGATCTTTCATAGTGCGAGTTTCAAGAGTTGAAGAGGATGTTCATAGCCTGGGCCTCCCAGATTTCCTGTTTTCGAGCTCCAGCAGCCTTGTTCTACAGCGAAGATAGAAGCAAATATGCTATCTATTGACAAGTTTCATTAACAAGTTCGTCCATGGGGTTCATTCCACAGCAAATGTCTGTTTGTGTTGGTTTACCTGTTACATAGTTTTAAGCTGCAGGTCATCCAGTTGGGTGTAATTGGGAGGTGGTCTATGTAACAGGAGGCCGGCTGCTGACCGTGCTTTCTGGGGGGATCTCAGCGAGGCTGGTGGAGACTCGTAGCGTGCTTCTGTGATGTAGATGATCAGGGCAGTGCATGCATGATCACGATGATTGATTGTCACGATCATTTGGACGTTCCGGGTGGCCATCTTGTCAGCGTGTTTGAAGGAGCTATTTCTCTACATAGAGAGTACCTTTGATGTGCTGTGTGTGCTTAAGGACAGTCGACATGGCCTGGTACTGCATGTTGGAAGCGCTATGGGTTTGTTTTAGTATTGCAGTAGGTCAGACAGCCAGGTATTTCACGCAAGCGAACAATTAATGGTTGGGGACTTTTGAGGACTACTTTGAATAAAAGCTCGCAGGGGTTTATCTGCTTTCCTTTATCTACTCACGAAGAATGAATGGGGTGCTCTCAGCTCTGTCATGAATGGCACCTTCAATTGCTTTTGTAAAAGTTGGTGTGTCAAGAAGATTCGTATGCTTCTTGTCTCGCTGGAGATGCAAAGAGCAAGAAAACTAGAAGAAAACCAGTAATGCTTTTGAGAAAAATTAAATGGGTAGAAAAGCCTAGCAAAGTTTTTCAATGAAAAGATAAATGTTTAAGAAAGCATTAAGCTTTTTAAACTCATGTGTGTTAGAGGAAACCTATATAAAGCTCAAGATCTAAGAAGTGAGGGGCCCTTTCTCATGTGTATGTATTTTACTTCTCATATGAGAGAGAAGAGGGTCACACAAGAATTAAGGTGGGCTGTAGAAACAAGAGTTTTATTAGGTAGTGCCTATTACTTTGGAGTCTTCCAACTTTGTGGAAGTGATAAGTCTTGTGGATTTACGAGTTTATAGACAGCTTGAGGTAAGTTTTTATGACATTGGTATTTATAATTACTGTGTGTGTTTTGTATCCTACAACTACGTGAGGTAATAATTTCTTGTTAGATTTCAGATTTGTGTGCTTTGTATCCTACGATTACGTGAGGTAAAAATTTCAACTTTTAACAAGGCCAATAAATATATTGGCAATCTATGTCATCTTGTTTTCGGATTGTGTGAGAGAATTATCTTCGAACACCGCTCATGAAATAAATTTTTTTGTGCCCCCATTGAGGAGTGCCGAAAATTGACTTTGCTTGAGATTTTTGAATTGTTGTGCTTGAGACCGTTTTCCAATGGCCAATTCTTTTTCAGAATTTCATGGTACGAAAGGAGAGGACCCTTTAGCCACTACAAGATATAGACCTTATAGCGACGTTTAAAGCGACGAAAATACAAACAACAAAATTTGCCCCCGTCGTCGCAAAAAGCGTCGTTATTGACGACGCCATAGAATCGTCGCTATAACCGTCACTATATGCGTAGCGACGCATATAGCGACGGTTACAGAGAATTTGCGACGCTGATAGCGACGGCAATAGCGACGCGTGCAGTAAATTTGCGACGCAAATAGCGACGGTAACAGAGAAAAAAAAAATTTGTGGCAGGGCAGCAAGCTGCCCTGCCACATATAGCACTGTGTGCTGTATGAGAGCCATACAAAATAGTTTCTGCACTGCTTCATACAAAGCGTTTGCAAACAAAAAGAATGTATACTGAAATCATAAAACTGATGGATGAAATAAATACATGATATCGCATAAAATGCGATTGGTACAATCATAAAACAATATCACTAATACATAGAAAATGTCTACATAGATCGGGCGACTAAAAACTAAAGGTATGTGAGCTCTAAGGATCCAAGGGCGAGCTACAAATCGTCGTCCCCCGAAAGCTCTTCCCGCTGTAAAGGAGCATCAAACGAATTCTGCAGAAAAAGAAACAACATATCAATCCACCATACAATAATGCATTCAAATATCTCATGGTAACTACGGACAAGAAAGATGAGTGACTTACTGGGCCGCCGCGTCTATACAATCGGTCGATCAATGATCTGAGACCGTGCCTCTCCGCATATCGAGTCTCAAGGCCTTGCGGATCGCGATTTGTAATGGAGTGCTACAAAGAAAACAAAATGCTAACTGTTAGAAACATGATTGTCAGTACAAAGAATATCTCAAAAAAACAAATAAGCAAAACAAAAGAGAATCTTACAAAGTCCTCCAAATATGTCCTGTGGCCGCCACTCCCAAGATGATGTACCGATCCGGCCTCGATTCGTGCCCTCGCCGCCTCCCGCTGCTGACTCCAACGTCCTGGCGAATTTGTAGCCTCCTCCCTCAGTCGGTGCCAGTCGTCTGCATCTAACCACTCAGGCTTTGGAGCCCCACTCTTGATTGCCTTGCGTGCGTCGGATCGTCTATGTGACATGTATGCACGCATGCAATCCATCATCCAGCCCGTAGAGAATCTATCCACTGCGGCTGGCACCGGGAACTCCTCGTGCAAGGATGCTACTATGTACTCCTTGCTCCCCTCCGGTATGTTCCTCCAATGATCCAGGACGTTGTGCCGAAAAACTTGTTGGCACAACTCCCTCATGCGAGCCATCACCCTCCTCCCCTCATCATTCATGATGATGGCTCCTGACCTGCCATCCACTAGGTATCCATAATCCCTAGGAGTGTGCCTTGTATGGGCCCTCTCCCATCTCCGTCCACGCTCCTGGGCATATCCAGGAGACCCCTGAACATCCAGTGTACCGACGGGGGTACCCTCTCCCGGAGTGCCACACAAAGGGGTGCCGCCAGAGGGTGTGCCACCAAAAGGAGTGCCACCAGAGGGGGTGCCACCAAAAGGAGTGCCACCAAAAGGCGTGACATCTGCCGACGGCTGCGCAAAAGCCGGAGTAACTGGAGTGGACGTCCCCACAGGTGTGACAATCCTGGCGGTGACCGAGCTCCAGCTGAACGACGAGACGGAGACACCGCGTCCGTGTCTCCACAGCAGCACCCCCCTGATCCTCCTGCAGTCGCAGTCCCTCCCTCTGGCCCAAGTCGCGAGCGTCGAGATCGTCTACTCGAAGCTGAAGCATCTGATCGCGCCGAAGCTGATCTAGTAGAGCGCCCTGACGAAGAACGAGACAGCTCCTGATCTGCTATCTCTCTGAATCTCGCGAGCTGATCTGGAGACATACGTGCCATCATCTCCTGAAACTCCTCATCGCTCATCCCTCGACTCATCCTGAAAATGTCGATACCTGCACAGATAAAAAATAATGTTAGAATAATCAATTTAAACTATACAAAGCACATTAATAAAATCATTTTTGAAAAATCCCTCTTAAAATGCATATCTTATCTACCTTTATGGAAGATCTAAACAACGAATTGAGTAATACAATTCTCCAAGAATGAAGTATTCTATGGTCCCATGTTAATCTCCTGACACAACTCTGCATACACTAGAAGGTTGATAGACATGTCACCACAAAACAACGAGTCTGTCTCGTTCTCAAAAAATTCTACGACTTCTGTATTTCCATCATTGTTAGCCGATGCAGGCTCCAAGCTTGCGGTGGCCTCCACCCCTTGTAATTTCGATCCCTCTATTTTCATATTTTCTTCATCTATGCCTGGAACATCGCTTTGATCGTATACTCTCACACCTAGAGGAGTTGAAGGTATAACATACCACCATCGAGGTTGTCGGGGATTTGGATAGAAGATTACCTGTTCACAAACACTTACAAACCGTCTTCAAACCATTGTGACATAAACCATGTCGTATTACAATTAGCAAGCAAATGCCTAGTTGCACCTGTTCACAATGGGCCGGCAACACGAAGGTGTCGCGCAAATCCATCCATTTTTTTTCGGAATCTATTTCGAGAAATCCAGATGGACCTCGTCGAACTGTTGCGCCAGCTCCTCCAAGTACCACTTTGAACCACTGCACGTCGAATATTATCATAGAGAAGCTACGGTAATCCACCGTAATAATACTTTGCAAATTCCCAAAATACTCCATTTTCATCCACAACCGTGTTCGGATCCGTTGCTCGTCGCCGGCTCTCTTGCTCAAACCTTGCCATGACACCACAGTCCATTTTGGAGCGCATTTTGTCAATACGCTCCACCCGAAAATGCCGTCCGCGCAACCACGCTGCACTATATATTTTGTACTGCACATTGAAACACTCAAATTAGATGTAGCAAGCAAATTTAGATACGACACATTCTAAACCCCTCATTACCTTTGGACTACATCCCCTCGAGAACTCCCACTCCTCCATTGAGACCTCTGTCCCTTCGCTAGATGCTGCGGTCAAGGCTCCATGCAACCATCGTGTTGACATAAACCGCGGCATCTCCTCCATGCCTTCGGGATATCGAATCGGTCGGTGACGCGTACTGCGTCGGAATTCAGCTCGTGCTTCCTCTCGATCTTGCCTTGCAATCTGGTACTTGGCGAGCCACGTCTCCATGGAGGCATGGTGCAACATACAAAAGCGATTCACCTTCTCTTCCATTGAGGCATCCATTCTTTTTTCTACCCCATTTCCAACCACCACATCTCCAGTCAGCCTGTCATCGTCCTTCAGCGTCCATAGCATTTCATTGTCTGGTTCCACCGTTGATAGCCATTGTGAGATATGCACTAACGCCTCTGACACCAACCAACCTTCCGCCATGCTACCTTCCGGACGAGCTCGTTGTCGCACAAAGCCTTTCAGGGTTTTCATGAAGCGCTCCAGGAAGAACATCCATCGCGTATGGACAGGTCCAGCAATCTCCACTTCATCCACAAGATGCACAAGAAGGTGAACTTGTATCGTGAGCATGCTAGTGGGCAGGTATTTCTCAAAGAGACAGACCGTCTCAACTGCTCCCCGCCTTGCGGATTCAATAGAGGACGTCTTAATCTCTTTCTGTGAGATCCATTGCACCAAAGTCGACAGCTTGTAAATGGCCCCGCGAATTTCTGGAGTTAGGCATCCCGCGATCGCGATCGGTAGGACAAACTGCCACAAATGAGAAAGCATTAAGAATAATGGTCACTTTTCGAATTTCAAAATGTCCACGCTAATTAAAATCCATTCTGTTCACAAACCTGACATATCTTATGCCAATCATGGGATTTTAGCCCAGAAATTTGGTCATCTTTAGAAAATGCGGACCTGAGAGAACGCATCATACCCGTCAGAGTGCGGATAGACTTGATTACTTGCTTCACAATGCGCTCTTCTTTGGTAGACAAAACCCAGGGAGCGCGAGGAAGCTGCACTCCCCCTTCAGCACTCGACTGCGGCCAAAGCGCCTCCATCTTACCTACCTCCTTTAAATCCATTCGTGACCCTATAGTGTCTCTCTTTCCTGTGATGTGGTCCCATAGCAAGCTGCCCACATTTTTGAAAATATGCATGGGATCCAACAAGTGGTTGACCTGTAAGTGGGTCCAATATGGCAACTCGTAGAAAACTGAGAACCGCCACATTCCATTTGGATGTGAATCCGGGTTTACCATTTTCAGCTCGTACCAGCTTGCAGCGTTCATACGTGCTGGAGGTCGTCCAAGAAAACCTTCCTTGAGTTCATGATCCTCCGGCAAGAAAGCGGCGTGTCCTTGATATACCATCTTCTTCATGGTTCATGACCTTCGAGAGTCTAACTGTGGCCCACACAATGGACATGCATGATAACCTGAGGTAACGAGACCTGCAAGGCGATCCACGACCTAGTGAATACTTGATTGAATGAAATAAAATATAGATATTACCGGCGAGAACAAAGGTCTGCTCACCTGAGCACTCTCCCAATCCCGGAAAGTCATGCATCGTCCACATGAGAATGGCTCGAATGTTGGCTGACCGCCGACCATCGCGCCTGCTCATATCTTGCACCGTGACCCCCTCCTCCCACAAAATCTTAAGCTCATCGACTAATGGACGGGGATGAGCGGAAAGTGTCTGAGGACTTTTTGAGGGATGGTTTGCCCTTGCAAGTCCTGTCGATACCTGTGAGCACCACACTTTGGGCATGTCTCCATAGTCTCGTATTCATCTCGAAACAATATGCAGTCGTTGATACATGCATGGATGTTATTGTAGTCCATGCCAAGCTTCCGTAAAACATGTCGCGCATCATCACGAGACTCAGGTATGGTGTTTGCAGGTGGCAATATATGATATTTCAATAACCTGAAAAAATCATAAAACATCTTGAAAAATCTATCCATGTTTGCAATAATACTGTTTTAAAAAAAAAACAATGAAGTCTGTGTGCAAGGTACATGAATAACTCAGTCACACTCATATCGCTCCAACCGTATTTTGCTTGCACACTTAAGAGTGCAAGCAATGTCTTCAACCGAGATACTCGGCACCCATCATATAATGGTATGGATGCTTCCTCTCTGAGCGGGTCAGATGTCTCAACATCCATGGGAATCAATGCATCGATCATTGCCTCCATCTCAGGCTCCAAGATTGTAGGCAAGTCGGGAAGGTTGTTTGTCTCCTCTGGCATTGACGGTATAGATGGGCCTTGCGAGTGGTCGATTGGCTCCTGCAATCCATCCATCGCACGTCCACGAACTCTTCTAATTGGATGCAAAGGGTGCACTCCCCCTTGGGTCGAGACATCACCCCCCTGGATACAAAATTTACCAACAAGACCCAATCTTATTGTGTATGGTTTTCAATTAGCTTGAGAGTACAATGCATGAAAAATGCTAACTTCAAATTACCGTTTGCTGAAAGTCTGCAATCGCCTGATCAATGATCTCAGATTGAAACTCGCCAAATCGTCGTATGTGTTCTATAGACAATCGGCGTTTTCGTCTAATTGCCAACTTGCATTGAGAGCAAGGACATGGGACACGCTGATTAAGATACGACTCGCGGTCTTGAACAATAGGACCTTCTTCGTTTGCCATCTTATCTACATCACAGCAAACAAGGCTTAAATGGATAGCTTTATGGAGATGTACGTCAAGTTGCAAGTTGACCATAAACCTTGCATTGTATATAGTAGTCGAGAGATTTTCCGATGTTATATCTCGGCCTTGTATCATGCTTAACGATTTGTTTGTCCCAGTAGATAATTTTTTGTTATATCTCGACTTTGAGTATAAGTAATCCATTTTAAAATTAATGCGCGCCATAGTCATAAGACCTGAGAGAAATTATCCTATACTCAATTTAAGGGTTTCTTCTTCTATAACAATAATTTTGGGTTCATTTTGATGAAGTACGTGGCCGTATGCAAAGCACATTGCATACCATTATCAATACGTATATTATCTTAAATTTCCTTCCCTTCCCTCTCCCTCTCCCTCTCTTTCTCTCCCTCTCCCTCTCTTCCTCTCTTTCTCTCACCCTCTCCCTCTCCCTCTCGTTCTCTTTCTCTCCCTCTCTCGTTTCCTCCCTCCCCCTCCCTCTCCCTCTCCCTCCCTCTTTCTCCCTCTCCCTCGCTCCCTCTCCCTCCCCCTCCCTCTTTCTCTCCCTCTCTCATTTCCTTCCCCTCCCCCTCCCTCTCCCTCTTCTTCTCCCTCTCCCTCTCTTTCTCTTTTTCTCCCTCTCCCTCTCTATCTCTCTTTCTCTCTCATTTCCTAAACAAGCAAAAAATAAAGTGATTTAAACATCCTCCAAGCAAAAGGGAGAGGGAGAGATACAATGCACTCTCCCTCTCTTTCTCTTTCTATCCCTCTCTCATTTCCTTTCCCTTCCTCTCCCTCTCACTCTCTTTCTCTCTCATTTCCTCTCCTAAACAAGTAAAAAATAAAGTGATTCAAACATTAAACAAGCAAAAGGGAGAGGGAGGGAGAGAGAGAATGCACTCTCCCTCCTTCTCCCTCTCTTTCTCTTTCTCTCCCTCTCCTATTTCCTCCCCCTCCCTCTCCCTCTCCCTCTATTTCTCTTTCTCTTTCTTTCCCTCTCCCTCTTCCTCTCCCTCTCCCTCTCCCTCTCCCTCTCCCTCTCTTTCTCTCTTACTCTCTCGTTTCCTCTCCTAAACAAGCAAAGAAGAAAGTAATTTAAACATTAAACAAGCAAAAGGGAGAGAGAGAGAGAATGCACTCTCCCTCTCTTTCTCTTTCTCTCCCTCTCTTTCTCTCCCTCTCTCTCCCTCTCCCTCTCCCTCTCCTTCTCTTTCATTTCCTCTCCTAAACAAACAAAAGAGAACGATTTAAACCTTCAACAAGTAAAAGAAAGAGAGAGGGAGACTCACCAATGAGATATGGCGAGCGTGGGCGGCTTCTCTTTGCAACGAGGGCTCCTCCTCTCCTTCACGAACAACGACGATGGCGATGGCGGCGGCGGCAAGTCTCTTCCTCCTCTTCTCTCACAAAGCCTTGCTCTCTCCCTCGCTCTCTCCCTCGCTCTCGCTCTCAAAAGGCGAAGAAAACAAAATGAAAACGGCGCTCTGGTTTCGGCCGCGCTTTTTTTCCCTGCGGCGTCGCAATTGGCGTCGCAAATAGCGACGCATATAGCGACGCCAATTGCGACGCATATAGCGACGCCTATAGCGACGCCGACATCCGCCGTCGCTAATCGGCGTCGCTATTGCCCCATTCCCTTGTAGTGAGCAATTCCTCAAAATTGAGCTTGGATGCATAATCCAGTGAATAACTAACATGAGCTTAATGAAACTTCAAATTTTAAAAATTCCATTGCTAGTATTGCATAGATCGGATATGAGGCTTGTGCATGGTGAGCAAAAGAAGCTCTCCCATACTCTTTTTTCTTATAAAAATTGAAATCACAACTCACAAAACTCAAAAAAGAACTTAAATAAGAGTAAAGAAATTGAGTGATACACTATTGCATGTGATTTTTCCCTATACATGGAGTGGACATCTCCTCCATGCCCTATTTATAATATTAAAATGAATATTGCTTTGCCCAAAGATAGGCCCTTTACAATCACTCTTTTTGTAAGAGAGTTTGAGTTGACTGAATTAATGATTACAATTAGTTACACAACTAAAACGGTTGAGAGCCATAAAATATTTCTAAAATATCTTCAGTATATCTTTTAAAATTCTCAAGTACCAATAAATATTTATAAAGAGGATGTATGCATACATTAGAATAAATGACAGTGTGTTTATTTAAATAATTTAATAAAAAAGTCTTTGAAAGAAATTGCACTTGCCACATATATTCAATTGATCTTGCTCTACACATCAGCTTTGTCCAAAATTCAAAAAATCATGTTAGAAAAATAATTAACTAAATAAATACAGCTAGCCATAATAAATCAACTAATCATTGGAATTTCATTAAATAATAAAAGCACTTAGACGTTAATAGTTGAGATATAAATACTATGGCATAATTTACATATAGCTTGATCCGCGTTCACACTTACAAATCTCATATCCTTTACAACTATATATATCATCTCTCACTTGACTTAGGTCTCACCTATATATACTAACTCTACATCAATATGAATCATTCTTTGGGAGCATGTCTTGTGTATCTCTCTCGTACTCTCTCTCTCTCTCAACATGGTATCAGAGCTATGGATGCATAGCAACAACAAGGAATATAAGTTGTTTATACTTGATTGAATTCTTTGCATAAGCGATGATTTGATACATGAACTTGTTCAAATTAGAAGTATTAGTTAATTTTGTCTTTAAAAACAAAACCTATCAAAACCGCTTGTCAATCGGAGTTCTGGATCAAAAGTTATGACAGTTCAGGATTCAAGACAATAATTCTGCTCGAATTTGCAATTCTTTATTTAAAACTGTAATTCTAATTACAGTTCGTTAATCCCCAATTACAGTTCGTTAATCGCTCGTCTTCGTTAATGACATTGATTACAACAAGCAAACATCTTGCTATTTTTAGCGATGTTTTATTATCGTTCGCGTTCTTTGCTCGACTGAAATAGTACTTTTCTTATACGCGTTATCTTGTCTTGCACGTTACGTCTCTCTATTTCGGGCTTTTGTTTTAGTTACTCAATACTTTTCATCGTTCTTACGTGTATCTCCCTATTTTGATTGTCATGCGTCTCAACTACGCTCGTCTTGATCATGGTTTGCAGATTCTGCGATCTCATCTTATTTGTTTTCTCTCGACATACAGGCATGGCCAATTGCGTAATTGTTAACGGATATCCGTCTGGCCAACGTTCGATTCCCTTTTTTCAAGGACAAGGCTTTCCTGGGTGGAAAGCAAAGATGATGCTAATTCTTGAAGGTGACGAATTATTTGATATTGTTTTGGGCGACCTATCTTGCCCAGTTCAACCTATTGATGTGATGAATAACAATCCTATGATTACTAATGGCCCGTTATTTGAACAATGGAAAATTGATCATACTGATTGGATTCGTCGTGACAAAGCGGCTCGTCGTTATATATTGTCCGCACTTCCTGACTCACTTATGTTGGATGTCTTTCATCTGGAAACCTCTCATGCTGTTTGGGAGTATCTTATCTCAACGTTTGAGAAGAAATCGGTTACCGAAATTTTATATCTCCAAACTTGTTTGAAGAATCTTCAATATAAGGTTGGTACTTCTATGCACTCTCATATCGAGGCTTTTAAAGACATTATCAATCAACTTGATGCTGCCAGCGCTCCTATTGCTAAAAATCAGATTGTTACTCAACTTCTTCATACCATCAAAGATCCTTTATATGACAATATCATCACTATTTTGTCTAACAAGGATGATATCGACTTTGACAAAGCATGTATATCTCTTATTGAATATTCTCAACGTCATGGGCATCATTTGGAAAAATCTGATGTTGTTTTGGTCACTCGCAAACAAAGGGATTTTGATGCTGCTTTTGTTGCTCGCAAGCGTCCCGCTTCACATTTTTAGCAGGGTGGACGCTCTAATCAAGGTAGTAAATCTTCTCGTCTTGCTTATCCTAACAAACATTGTTCTTATTGTGATAAGAAAGGCCATGTGGCTTCTGATTGCTGGGCACGTCAATATGATGAGGAGCATGGAGTTACTACAAAGCAACCTCGCTCGTCCAAAAGTTTTCTTCCTTGTGATTATTGTGCACATACATGTCATCCATCTCGTCGTTGTTATAAACGCAGATATGATGAAGAACGTTCTTGAGCTTATATTGTTCAACAAACTACAACTGATGATGATCATACTCATCAGGAGCTCAATTTATCCATCATGATATCTCTCCAGAAAAGATACTTCATGTTCATGATGGTTCTCTATTCATTGTTGATTCAGGTGCCACTGGAAACATGACATACCAATCGCAATGGCTTCACAATTATCATTCTCTTTCTGTCAAGAAGCTTGTTTACCTTGCGGATGATACGACTTGTCAAGTCAAAGGAGTGGGTGATTTATATTTGGGGACTTTTTCATCCACTAGAATATTAAGAGGAGTTCTTCATGTTCCAGATTTGCAAAGAAATCTTCTTTCTGTTGCTCATCTAGTTGATCTTGGTATGTTTGTTGGCTTTGATCATAATCAATGTCGTATAGAGAAAGATGGACATACTATAGCAGTGGCTCCTTGACATGGTAATCTATTTGAGCTATCATTGAACGATACAATTGCAAATGTTGTTACTGCCCCTGGAGATGCAGATTGCAAATTATGGCATCAACGATTTGCACACTCCGATTTTGCCAAAATTCTTGATCTTCATCGTCATGGTCTTGTGCAAGGTATGGATCTTAAATCTCATCCATGTATGGGAATATGTGATTACTGTGCACTTGGAAAACACCATCATTCGCCTTTCCACACTTCTACTTCATCACATTCATGTGCTCTCTTGGATTTGGTTCATACTGATATTTGCGGTCCTTTTCTGCCTCAAAGTCTCAATATCGATATTTTATAACTTTCATTGATGATTTCTCACGGTACACACATGTCTATCTTCTTCGACATAAGTCTGAGGCTTTACAAGATAAGTGTGGAGCTTCAAACTGGATTCTCTATAAAGATGCTTCGCAGTGACAATGGTGGTGAATATGTATCCAATCTATTTGATGACTTCTGTAAGGATCAAGGTATTCATCATGAGTTTACAGTTCCTTATTCTCCTCAGCAAAATGGTGTTGCTGAGCGCAAAAAACGCACTATTCTTAATGCTATACGTTGCATGCTTATACACTCTGGTTTGTCTCGAAAGTTTTGGACTGAAGCACTTCTAACAGCCGTTTTTATTCAAAATCATCTTCCAACAACTGCACCTGCTGGTAAAATTCCTATAACAATCTGGACAGGGAAAACACCTTCAATCTCTCACTTTCACACATTTGGCTACATTGCTTATATTCATGTGCCCAAGGACACTCGACATAAGTTGGATTCTCTAGGTTTGAAAATTATTTTTCTTGGTTATTCAGATCATTCCAAAGGTTACAAATTTTATGATCCTTCTACTCAAAAGGTTATCATTAGTCGTGATGCTATATTTGATGAGAAGACTATGGGTGGCACATGGTCGTCAGATGTTTCAGATGATACACAGTCTTTGCTTAGTGCGTTTCCTTACTTGCTTTGTGAGTCTACTAATTCTGATGATCATAAACCTCCTTCACCTCCAAAGAAGATTGATGAAAATTTGGAGATCTATGTCGATCTTCCTATTGAGATAGAGCATGGATTCTATTCTATTGAATATGATGTCTTTGATGATGCTATGTCTGTCCAAGAGGATCCAATATCGTATATGGAATCTATCAATTCATCTCAAAGGGATCAATGGCAAGAAGCTATTCAAGCTGAGTACGATTCTTTAATCTCCAAAGGTATATGGATTCTTACTGAACTCCCCCCAAATTGTGTTCCTATCAAATGTAAATGGGTTTATAAAACCAAGACCAAAGCTGATGGCTCGTTTGATAAGTTCAAAGCACGACTTGTTGCAAAAGGTTACTCGCAGATTGCATGAGTAGATTATTAAGAAAAATTTTCTCCCGTTGTGTGCTCCACAACTATTCGTATGATTTTGGCTTTTGCAACACTATTTGATCTAGAAATTCACCAAATGGATGTTAAAACGGCTTTTCTCAATGGAGATCTTGAAGAAGAAATCTATATGGAGCAACCTAAAGGTTTTATGATTGCAGGAAAGGAGCATCTTGTATGCCAGCTTCATTGTGCATTATATGGATTGAAGCAAGCCTCTCGTGCTTGGTATATTAAGATTGATCAGTTCCTCACATCTAAAGGTTTTGTTGCATGTTTTACTGACCCAAATCTTTACATCAAAAGGGAAGACAAAGGTTTTATTATTCTTGCTCTATATGTTGATGATACTATTCTTGTGTCAAATAATATTGTTTTCTTGGATGTTATGAAGAAGCTTTTATCGACTGCATTTGAAATGGTGGATCTTGGTGAGATACATTCTTGTTTGGGTATTCAAGTTCAACGACACCGACAACAATGCATTCTTCTTCTTTGCCAGACAAAGTTTATTAATGATATTGTTAAGAAGTTTGGGTTGACAAATGCGCACTCTACCAACATTCCCATTCTTTCGAGCTCTACCAAGGGTACATCTACAACACGCAATGAAGAATCAGCCATTCATCAACCTTTTGCTAATCTTGTTGGTTGTCTTCAATTTATTGGTTTAAACACAAGACCAGATATTTTATTTGCAGCTAACTTTTTGGGACAATATCTTTCTTCCCCTTCCACTATTCATTGGAGTGCTGCAAAACATATTCTAAAGTACCTCAAGGGTACTAAGGAATTTGGTCTTATTTATCGTCATCGAGAGGATTCTTCTTTATCTTGTTCAACTTCTCTTGACCTTATTGGATATACAGATGATGCTGATTGGGCAAGTTCACACTTATCCATGCAATCTACAAGTGGGAATTGTTTCTTTGTAAATGGATGTTTGGTTTCTTGGCCTAGCAAGAAACAATGATGTGTTGCGATTTCTAAAATTGAGGCCGAATATATTGTTGCATCATTAGCAGCTCGCGAGCTAGTTTGGCTTCGACAACTATGCTGATTTGGGACATCCTTCATCATCTAGTACACCTCTTCAATGCGATAACCAAAGTGCTATTAGTCTTACCAAAGACTATATACAACATAGTAAATCAAAGCATATTGCTATTCATTATCATTATGTTCGACATGAAGTCAAGAAAGGTTCCATTATGGTGGAGCATTGTCCCAATGATCAAATGGTTGCAGACATCTTCACAAAAGCTCTTAGTGAAGCTCGCTTTAGTTCATTAAGACATGCACTTGGTATTGTTCCAAGTTCTTCTCTCACTAATTGAGGCATGTATCATTGTATTCAAAAAAACTTTATAGTAAATCATTTTTGTATCATAGGTATGTGTAGGGGCTCAAGTTTTTCCCTTGTTCTCCCCAAGGGTTTTTTCACTCGCAACTAGAGACCTTTGTTTGAGTGGGGATGTTACAACTATATATATCATCTCTCACTTGACTTGGGTCTCACCTATATATACTAACTCTACATCAATATGAATCATTCTTTGGAAGCATGCCTTGTGTATCTCTCTCCTACTCTCTCTCTCTCTCAACAGGATAGACGTCCCTATCATCAACCTTCCACCCATGATGAAAAATAATTTTCTCTTAGGAACGTACCCCACGCTTACGGGAAAATCATTCAAGGCACTCATGCGATTGTGAAATAAGGTGTTTGATACTTTGTTGATCTATCTTAATCATAAATTATGAGCCCATTAAATAATGTTTTCATATTGGTAATGCATGTACTATGGATAAAAGTTCATTGTTATATGTATTATACTTAAGTTCAGAAGGTTGCAATTTACAACTAAAGTATGCAATTGGATGATCTTCTTGCATCCATATAGCACCAATGCTAGAACCATTAGGGTCAATAAACATTTAGAAAGAATGGTCTATTGAAATTAAGGAGTTGTAAAACATGTGCATGAGTTAATGCATCCTTTAAAGGATCATTGTTGGTTATGGCCCTGATAAAATACAATACCTTTCTTTAATAATACAGTTAAATATAACAAAGAAAGTAATGAAAAGTTTTTAACAAATTTACGGTAAAAGCTGGCTAAATCTAAAAGGGAGTGGACTTCATGCATATTTTTGGGTGCAGGTTATGTATTAATAGTCTCAATTTTGCATAGATCAACTTGTATTCCTTTAATAGATAGAATATGACCTAAATACTCAATTTTTGTTTGAAAAAAAGTGCACTTTTTTGGGTTAGCAAAAATATGATTTTATTTTAGTAAACTAAAGGCTAAAGATAAATGATGTTCATATACTCTTTCAATTTTACTAAAAGCAAGGATATCATAAAAAAAGATAATAACACAATGCTGAAAATTTAGAAAGATTCGATTCATCATCCTATTAAAAGTGGTAAGTGCACTAGTAAGACCAAAGGGCATTACTAGAAATTTGTAATGGCCAAATTGGGTCCTAAACGTAGTTTTATAAATATCAGGGATACCCATGCATACTTGATGATAACTAGAATTAAGGTCAATCTTACTAAACACAATAGCACCTTGCAATTTATCTAATAGATCATCCACACAAGGAATTGGATATCAATTTTTAATAGTAATTTTATTTAGAGCTCTGTAGTCAATATACATACAATAGGTTTGATTCTTTTTCTTTACGAAAAGAATAGGGGCTCCAAAAGGTGAACTCTTAGGCTGTACTAATTTTCTATTTAGTAAATTTTCAACTTTCTTTTGGATTTATTTTTGTTCTACCTTATTATAGCAATAAGAAGCTTTAGAGAGAGGTTGACTACTACCAGGTAGAAGGTCAATTTGATGATCCTCGGGTCGTGATGGAGAAACTTGAAGATACAAATCAGAAGAAAAACAATGAAATTTTTTATTAATAAAAATTTGTTGTCATATGGTCAACTTAGAATTAGCAGGTTTGACTTCATTAAGTAATATGGGAAAAGCTTTAGATTGTTTTGAAATTGCATGCTTTGCTTGAATATGGCTAATTAAGTGATATAATTTAGTGTTTGTTAGTACTTCAAGAAAAAAAAGTTTACCTTCATGTTGAATATGCATCGAATGGGTGTCATAATTAATTAGGATTAAATTGATGCCACCAAGACATGCCTAAAATTACATCAGCATATTGTAACGATGCCACTAGAGAATTTTGTTTTCTCTATAAGGTTCAATGCAAATTTCTAATCCATGTACTTCTTTAGTTTCATTATGTCGTTGTCCTGAAAATACAACCTTAATTTTAGAAGTGAGCAAAACAGTTCTAAGTTGCAATTTTCAGACTATCTTTTTTGAAATAAAGTCATGCATACTTCCGTCATTATGCAAAACAATCATTTCATAATTATGAATTGTACATCTCATTTTCGATAAAGCATAGATAGAAATTTTACCAAGAGGTTCATCAATGTTATTAGAGTTTTCTCCCATAAGCGTGGCTTTATCAAAATCAAACATTGCTTCAAGGTCTTGAGTTGCTTCGTTAGCTCCAAGTTAATGTAAATGTGCAGTAGGTTTTCTCCAATCAGAAGTGTTACCCATAGGACAACGACTCACAATATGGCTAGAGCGATTATATTTATAGCAAATTATATTCTTGGAATTAGTATTTGAGACTTGGATTCATATTTTTAGATTCAAACATGACTTAGGAAAAGTAGAAGATAGATGAGAAATCTTGGAATTAGAATTTGAAGTAGAGTGGCTAACATTATTATAAAAATTTCTCATTCAAGGTTGGCAATTAGGACCATTCTTGCTAAATTCAAAGTTGGAAACATGAAAATAATTAAAAGTAGAGTTGTTGTAACCCATATTATTTTCCATGGAAGCTGAAATTTTTTCTTTTCGGCACCATGTGCCAAAGACATAGCCTCATCCAATGTGTTGAGTTTAAATTGTTCACTTGAGCTTAGAAAAACAGAAGAAGGCCAAACATATACTTCCTTTTAAAAGTCGATATAGCTACAAGATCGACCATTTGAAGTTGCATGCCACATATATACTTCCTTTTAAAAGTCGATAATATAGCTACAAGCTTGTTTGAAGTTGTAGTAAAGTATTCAATAATCTTTTGATGTATTGAGGAATGGTCTCTCTCTCTTGCTGCATAAAGACATCTCATTGTTGTGGCATGCAAAGCTTGAATTGAACGAGAAGAAATTAGTGAGAACCTTCTTATGGAATGTTTCCCACATAAGAGAACAATCACTGCTCTTATGTGTGACATCCCACCACAAAGAAGCTTTGTATAATGTGAAGCAAACTTGATTTTATCATTTTTAGTATAACTTTCATTATCACAATATGAGTCAAATTGACTTAGCCAAGAGAGAACCTTATGGCCATCTTTAATATCATCATAAGTATTAAGTTTAAGGTATGTTTTCTTGTCTTCATCTCTTTGCAGTTGGATTGTACTTCGAGCATGGCTTTGATGGTACAGACCATAGCGTATTTGGTAGAGGAAATGTGAGATAACGGATGCTTGAGAGACTGCATCTCTTGCTCTAATTGGGCTTGATGTTGATGCTCTTCTTCTAGTTGTATGGCCAATAAATCCATGCGTGGCTCCATGGTTGGTTCAATAAGCGGCGATGCGGAATAAAAAATTTGAATTATTGGGTTGTTCTTCATGAGACATTATGATTATATGGATGGCTTGATGAAGATATTTGAATAATAAAGATACCTTGAAGAGATGTTCACCTACGGTAATAAAACTTTGATGTGCAAGCACAAAATAAAGAGCAGCTTCTTAGTAAAATGATAAGAGGGAATATGCAAGAAAGTTTGGAAATTTTTAATGATACATTGATGAAGTTTCATAGCTCTGGAGTAAGTATGCAAGAAATAGCTCTTAAAGGCTGAAAGTCAATAGTGATTTGGATTGATTCCCAGTTCAAAGTATTGTTTGTTGCATGTAAACTACGATTGCGACCAAGCACAATTTCACTAATTCTTCTTTTCTTAATGAGCTTTCCAAAAACTGGTTGATAAAGAAACTTGCTTTTTGCATGACACCCTATTCTAGAAGTTTTCATAGCTTTTTAGGATATTTACAAGAAATACTATCAAAAATATCAAAGATATGCTAGTTTTGTCCAAAAATCTAGTATTTTTGAACCATCCACCCTATGGACACTAATACTAATGACTAATATGGCATTAACTCTCTAGATCAATAAGAAAGCAAGATGATGATGCACTCTAGAGTTTTTTACACTATGTCTGCATAGTGGCACGACAACGTATATCCAATTTATCTTGCTCTACACATCAGCTATCAAAAATTTAAAAAATCATGTTAGAAAAATAAGGAACTAAATAGATGCAGCTAGGCATAATAAATCAACTAATCATTGAAATTTCATTAAATAATCAAATCACATAGATATTAATACTTGAGATATGAATATTGTGGTATCACCCACGTACAGCTTCACCCGCATTTACACTCGCAAGTCTCTCGCTAAAAAGGATAGGCATCCCCATCAACCTTCCACCCAAGATAAAAAATAATTTGCTCTTAGGAATGTGTTGCGCACTAATTGAGAACCATTTAAGACACTCATCCCGCCAATATGCACACAAGAGAGAACCATTGAAGGTGTTTATCCTCTCGTGTAGGTGCGACTTGGCAATAGTTAGATGGAGGTAGAAATTCGTTTGAGGATTATGAAAAAAATCTTAGATTGAGAAATCCTCTTGTTCCTATGGAATATGAAGCTACTAAACATGATTTTCTTAATTGATTTAAAGAAATTTAAACTTCTCATGATGTTTGGTGAAAATTAAGAACTTTCTAGAAAAAATAAGACCAAACCATAGAAATTTTTGCTCTAGAGTACACTCGACTTTGGGATCATTGGAACACATCATTAGGCCAAGAGAGAGAGCATCAAAAATATTTAAAACAAAACATTTTATGGAAAAGTTATAGGGTGAGGTGAGAACATAATTAGAAATTAAAAGGTTGAGCACTTTCAAAGAAACAATAATGATAGCAATAAAAAAAGAAGAAATTTTAAGAAAATAAAAAAGGGAAAACCATATATAGAATACCCAACATCGAAAATAGAGACCAAAACTAGCAAGGGGATGGATAAAATTTTTAGATTTTAGTGAGAAAAAAAATATAAAATTAGCTCTAGATATTGAAGATCAATCGTCTAGGCAAATGCAAAACATGAGGTTAGGAGCTTTGAGAGGTAGGCCTTTAGAAAGAGGTACTGGGGGAAATGATAGGACAAACTAATCAAGAAGATATGAGAGGAAAAAGAGGAGGAAATGGAAGAGGATATTCTAGACAACCATCAATTTGTTATTCTTGTGGGGAGATAGGTTACACAAGCCCAAATTGTCCATATCCACCAAGATTAGCAGGGAATGTGTACCGTTTACCTACCTTAGTATCACCTACAAATACAAAGGAGCTTATGACTTTCATTCATAAGGTAAGATATCTGTCAAGATTAATATCTTTCGCATCTAAGTTTCTCTATCCACTACATATGGTAGTTAAGAAGTTGAATCAGAAATTGAAAACTCATTATTGATGTACTTCGATGGATCATACCAAAAAGCACATCAAGCATCATGAGGAGGGATTGTAGTTTATGATTCACATGGAAAGTTGGTGAGGAAAGAAATGGTGAAACTTGAGGCAACCAGTAACAATGAAGTTGAATATGTAAACTTGCAGTAAGCTATTGTACTTTGTGAAAGGATGAGAATTCGAAGATGGAGGATTAAACGTGATGCTATACTTTTAGTAAAGCAAATTCTCAGAGTCTGGCAAATCAAGAATCCCAAACTTAAGAGAATGTGTAATAAAATTCGAAGAGATTTAAATAAATTTCAGGCTTGGAGTTTGAAAAACATAGCTAGAGGAGAGAATTACGAAGCTCATAATGCTACCCAAGAAGCAATCTATCAAGTATTGTTATTAATAGCACATTTTCCTTTGTATAAAGTAAGAGAAACCCTTGAATTGGAATAATAACTTCTCTTAATGAGGAAAGTACCATCTAGTGTTTCTAAAGACAAGAAATACAGGTTTTTGAGGAGGACTAGAAGGTATAAATTAGTGATTGATATTCTTTATGCCATAGGATTAGATTTAATTTTGAGAAGAGTGTCTTAGAAGGAGGAAATATACCACATTCTTGAAAATAATCATGAGGGAGCATGTGGAGGATATTATTCCTACAAAATTACTCTTCAAAAAATATTAACTGAAGGATATATGTGCCTAAGTGTGCATAAAGATGTCAATCACTGGTGTAAATCATGTTACAAATGTCAGAGAATGAGCAAGAAAATTTTAAGACCAGAAACAAGAAAAACAATTCTTCCATATGATATTTTTGAAGAATGGGGAATAGATGAAATTGGTCCATTACCTCATACATCAAGAGGAAAGATACACATTTTGAATGTAATTGATTACTTTTCTCGTTGGGCAGATGCTAAAGTAGTAAAAAACATCAAAGCCATTAATTTCATATATGAGGACATATGCGGCAAGTTTGGGATACCTTTAAATATTCTGTCTGATAGGGGACTTGGTTTCAAAGGAGAATTGATTGATTATCTTTAGAGATTTAGTTTGATAGGAAACTTGGTTTCAAAGGAGAATTGATTGATTATCTTTGTGAGAAAATGAAGATAACAAAGTGATTTGCTTCACCATATTATTCTCAGTGTAATGGTCTAAATGAGTAATTAAATGGTGAGTTAATAAGAATGTCATAAAATATGACAAAAGATCACCCTCAAACATGGGATAGTGAGCAACCAAGTACTTTATGGGCCTATAATTTAGCCAGAAAAGAGAGTACTATATTTTCTCCATTTAAGATGGTGTATGAAAGAGAAGCCTTGTTACCTGTAGAAGTGAAAATACCAGGTTTGCACATGTTTGAAAAATTGAGTGAAAACTTGGTATTTTCAATTGCAAGAAGCATTTTAAAACATGTGCAAACCTAGTATTTTCACTTCTATAGGTTTGCAATTTGCACATATTTTAAAATATTGATTTTTCAAGAGAGATTATTACAATTGCAATTAAAATATTTCATAGAGAGATTATTGCAATTGCAAGAAGCATATTTGAACAGACAAGATGCATGTGATCATTATCAAGGAAGCAAATAAAAAAATTCAGTATCTTAATTAAAAAATCAAAAATAAAAATCTAAAAAATGTGGATTTGGTTTTAAGATATTACATCAAGTTGGATTAGACTTTCCAAAAGAAATTCCAAATGAAATGGGACAGCGGTAATTAAAACATATAAAATGAGACTTATACATTAGAAGATTTTAGATGGAAAGGCACATAAACAAAGAATAAATGAATATAGATTAAAGAGGTATGCCTTAAGGTTGATGATAATCAATCTAGAAGAATAAAGAGAAAAATAAGTAAAACCAAATAATGAAGAAACTAAATGGATGATAGATGTAACATCACTTTATAAAAGCAACTATTGCGCATGAATGCTTGTAGACTAGGGGTGGGGCTAAATATGTCAAGCACTTTTGTGTAAACAAAAAACCCTAGAAAAACATTAGATGGGTAAGATTTTTTTAGTTTAGTTGTTTGAGTAACTGTTTGTTTTATTGTTTTATAGGTGGATTTTGCCTGTTTGTTCAGATCAAGTATTGTTTTTTGCCATTTTTATTTGGAGTTTTTGAGCTTAAAAACTTGATGGCCTTAGTCAAGGCTGGTTTAGTTTTGGATAGATTGGACCAAGATTTTAATGATAGCTATTGAATATCGTGAAATATGTATATTTTCTTGTCAATATCTTTGCACATCATAGGGATTTTGGATTCATGAGCACTTCCCATTGCACTTGTTGAGTACACTATACTGAAGACTATACTCAAGGGTCGTCTCCTCATTTTATCAATTACTTCCATGCCATGGGTTGCATTGATGCAATTTTTATACCATCATTGAGCACTAGTACAGTATGATGCTTGCTATAGCTATATGCAATAAACCTTAGATATGCACGCACACTTAAGAGAGCACCTTTCATTGTGGCACGTAGTTCCTTGCATGACACTATCATGTCACTTCGCGAACATAGTGTGAAAAACTCTAGAGTGCATCGTCATCGGACTTTCTTATTGCTATTGAGAGTTAGTGCCAAATTAGTCATTAGTGTCAATGTCGATAGTATGGATGGTTCAAAAAACACTAGATTTTTGAACAAATTTAGCCTATTTTTGATATTTTAGATATTATTTCATGTAAATATCCTAAAAATCTATAGAAAACTTCTAGAATAGGGTGACATGAGAAAAGCAAGTGCCTTTTTCAACCAGTTTTGGGGAGATTTCATGAAAAAAAAGAAGGATTGGTAAAATCACATGCGGCGCGATTACAGTTGACAAGCAGCAAACAGTACTCCGAAGAACTGGAAGAAGGAGTGATCCGGAAGAATTTGGAGCAAGTGTCCTTACGGTTTTACCCTCCTTTCAGAGCCAACAGAACCATCAGATTTGTGGTCTAAGAGCAATAGAGTAAAAGCTAGTGTTTGATGCAGGTTTTTGGTCTACAAGGGAGCTCCAAGAGATCTAATGCTTGGAAATTGCTTTTGAGTAGTGCCAGATAAGGAATTTATTTATCTTCTTAGGTTCTATCAATACATAGTGCTTTGATTAATTGTACTTTGTTTTTATATTGTGAACCTCTTGTCTATTATTTTTCTTCTCTTATATCTCCTATTCTCTACTTCCTTTTATCTTTGATCCCTGGTGGATACAACCTTTTGATTAAAACCCCTCCGATATTGGTGAACCTAATGTGAAAGGTTGTTGGAAGAAAAGAGAGGATGAGAGAACCTTCAAGCACAATTTCTAGTGATGTTTTGCACTAATTAGTGTAGAATATGAACATGCTTATGCAAGTGCAACAACAACAACAAGTGATGCAGGCTTTTGCTCAAACATAAATTGTTGTGATAAATGTTGTGCTGGCAATAGAGCGTGAGATGAAGTTTTTTAATGAAAGTAATGTATCTTTATATTTGCATACCTATGCTCAAAAGATGGAGTTCTTTGGGGTGGCTCAACTTGCATGGAGCTACTATTTTACACAGGTCATTATACATGGATTGAAAGCTCGAGTTACTGAATTGTACATGTAGGATGCTGATTGGGAAGCTTTCAAGAAGACACTCAGGAAAGAATTTGACATTGAAGATACTAGTTTGATTACCTGCAAGACTTTCCAGGAGTGGGTTCTCTCGGGTAAGTTACTCATGAATATATGTGTGCATCACGTGGGTTGTTCAAAATAAGATATTTTTAAAATACAATTTTTATACATTTGTTACATACAGAAGGGTGTAATATATAGGGGTTATTTCCAAATTGAATAGAAAAGGGTTATGTTTTATTTAGAAAAATTTCATAGATAAGGATATTTATAAATAGGCCTTGAACGCACGTGATGTAGAGGATATACATATAGTAACTTCCTCGAGTGGGTTCTACAACCCAATAAGGGTCTTGTGATTATAGAGTTATTAAGAGAATTTGAAAGTTGGTTTGAGAATAGATCTTGCATCACAACAAGCTCTTGCAAGTCAAAAAATTGAATTGTTTTTACAAGTGGCAGATCTTGAGCTTCAAGAAAAGCTTGATGATTTGTTAGAGGATTAGACTACAGAGAGAGGACTTAAAAGAGAATGGAGGCATCTTAAGAAAGCTATTATTACACTAGTGAAAAAGCATAGAAGAAGAGAAAGATTGCATGTATATAGCTTGCTCACTGTTACAAGAAAAACAATTGATGTATCCAGTAAGTCATCCACTTATGTGGCTAATCCTATGGCTGCACCTCCTATCCCAATGTTAGGGAGAAAGATGTATTAGATGAATTGATTAAAGGCATGCAAGATCTTCAATTGAAGGTCGGAAAATTGGATGAGTAAGGATAAGAGGAAAGGGGATAAGAAACAACCCCTAAACCAAGGAAAATATGTATGTGGTGTGGCAGTTTGCATCATGAAAGGAATGACTGTGCTACTTATCAAGAGGCCTTCGTACAACAGCTCATCTTTTGGAAAGATAGCAAGATCCATACACAAGAAATGGAATTGCCTCTTGGTTTGAATTTTCGAATGGGTGGTATGCAAAAGTTGTTGGAAGACTTGACTGTTCGAAATGCTTATGAGACTGTACATGCTTCTAATTTTGTTCTACAACTGGATAGAATGCTGGTCCGAAGGCGGCAATATGGACACATGCTTTGCACTGAAAAGAGAAAAGATACTATTAGTGAAATGTCTCATGCAGGGCAAAACATTTGTGACATAAGTGGCTAGGAATCATTGGTAGATGCATATTCTGTGGATACATATTCAACAAAAGGGCAAAAACACGGATGTACTTGTGGAAGAGAAACATAAGAGAGCTTAATATAATGCACGGATATCTAACAGAGTGAGAAGAAGTAATGTAGATCCTCCTAAAGCTACAAATCAGTCACCTCCTGAGCATGTTATAGAAGGGGTTGGGGAGAAGCAAAAATAAGATAGCATGCAAGAGGGCAAACAATTGGGATATGAGTTACAGTCTAATATTAAGACAACCATGGATGCCTTGGAAGATCCTATAGTGGAAGAGTCAGCCATTCCATCTATAGATTTTTTTAATGCATTTGAAGAGGTTTATGAAGCTCATGTTTTACTTGATGCAGGGACTCAGAGGGAGATTGATGAAGTGTTGGATGCATATGATTTGCAAGATAAAGTTATCATTTCCAAGATAGTTCATGAGCTCGAGGATATGCCTTTAGAGTATGTTAGATATTATCCTCCACAATTGGAGAATGTTTTGCATACTTTTTTAGGATCCTTGATAGGTAATTCAAATATGCTTCAAGATATGGATTATTTTACTATTTTTAGTAATGGTCAACATGTATTGGATGCAAGTGAGGCTCAGTTTATGTTTGATGTGGTATACAATTGTTAGTATAAGCAGATTTCTATGCACTTGACTTTGAAAAGTAGGCATGTTGCTATATATTTGTTGATGGGTGCATTGATAGCATGTATATGGAGATTCAATAGCCTCTAGTATATGATATGCACCCCAGGCTTTATGACCCTAGAGGGGATACTAGGTATGGCTCAATGGTTGTACAAATGCTGAGTATTTTGATCTATGACCCAGGGGAATGCGTTCTTATATGCATGATAAGGGACAAGTTGACGCTATGGGTGTTTGACTCGGGTGGTGCATTGTTGGTGGCACATATCGGAGGATGTGTAGGTTCAATAGGGGTGGATGTCATGTCGCTACACGGATACAGTGTAAAAAAACATGGAATGCATCATCATTTGGCTTTCTTATTGATCTAGAGAGTCAGTGCCATCTTAGTCATTAGTGTCAGTGTCCATAGTATGGTTGGTTCAAAAATACTAGACTTTTAGAAAAAATTAGCCTATTTTTGATATTTTTGATATTATTTCTTGTAAATAGCCAAAAAACCTATAGAAAACTTCTAGAATAGGGTGATATGCAAAAAGCAAGTTGATTTTTAGCTAGTGTTGGGAAAGCTAATGGAAAAAGAAGGATTGGCAAAATCATGCACGCCACGCGTAGCTATCATCTAGCTATTATTCATGGGCGGTGTACCAACCGCATTTGTAGCTAACAAGTTGGTGACATAAATGCACAACGGTCACCCTGGCATATCACGAGTGGAGCTCAATATCTCAACACTCCCCCTCGAGCTCAATCCCAATTCCTGCACACCAAGCAGGTCTCTGAACTTGCGCAGCTTCTCTACGCCCAATGCCTTCGTAAATATGTCGGCTACCTGATTCTCTGTGCTGACATAAACTAGATCAATAAGACCTAGTAAAACCCTCTCCCGCACATAGTGATAATGCACCTCAATGTGCTTTGTTCTAGCAGGATAGACTGGGTTATTTGCCAAGTGTATACTACTCATGTTGTCACAATAAATGACAACTGGCCCATCTGTAGGCTAATGCATATCATAAAGTAGCTTATGCAACCAAGCTACCTCACATGCAGCCATTGCTACGCCCCTGTACTCAGCCTCTGTGCTCGACAAGGCAACTGCAGGCTGTTTCTTGCTGTTCCAAGTGACTGCAGCACTCCCAAAAGAGAACACATTTCCACTGGTAGATTGTCTATCAGAAATACTACTAGCCCAATCAGCATCAGTGTATCCATGCAAATGTATCTGAACCCCAGTCTCATAAAGTAGTCCATACTGCAATGTGGACTTCACATACCTGAGTATTACAGGCAACACACAACTTTGAACTGGGAGAAGAAGGAGTGATTTGGAAGAATTCTAACTAGGTGTCTTGATGTTTTGCCTCCCTTTTTGAGCCAACGGAACCATCAAATTGTCGAAAGGGAGCTCCAAGAGATCTAATGCTTGGAGATTGCTTCCGAGTAGTGCTAGATAAGAAATTTCAAGTTCTATCAATACATACTGCTTTGTCTTTATAGTGTGTACCTCTTGTCTATTCTTTTTCTTCTCTTCTGTCTCGTATTCTCTAGTTCCTTCTATCTCAGATCCCCGGTGGATACGAGCTTTCAACTAAAACCCCAACGTTGGGGCCAGATGTCATGCCACTACACGGACACAGTGTGAAAAATAGTTTGAACATGTTTTTTCCAAAAGATGCTAGAAATTCATATTGAAGGATTCACAACAAAGTTCTTTTTCACTTGCCCTATTTGTAATGTTGGGATTTTAGATGAGTATATATTATCCACATTGCAACCTAGTAGTTGAGATACAAGGATACAAAATGCAACCTTTTAGATTGCACTTTACCCTCAAAACTCTTGTGACATCTAAATCTAGAAAGTGAGAATTTTGGAATGCATTATGATCCTTTTATCATGAAATTATTTTCTTGTAAATCGAGGAAAGGACTTTTGGTGTCAATTTACCTTTCGAATACTATGACTCAAACTGGTTGAGTTACAAGGATATGGAATGCAAATTAGTAGACTCTACTTTATCCTCCAAGTTCTCGTTACATCTAAATCTAGAAGGAGAGAATTTATGTGGATTTATTATGGAATGCATATTAATGGATTCTACTTTATGCCTACACTTCATTTGTGGCACAATTAGCAAATTAATCGGATATGGAGTGAAAATTAGTAGACTCTACTTTATTCCAACACTTCATTTGTGTGGCACAATATGCTCCCCTTGTTCATATTCTTCATGAAAGAATGATTCATATACGATGATAGGACTTGTTTCACTTAGTGGATCTAGACATTAGAAGTCGATAGAGATAGGATCAAAGAGGGTGGCAGTCTCCTTGTATATTGTCCAAAGATCTATTGACTAGTTGCAGCTTTACTTTTATAATTGGAATCGAAGATTCAATATCTTTTGGAATTTTCTATTTTATAATATTAACCAACATGCATTGAACTTCATACATGAATATCTTTGAGATCGGATCATATGACATCTCTATGTAGATGATGTGATTGTATATCTCTTGATATCCTTTGCTATCTAAGTGTTGTACAAAGGTCTGTAAGGAAATAGTACCTTGAAAGGGACCACAAAAGTCTTCTTTTTACATATTGTCATTCTCCTAAATGACCCTACTAAAAAATTTTGTGCTCTTCGTTAATAAGTGTTTCACTCTTCACCAAGGTGTAGTTTGGAGACCTAAAAATATACACATGAAATTGATTTTACTTTTCAATAATATAATGTAGTTAAATATCAAAATAAATATAAATAAATAAATAAATTTTATTTAATAATCATATTTAATAAAGTATCTTAGCCTATAGGCTCATTGTCAGAGATACCTTGTCATCTGATAAGCAAATTATTTATGATTGTTAGATGGAAAAGCCTACACTATTCACAATAGATGCTAAGCATAATTTCCTAGGGTGTCTCTAACCTAACCATGCTAGTATACAAACAAATAATGTACACAACATTGATGTTATGGTGCAATGTAGCCATGTAAACATGCTAAATATGATTCACAAAAAAACTTTTACTTCATTCAATATGATTTGTAGAGAAACGTTCACCTCATTCTTTACATGGTGCAAGGTGTACTTACACTTTGCTAATCTAAGACCTTTCTTATCACCATAAGATACATTTTCTCTAATCTAAAACATTTTTTTCTAGAATGCATGCAACTAGCTACCAAGGAATTAATGTCCTAATGCATATTTCTTCCTTACCTAAAACATGTTGGTTCAGAATGCATGCAAGTTACACCAAGGGTATTAATTAGTTAATAAATTAATTCATTAATTTAATTTATAAAGAATAATATCAATTAAAAAAAACTTTTCATATAAAAGTAGGTTTACTAGTTCTATTGAGGATTTTGCTGCCACCATAGAGCTAAAGTTATGATTATATAACTCTTTCATACAAATGAAATTTCAATCAAAAGCTTTTGTTTATGTAGGGGAGTATATCTTTTGTATGAAACAATTATTTCATGTGAAAGGTTGTTTCAATATGAAAGAATTATTTCATTCAAAAGAATTCTGTTTCATAAAAGAATATTTCATTTGAAAGATTTATAATAATATGAAGATTGATCTAATATTATCTGTAATAAACAAGGGTGTTCAAAACATAATTTTTTGGGTAATACAGTGTCATGCATTATCATGTAATCTATAAACCCCTTGTACAATATGAAGTAGGTAGGATTGTTTGTGTTTAGTCATTTGCATTACTATTTGTTTTGTTGTTTTTTAGCTAGATTTTTTGTGTTTGATTAGTCTAGGAATTGTTTTTGTCATTTTTTGAATTTTTTGTACTTGAAAATTTGATCATCTTGGTCAAGATTGGTATTATTTGGATAGACTAGAGCTTGATGTTGATTGTAGTTGTTGGACATCCTAAATAAAGTATAGTTTTGGCCAATTTCTTTATACATCATAGGGATTGTGGGTTTAGGAACGCATCACATTACACTTTTCAAATGCACTACACTATGGGGGTCATTTTTTGAAAATTTTCAATTACTTTTATGCCATGGTATGGATTAATGCACACTTGCACAATTTTTGAGCACTAGCATGGCATGATGCTTGCTGTAACTGTATGCACTAAAAATTAAATGCACATGCCCATTTGAGAGCACCTTTCATCGTGCACGCACAATTCTTTATATGCACGAGAGTTGAAATTTTCATAATCAAATTAGGAATCTCAAGTAGAGTGGAAAAGTGGTTCGGTGGGTTTGAGGTTGTGAAGGACTCCTTTAGTTGTGAGATGGATTGTTTACTTGGTCAACATCATTTGAAGGACCATAGTTTCCTAAGTGTTTGTGAGATTTGGGTGGGTGGAGTTGAGTGCAACAACTATTCTTTTTGCTGAGTGTTGAGAGGTGAGGTTAAGAATCATAATTTAACCAAGAAACTGTGTTTGCAACTTGCATGATGTATGGGCACTTGTAGCTAGCCTAGGCACTATTCCTTTAGTATATTCATTTCTTTTCACATATTACATCAATTGTGTGATTGCATGGCATGGGTTCCAACTTTGCAGTTTTTTAAAACATGGGTGATTAAGCATGGAGTTTATCTTCAAAAGCATATTTTTTGCTAGGACACATTGCATGGTATCAAAGCAGGTACATTTAAACAAATAAAACTCTTTGAAGATTCAAGGGAGGCTTAAAATTTATTTTGACAGCTAAAGATGTCCAACTATTATTCATATGGTGTTGTGATGCTTGGAAACTACATATTCTATGAAGAAATGGATGATCAATGAGTTTTTGGTTGTTTTCAAGAAGATTGCTAATGTGTTGGAAGTTCCTTTTTTTGCTATGTCAAAGAAGATGCCTTGGATTCATCCTCAAAAACAAAGGTTGGGCTTTAGAAGACTCTCATTTGATTGGAGCCATGAAGACTACAGAAAAGAAGTCAGACACAATTCAGAGCATTCTCTTGGTGGTGCCAGATAGAGTAAAGACTATAGCATCGTTCTTGGGGATCTTTCAGAGGAGACACATATATGATCATGAAGAGGGAGAGTATGTTTATGTGTTAGGAGGAGAATGGTGGCTACTATGAACCAATGTGTTTCATGGAGTGCTAGTCAATGTCAAGGGATTCCTATCCTATGATTGAATCATTGCCTGCTAATTGTCACCCTATCTAAAATTAGAAGTGCCCTACAAATTGATCACTATTATCATTATCAGTTGGCCATTATCAAAGATTGCAATAGCAACATCTAGACTAGAGTCCATTAAGTGTGTCATCTAAAATGCTCATGAAGAGTGTTACTTCAAGAGCGGCCAATGAAGGAGGGTGGTGATCATTATTTTGAGAGAGAGGCCATGATCCAGGGTAACAATTTGAGAGAGAGTGATCATTGGAAATAGCTATTGTGGAAGGAGCTGGCATAGTTGACTACAACATTTCTAGTTCACCTTGTGCATGTGATGATCTCTAAATTGCATGCAAACAGAGTAGAGATAAATCAAGTGACCTAGAAGTGGGGGAAGCTACGTGATCAGAGGGAGGGTGTATTTGAAGGGTCACTCTGTGCTAATAGTAAAAAGAAAGAGAAACATCGATATTAGGGAGGGAGAGTGGGCATCTGAGCAAAAGGAGTTGTCAATGTTTTAGCAGGAGAAGTTGGTCTTGTCAAGGGAGCATGTCCTATGAACATTTAAGGAGATGGCCATTGTTTTGAGGATGGGCCACATAAAATCAAGTAAAAGTATGTATTTAGAGGGGATTGTCATATTTTTTCATCTGTGTAATGTGTGTTTTTTGCAAAGCTTGCTCCATGGATTTGGTGTGGATTGCATCAACTTGAAGATTTTTAATCAACAGTTACAATCGATGTGTCAAGGTGATTAGTGAGTTAGGTGGAGGGAGCCTACTTTCTGATACAACATAAGAAAGAAGGAAAGTTTTTAAAACTATCAAAAGCATAAACGTAGTGGAAAAGCTTCAGTCTTTTAGAGAACATAAATGTATGTGAAGGAGAAAAGACTATATAAGTCGTGAGGGCGAGGGAATAGGGGCCCTTCTCTTGATCAAGAAATTTGTTGATGTGAGGAGAGGAGGGTCAAAGTAAGACAAGTTGGATTAAAGAAGCATGATGATGAAGGCTCTTTGAGATCAAGAAATCAACATGCTAGTATTTTATGTGCTAAGGAATCATAACATTTTTGTGTGGTTATTAAGCACAAGTTTGTAATGAATGGAGTTGAGAGGAGAGAGGAGAATGAGCTGAAGAGAGAGAAAGAGAGAAAGAAGAAGAAGAAGAAAGACTAGAAGAGGAGAGAGAAAGAGAGAAAAGAGAGGAGAAAGAATGAGGAAGCCATGGAAGCTTGAGATGAAGGTAAAGAGTCAAATTTTGATAATATCTAGATGCCCTCAACTGGGTCTCTTACACCTTATATACCTCCATTAGTGTGATTGAATGTCGAACCCCCTAGTTCCCATGTATCCCACTCATTACATTCCATCCCCACCCTGAGAGCTTTTGCCCTTAAAAAAAAGATAACTTGAGGGACTTGATAGAGGGGCTAAGGAGTGGGGTGCAAAGTTCTCCTCTAATCCACATTACAATGAAAATAGGGGGTAAAGACTATGGACAACATGTTGTACATTATAGTCCTGTTGGGGTAAATTTGACATAACTTTTGATAGGTTGCTCCAAATGAGGCATGCCACATGTTGAAATGAAGCTTATGTCGCACACTTTCAACCATGTAGAAAGTACATGGTTGTAATCTAGGTAGGTACAAAACTATTCTAAAATAGTGTGCAATCTGCACGTAGGATGTGGTCAAAAGGGGACATAACTCGCTAGTCTCTCAATTGCTTATCTCGTTGCCCAATGATTGCTTTATCTATGGGGGAAAGCTCTTTCACATAGTCCATTGAGGTGCCATAGAAGGGATTTAGCTAGATGACATGAAAAACATTGTGAATCTTGGTGATAGGGGGAAGCTCTAATCGGTAAGCCAAGTCACCAATTCCCTTGAGGATTAGATAGGGGCCATAGAGAAGATGGGCTAGCTTTTTAATGTTGCCTTCTTTGAGAGCGGAGGAACAAGTTTGTAGGGAGGGGAACATTAAACCCGTATAATGCCTCAAAAGGTTGAAACCCCAAGGCTAGAGTGGCTGGAGTTTTTATATGCAAGTTTAAGCCAAGTAGAGCCACATATCCCAACTATGTTGTGCATGATGGAACAAGTGCCCTAGGTATATCTTAAGCCATTTATTTATACTCTATATCTAGCCATCTGTCTATGGGTGATATACATTGGATGGAGCAAGCTTGTTGCCCATAGATGTGAAAATTGTCTGCCAAAAGTTGCTCATAACTTATCATGCAATATGACTTGCACTAGTACAATAACTTGAATACATACTCCATAAATTGAGTGGCCACTTGAGAGGTAGTGTATTAGGTTTTAGTGGGGATAAAGTGGGTAGCCTTGGTGAGGCAATCAACTACCACCACATATATATTGTTCCATCCCTTCTGGGTAATAGGGAGGCTAGTAATGAAATCCATTGTGATATGTGTACATTTCCCTTCAAGACTATGTAGTGGTTGCAAGAGGCTGGTGGGTCTAATCGTGCTATCCTTGTTTTTCTAGCACGAAACACATTTGATCACAAAATCCTTGACATCCCTCCATAATCCTTTCTAGTGAAAGCTCTTGAAAATCCTATTGTATGTTTTTAAAACATCCAAGTGACCAGTAGTGGGGCAAGAGGTAGCATATCTTCCATGATATTCTATGTGAAGGGATAAGTGTGGGGGTTGATGATCTTGCCATGGGACCAAATAAGGCCATGTTTGAGTTGATATTGGGAGTTTTTAGCCATTATCCCATGCTATAATTTCTGAAATATATAGCTAAAGTCCTCATCCAACAAATAAGCTTCATGAAATTCCTCAATCCAATCACTATGCAACTGTGAAATGGAAGACACTCTACATGCCCACAGCCATGAGAGCGAATCAGCCACGATGTTATCTTCGCCTTGGGTATGAGATCAGATGTCAAAATCATAGTTTTGCAAGGTTGCCACCCATCTCCTTTGCTTAGGAGTCAAAGTAGACTAAGTAAAAAAGTAATGGAGGACTCAATGGACTCTCTTTACTCTAAAATGGCTGCCATATAGGTAGTGGTGTCATTTGTTAATAGCGTGGAGGATGGCCAACATTTCTTGGTCCTAAACATTCATTTACATCTCCATTTTATCAAGCTTATAGCTCTCAAAAGCAATTACACCATGATCTTGCACTAATACAACACCAATACCTTGGCCATTAGTATCACACTGAATAGTAAACTCATTGGAGAAATCAAGGCATATGAGGATGGGGGTTGAAGTAATAAGCGTCTCCTTCAACTACATAAAGTTGTGATCATTAGTAGCATCCCAAAAGAATGATTTCTTCTTTAATCGATCAGTGAAAGGTGATACAATGGTGGCATAATTCTTAATGAAGTGTCTATCAAATGAATAGAGACCAAGGAAACCATGTAATGAAGTAGTGGTGGATGGTGCAGGCCAGTTCTTAACACAATGTGTCCCAAGTACTCCACTGATGTCTACGTGAAGATACACTTACTTTCCTTAGCAAAGAGTGGATACTCTCTCAGGATATCCAACACCCTTCGAACATGTGCTCCTCTTGTGACTTGCTATAAATGAAAATGTTATAAAAAAAACAAGCACAAACTTGAATAGGAAGGGGTGGAGGATTTTGTTCATGAGGCTTTGAAAGGTAGGAAGGGCATTAGTCAACCCAAAATGCATCACCAAAAAATGATAAAGCCCATGATCAATCCCGAAAGTTATTCTAATCTCATCATCCTCTCTCTTGCCTATCTGATGGTAGCCCTTCGGGAGTCCACCTTATAGAATATGTAAGACACCACATGAGTTCAAAGGAAAGGGTATTCTATTTAGTAAAATTTATATGATTATATTTAAAAAATAGATTTTTTAATTATAATTTTTAAAAAACTTGTGAGTTTAGTTAAGTAAAAGCGGTCATCTTATGGCCTTATAACATGCAAAGAATGGGTATTTCTTAATATCCTTTGAACACACGTTATATAGATGATTTTTTATAGGTGCAGCCCTCATGTGGTAGCTAGAGTGTAAATTAATTTGCATTTTAACTCATTCAACAAGCCATCATAGGATGGGGTGTTTGTTCTTAACTATGATTTTGTTCAAGTCCTTGTAGTCACAGTGCACATGTGAAAAGAGCCATATTTCTTCTTGACTAACCGAATGGGAGATGCATAAGGGGAAGAACTCGATTCAATAAAACCCATCTCAAGTAAGTCCTTGACTTGGTTTGCAACTTCTTTACATTCACACTTGGAGAGTATATAAGGTGGCTTGTTCACTGGCTTGGAGCGGGTCTCTAAATCAAGTGGGTGGTCCACTTGCCTCTTAGGGGGAAGGACTCTAGGCATTTGAAGTAAATCAGTATACTCTTCTAGTAAAGCTAGCAAATTATCCTTACAAGATTGAAGGAATAAAGGGAGTTTTGAAAGGGGACTAATTTGGCCACACAATGAAAAACTTCTTATCTCTCCTCCTTTCCTTTCATGGGTGTCTTTGGTTGCCCATGATTAGGGATAGACTTCTTCTTCTTGGTCTTGTCTCACTTTATATTGTTGACTCTTCTCATGGGGTATATAGGAAACGTCAAATGGTCAAAGGTCACATAGTATTGTTGTAAGTATATGTATGTTTCTAGTCAAGATAAGGGAATTATTTATTTGAGGGTGAGTTACTATTGAAGGAACCACGATGAACTAGGAGCCATGAGGGAGGAATAATTTCCTATCTACCCATCTGCATCTAGACATTTGAGAAATATGGAAAACTATTTATATAGTGGCCATAGGAACAATGCTTTAAACACATTTGAAACACCTTGATTATTTTTCTAATCTTTTAAATAGGTGCCATTTCTTAATTATCTTATGTCTTATTGGGTGTAGCATGTGTGGATGGTAACGGTGATGGGGAGGCATGAAGTAGGCCTGTTTCTTGTGCTATGTGAACTAGGAGTGGGTTGGTGCAAAAGGATGGGGCGTTGGTAGACACGGAGGCCGGTGGCTCTAAGAAAAGGCAAAGGACGAACAAGGAGGGAGAAAGGGAGGCACAACCATTGGACCTGCTGGAGAGGGGGAAACCTCTCTCTCTCTCTCTCTCTCTCTCTCTCTCTCTCTCTCTCTCTCTCTCGACAAGGGGGAGATAGCAAGAACCGTTGCTCTTGTGCTCTCTTTGCCTTCTGATACAAGTTCTTCTTCTTCCTCTCTTTCCTCCTCTCTCCTCCAACAGATGCTAGATCGCGATTTAGAATTTGCAGATCGTCTGTGTAAAAATGCAGCCTTCCGCAGCATAAGGTTTCATATGGTTCAAGCTCCTACGCCTACTCTTCTTCTTCTCATGTTTCTTCTTCTTCTTCTTCTTCTTCTTCTTCTTCTTCTTCTTCTTCTTCTTCTTCTTCTTCTTCTTCTTCTTCTTCTTCTTATTGTTCTTGTTGTTTTTGTTGTTGTTGTTGTTCTTCTTCTTCTTCTTCTTCTGTTGGCAATTTGATGGAAAGCACTCATGTAGGCAGTGATGGTGAATGCAAGAATGGGTATATATTCTTGTATGACCTCTCTCGTGTCTTCAATCACAACATGGTGTCCAACTACTCCGCTCTGAATCCATGGGTAAACACATGCCCTTCTGTGGCCAATAGTGGCTTAGGGGAGTCTTTGGGGGAAGTGTCCCCCTTGGGGCAAGCATGTTCTTTCATTCTTTCGCTTCTGGCCTTTATCCTACCAGGTTGTTGTGCATCCTATGAGAGAATGGCATCCTGGTAGGCCTCGAAGATGGTGCTGGAGGCCGCATCACTTTAACTTTGTTTCACGCTGAGTCTCTCTCGAGGAGAAACAGCGCGCCAATGACACAATTGCAATGGCTGATGGAAGACAAGAACCTGTCTCTGTGTGTGTGTGTGTGTGTGTGTTGCTCAGGAACATCGGTAAGCTTCAATTTGCCAGTGGTCTCGTCCTTAACAACGCGGTATGATGGTGGTGTGGAAGAAAAGAAGGTGAATCTGGTAGTGACAGAGGAGGCGACTACCCCCATACCAGAGAAAGGGGGAAGAGTGGGAGGAGAATTCGCAATGGGTCCTCTGAAGGCACGCTGGGTGTCAGAGAAGCCCCATATTTCTCTCTCTCTCTCTCGCTCCCCTTTAGATTTAGATAAGAGATTTGATGGATTTATTAGAATGTGAAGCTCCTTGCCGAGTCTCTGCAGGAAGGCCGAATACAACCGTCTCAGAAAAGTCTCTTGCTTGAGGTCGATGCCATCCTTCTGAGAGGGGGAGCAATGGCCAATGAACTCTGTGAGAAGTACCAATTGGAGCAGCAATCAGGGCTGGACTGTGGGGCAGCGCTTTCTACTCCATCGGCATGCCCGATGTGCTGCGCCTCGGCCAATGGCGGCAATGAAGAGAGAGGCCCAGCCGCCTATGCTGTCTGTTCTCCGCGCCTCGAGGCCAACAAGTGGCCATCAACGACCTTGTTTTCTGTGTCTTTTGTTGTTTCCTCTCTCTCTCTCTCTCTCTCGCTCCTTGGATCTCTATCTCTCTCTCTCCAGCTAGCCTCTATTTCCTGAATCTGCTGCTTTATGTGCTCGATGTAGATGAACTATTCTAGCAATGCCTCTCTTTATCTTTATCTCTTTCAGCTGTTGAAGAGGAGGCCATTGGTTTATTGGCAAGGCGGATCACTTCATGAGCGATAGTCATGGCAGAGGTCCGATGCTGTCTTAGTGTGGCAAGCTTTGCCACCCCTAAACTGGACATTGGATGAGAGATTAGTGATCATTATGGTGGAAGGGATGGAGAGATTCAGGAGCAGGAGAAGAGGGACTGTCATCGAGAAGAAGATGAACGGTTGATGAACTGCGCTCCCTATTCTTCTTCCACTTCTTTATCGAAGAACAACCTTGGCTCAACAGCCGCTCATTTCAATGATGCATTAGTATATCTTGTCACCATAAAATCTCTCTCAAGTTGTTGTTGTTGAGATTAGCCTCTTCCCCGGCTGCGCACCAAAATGACAGCAACCCTCCCACAAACATAATCAACCACAAAACCAGGGATAAAACACACAAAATCTATGTGTATGACTCTGCCATTAATCTTAAAACTAAAAAGAAACCTTAAATCTTTCTTTTAGTAATAAAAAAATTTGTCATCTTCATCATCTTCATCTATAGCTTCAATCATTATGTAAGAACAAAAGGGAAAAGAGAAATTTCTTGCACAAAAGACAGAGGAGAGAGGAGAGAGGAGAGAGAACAAATTTTTGGCACCACCAAAAGGAGAATATGCGATTGGAGAAGAGAGGGAAGGGAAAGAGGTACATAACCACTTGTGCACTCCACCCCACCTCTTCCCCAAAAAGCACACCCCTTCGTATTTTATTATTTCTTTGAAATTTTGATACATTTGGTATTATAAGGCATTTGGCCTTTTATTTTGAGTATTCCTACCCTTTACAAATGCATGCATGTAACACTTTTGTGTATACCATTGACTTTAATAGATGTGGCCCCCTCATATCTTTATCTCTTTTTGGTGATTTTGTAACAACTTAGTATTATTCTCTTCAAAAAAAATGAAAATATGATGCATGCTTGGATTCTTTTGTGCCTTGTTTTTATGCTTCTTTGAGTATCATCATAAAACCAGTCCAAGAATCCAAGGAGATGGAGCAAAGAGAGGTGGTAGTCCGGTGTGGTGTCAAATCAAGAGCATGGGATGGACAACCGCCTGGGTCAAAAGGAAACACGTCCTCCTCTAAATCATAGAACTACTCTTAGTCCACATCCTCTGCATACTCTTGATTTTCAGTAGGTAATTCTTCATCAGCATTGTTCCAATCTTCCATTACATACATGTTATAAACTTTGATCTTGGTTGTCTTATAAGGGCATTTTGAGGCATCGTCGACTATGCACTTATCACTACATTTAAATCATAGGCATTTTTCTTTCCATTCCTTCACAATACATGGGAGAATGAATCTTTGATCACTTGAACCATTCAAAGGTGATGCAGTAGAGTGTCTACTTTCAACATATTTTTTCTCACCATTAGAGTCACATGCTATCCCAAAAGTACCTTGTTTTCTTTTAGCATGGAAGGGGAGGTAAGTAGGTATTGTGGGGCTACTTCTAGGCTTGGAACCACCCCTATATGGGTGTGAACTCAATGGGGTACGAGGTTGTCCATTACCTTACTAAAAATTCTAATTTTTATGGTACTTCCTCACATATTTTTCAGCCAATTCAATTGCATCAAATAGGGTAGTAAGCTTTTGAGTCATGACATCCACAGATAGGCTTGGCTTCGAACCATAGATATACTTGTGCAATTTTGCATCATCATCAATGATCTCCACATACGTGGTCAAGTTCATAAACTGATTTGTATACTCTCTTATAGTGAGATTGCATTGATCAAGAGTGTACATTGTCTTGCCAACAACTCCTTTTCCATGGCGGATACAAATACTTAAACCGTGTGCATTTTAAATTCTTTCCAATCAATAAATTGATGATTCTCTTGATTGATATAGCACCACCATGTGTGGGAAAACCTTTCTAAGTGGAGAGATACAAACATAATTTTTGATCATCTGTGCAAGGGTAGATATTGAAATAGGACTCTAATTTGAAATTCCACTCTTCCAAATTTGATAGTGATAGGGATTGTACATTGTAAGTAGTGAGAAGGATCTTGTTATGGAGATCATTGGGGTCTTTCTACTTATGGAAGCCTTGCTGTCCACATATACCATGATGACCGTACATACCATGCCCTCCATACATACCATGTTGTGTAGTTATCCCATGTTGCCTATTATTGCCATGCTGCCCATTAACACCATAGTGTCCATGATGGTGCTAAGCCATATAAGCTCCACTGGGGCTCTTAGAAAGCATGAGGGAGCTTCTACCAATGGTGGGCAAGGATCTCATTGGAGAGTTGGTTGCATGGATGATGGAGGAGCTCAAGATAGACCTATCATTAGTATGAGAGGGATCACCAATTTTATAGGTGGAAGGGGAAATACCCTTGGATCCAAGAATGCCTTGTGGACCATGTAGTGGCTCTAGTGGTGGAGGACATTGAGACTCATGCTTGGACGCGTTTGACATTTCTTGTGCTAGACAGGCGGCTAACAAGGCTACAAGAGTGGTGAGCTACACTAGGATATGCCTCTCCATGTGACAATGCTTAAGCGGCATAGAGTGTGATTGAGTAGGCTATAGGGATCCATATTGGGCGCCTTGTCATCCATACCACTATGATGATCTTGTGCCAAGCTAAGTTCATCATTCATTGAGGTCATGGAGTCCATAATATCCCTCAAGACCTCCTCATGGGTTTTACTTGGTTTTACTTTTTCCTTTTTAACTAGCCATTTAGATGCAATCCACAGGACCCACGGTCAGTCAATGGGGCATAACTTCTAGTAGGAAACTCTGATTGGTAAGATTTTTTATTCAAATCAAAGGGGAGGAAGGCATATTTGAGATTACCTATTAATCTTTGTGAGAAAAAACTGATCAAATAATTGTGAAATTGAATTCTTGTGTGTGTCCTAGAGTGGTTTGCACCCTGTCCAAAGTGACCTTAATGCACAAAAATGGCCATAACTTTTAGATCATAGCCCTGATTGGGAAGATTTTTTATTCAAAAACGGAGGGAAAAAAGTGCTCTTCGAGATGACATATAGGGTTCAATCTTAGGTTGAATGAAAAATTTTCTATAATTGGATTTTTGTGACTATCCTTGAGTGAGTGTGACTAAAACACTATTTGTTCTGATTCCCAATTGAATTGTATGAATAGCTCATGGATAGAGGGGCCTGAGTATCATCATAAGAAACATCCTAATCATATTGAGTATAATCTCAAGTACATTGACATATCCATTTGTTGTGCTATCACTACGTAAGTGAATGTTAGTGTTGTACATCTCCTTTGACTGCATACATGCCAACTGTCATACATGGATACCATGATCAACAAATATGTGTCCAAATAGAGATATTTTAGAAAAAATGGTGTAATCATGGAGTGTACCTATACATGTATGCAAGTACCAAGCTCTTGATCAGTGGGAGAGGTGGGAAAAGTTCCCCGGGGCTGACGGTTGTGCACCCCTTCATCAAGGTCTTAATTGGTAAGGGAGGATCACCTCTCTTTTGGTTTACCACCTCACCTCACATTGGCCTTTTTCCTTAGCTGAAGTATACATGGAAAAAAATTGTAATTAAGCAACCATCATGAGGTGTATTGGAAAGAAAGCATTGGGTCTTTTCATGAGATGTAGGGATTGAACAAGAGCTTGGGTAGGGCTTACCTTGGCAGTCTAATGACTCCTCAACTACTACTTACCCTTTTACAATATCTTATTATCCACTTGGGATTAATCCAAGACATACATGATTAGATAAGAGTTATTGTCAGCAAGAATAATTGATGGAGCGTTACTCATGATGCATTGGAAGGCAAATGGGCAAGTTTCAATTAAGAGGGATTATGCAATTAAGAGGGAGAGTTGTTGTCAACAAGAATAATTGATGAAGAGTTACTTATGATGCATTGGAAGGCAAATGGGAAAGATTCAATTGAGAGGGATTATGCAATTAAGAGGGAGAGTTTAAGCTCAACAAGAGGGAGAGTTTAAACTCTCCCTCAACAAGTGGATTAAAATGAGCGATTAAGATTGGATTGGCATACCTCTTTAGTTTTTGGAGTAGATGGATGAAGCATGATTGTAATATATTAAATATTGAAAACTCATGGGAATTTTTTTTATTCTTTCTCTTGTCGGCAACGGATGAGCTGGAAGGGGAGAAGGGAATAGAAGAGCTAGCAAGCTCCTCGTTTCGCTGGAGCTTGCTCGGCCTCCCAGCCATGCCGCCTCACACGTTAGGAGAGGGAGATTCCCCCTCCCTCCCCTATTTTAATAGACGAGGACGGCAGAAATGGGAATGCTGCCCAGAAGACCTGACGCCGTCCACTGCCGTGAAAGCAAGGGGAGAACGCCGTGAGCTGGGAGAGTCTACGGAGAATTCAGACGGAAGAAGAGAGGGAGAAGCCGTCTCTGCATCGTGTCACCACAGTCCGCCTCCTGGCCATCGTGATACCTCCTGGGGGAGTCATTTCCCCCCTCCCCCCCCCCCCCCCCCCCATGTTGTCTCTAGAAGCTTCTAAATCTTCTAAAGCTTCTAAGAGGAGGGCCTTATAAGCCCCCTTTCCCCCCTTAAGGAAGTCTTAACTCTATTCTAAACAGGAAAAAGATCATGAAACCCAACTTTGGATTGTCCTTGAGACAATGAGGTCACATAAGCTGTATGCTAAGATGAAGAAGTGTGCATTCTTCAAGCGTCAAATTGAATACCTGGGATTCATAGTATTAGTAGAAGGAATCTTAGTGGACCCAACCAAGGTCAGAGATGTGCTTGAATGAGGGTCTTCATAAAAAATTATGCTTTGATTGCAGCACCCCTGACGGACTTATTGAAGAAGCAAACTTCCATTGCATGGTCAACTCCCGAAAAAAATAGCTTCGCTAGATTGAAGCAAAATTTGGTATCAGCACCTATTTTAAAACTTCCAGACCTCAATAAAAAGTTTAAGGTAGTAACTGATGCTAGCATACTCGCCTTGGGATATGTACTCATGCAGGAAGGTCATCCAGTAGCATACTCTTCAAGGAAATTGAAGAGTCATGAAAAGAATTATGCTACGCATGATCTGGAATTGCTAGCTGTCATCCATGCTCTAAAGCTTTGGAGACACTACCTGTTGGGTAACAAGTTTACTCTAGTAACTGACCATAAGAGTCTCAAATGGATTTTTACCCAGAATGAGCTCAACATGAGGCAACGTCGGTGGATTGAAGTGTTGGAGGATCATGACTTTGAAATCAAGTACCGACCAGGAAAAGAGAATGTAGTTGCCGATGCACTCAGTCGCAAGGCATTCCTTAATTCCCTAATCTTGCAAAATCCATCAATAGCCAGATCTCTAGCTACAAAAGTATCTATGCCAAACAACCCTATACTTGAGCTAGCTAGAGAGGATGCATGCCATGATCCGGCCTACCAAACAATGCTAAGGGAGATCTCTATCAAAGATCAGAATCAAAAGTTGCAGGCTAAGTATCATGAATTTTCTATCAATAATGGACTTGTCTATTATAGGACAAGGCTGCGTATACCAGCAAGCCCGACACTTAAGCACAAGATACTGTGGGAAGCTCATGATTCCCCTTTCTCAAAACATCCTAGCTATGCCAAGACACTTAATGCAGTTAGGAAGAGCTACCATTTGGAGAGGCTTAAAGGTGACGTTCTCAAATATGTCACCGAGTGTTTGTCTTGTCAACGTATCAAAGCCAAACATGTCAAGATGCCAGGGAAGCTGCAACTGCTTGACATTCCCCAAATGAAATGGGAATTCATCAGCATGGATTTTGTTGTAGGCCTACCCCAAGTCCAGGGAGGATACAACTCCATCATGGTTGTGGTTGACATGCTTACTAAGGTTGCATAACTTATTCCAGTAAAGACAAACTATAAAGCCTCAGACATTGCAAGATTGTTTATCAAGGAAATATTCAAGCTACATGGTTTACCCAAAAGAATCATTAGTGATTGTGATTCTCTCTTCATGTTACACTTCTGAAGAGCTATCTTTGAAGCTATTGGGACTCAACTCTATTTTAGCACCTCTTACCATCCCCAAACGGACGGCCAAACAGAGCGAGTAAATCAAGTCATCGAGGATATGCTTAGGGCATACTGCTATCGTGAGCCAAAGAGGTGGATTCAATACTTGCCTTTGGTTGAATTTGCCTATAATGCTTCTTACCAACAAAGCATTCAGATGACCCCTTTCCAAGCATTATATGGTCGTGACTGTCGAAGTCCCCTAAACTTCTCAGATCCAACCTTAAGAGTTGAAGCTTCAAGGCAGATGTTGGAAGAGATGGATGACCAAATAAAGTCAATAAGACAAGACATCCAGCGGCCAAGGATAGACAGAAGGCATATGCGGATTTGAAGCGTCAAGATAGAGTCTTCGAAGAAGGAGACAAGGTCTTCATTCGCGTACGCCCTAAAAAGAGTTCTCTATCCTTAGGAGATTGCAAGAAGCTAAGTCCAAGGTATTGTGGACCGTATAAGATCCTCAAGTGCCTAGGACCTAATGCTTATAAACTGCAACTCCCTGAGAACCTAAAGGTTCATAATGTATTCCACATCAGCCTATTGAAAAAGTATGTACCTAATCCTAACCATGTACTTGACGATCAACAAGTTGTAATGCCTAGTCAAGGAGTCCTTGAACTAAGGCCTGATAGGATCTTAGATGTTAGGGAGAGACAATTAAGATCCAGAACCCTGACAGAATGCCTCGTCCAACGGAAGGATTATCCCGAAGAGGATGCCACTTGGATAGATAAAGGCACACTCAACCATCAATATCCTCAGTTTATCTCAAGATGAGGACATCTCGATTCCTCTAAGGGGGAGAGAATTTAATATATTAAATATTGAAAATTCATGGGAATTTTTTTTATTCTTTCTACTATCGGCAACGGATGAGCTAAAAGGGGAGAAGGGAATAGAAGAGCTAGCAAGCTCCTCGATGGAGCTTGCTTGGCCTCCTAGCCATGCTGCTTGACACGTTAGGAGAGGGAGGATCCCCCTCCCTCCTCTATTTTAACAGACGAGGACGGCAGAAATGGAGACGCTGCCTAGAAGACGTGACACCGTCCGCTGCTGTGAAAGCAAGGGGACAACGCCGTGAGCTGGGAGAGTCTACAGAGGATTCAGACGGAAGAAGAGAGGGAGAAGCCGTCTCTGCATCGTGCCGCCACAGTCCGCCTCCTGGCCATCGTGATACCTCCTGGGGGAGTTATTTCCCCCCCCCCCCCCCCTCGCCCCCCCCACGTGGTCTCTAGAAGCTTCTAAAGCTTCTAAGGGGAGGGGCCTTATAAGCCCCCTTTCCCCCCTTAAGGAAGCCTTAACTAAAAAGGGCCTTCACACGACCCTTAAGCCTATCTTTTCCTCCCCCCCCCCCCCCCAAATTTTTCCTTGAAGGGCATTTAAGTGGTCTTAACCCCTTATCACCCCCCCCCCCTCGTGTTTAAAGGATCATAAGCCCCTTTTTTCCCCAATAAAGAGTGGGCTTAGAGGTCCTATTATTACTTCCCTCCCCCCCCCCCGGTGCTTTCAAAAGTCACTTAGCCACTTTCCTTAAGCCCCCTTTTTTGTATTTTATAAATCCTCAAGCGCCCTTTTTCCTTGGAACCACACCCCCCCCCGTGTATTAACCCTTAAACCCTTTCCTTGGGCATCCTGAAACCACACCCCCCGTGTTAATCCCTTAAACCCCTATCCATTTTCTTTGGAACCACCCCTCTTTCCTCTGTGTTTAAACCTTCCCTAGCCCCTCCCCTTGTGGCGTATTGAAACCCCTTTGCTCCAAGTTTAACCTAAGGATCCTTCGACCTTACTTATAACCTTTACGATTACTATATTCTCTTGGAGTTCTCTCCTGCACCTTGTGTCTTTTCCATCCCTTTTCATTCCTCATTTGAACGAGTCATTAAAAGGCCATTAAGCCTTCCCCATGTCTTCAATTAGTCTTAATCGTAAAAGATTCTGAAACACCCTTTCGAATCCCCAACTTCAAGGAGGGAGCCTTCCAAAAACTACTTTCGACGGGCGGTGCAAGGGAGCGATGGTGGAATTCCAAGGAGGAATTGTAAAGCTGCTTCCACGTCCGAAAAACTACAATTGCAATGCCTTTTAAGAAAGTCCAAGGCGCAACCGCGGGAGGGTTATCTCCTGGTATCCATGTGGATATTTCACCCCAAACCCAGGTTTTTCCTTCTTAATTTTTATTTGATATCGTTGTAATTCAATCATGCAAGGTTAATTGTTAGAAATAGGATATATTTTTGTCCTAGTTGTTCACAACGAAGGAACTTAGTCATTAATACATTTAATGGAACATGAAAAATAAATAAAGCATAAACGTATTTCTAGCAAATAGCTTTATGCATTGAAATGAATTATGAGTTAGATTATTACCCATTAAAATAGTATACTTCGGTTAAGCCTAGAAGTATAAAACTACATCTCGCACTATTAACCCCTATTCTTTTTGCAATGAATCATCATGGAAAGTGCAAATCATAAAATGATTCTTATGATGCATAAACTCTATCAAATTATCATTGTCAACTGCATAAATTAGTAAGAGGAAGGGTGCTTATTTAGCATGGATTTTGTTCACAAAGAAAAGGAAAGATTAGTTGACCTCAAACCGACAAGTTAGGGTTGAAAAATCAATTTACGCATAGTCAATGAATCATGTGGAAGTAATCACGAAATTATCTTCTAGAGTTAACCAAATTGATATAAACTTAAAACACCTATGCTGTGAAATACTTATTGGGAATGAGTTAAATTCCAAGAAGAATGAGTTAAATTCCAAGAAACGTCTATACCTTAAATACTTGCCCACATTCACTGAATGTAGGGACAGTAAATTGTAATTGTAAAAGGAACTAGGGTTTATCCTTGAGAATCTTACAAAAATGAAGCTAGGAAACCCTAGGTCTAACGACGTCAGCTTAAAGAACCTGAACAGATTGTTTCGTGACTCCATAGTCACATAGTTCGATGTAGCACTTGCGCAACAAGTGCAGAGTCATATGATCTTGTGATTCGATCACAAGGGAATGGCCAAGTTCTCGCAATGAAGTTGGCATGTCCTTACGCAAGTTACCTTGCGAGAGGATGAATAATCATCCTAATTTAGTATCCTTCTTGAGTAAGGAAGATTGTTTGGAAACTAATGACCAACCGATAAACTTAAGATTTAACCAAGTCGGGTTAATAGGGTACGCCCTAACCCAGGATATAGGGGATTTTGCCAAGTTGCAAGTTATCCCAGATCGAGTGCTGGACGCATTAGAAAGGAATGATTCATTCCTTAGCAGTTTGCCAACAAAAACGATCAATGGAAATGTTTGTGCTTGCTACAGATTTTAGAGCACTGTTTGGCTTCAACGCTTTTGTCGTTCGTGTCCTTTGCCGATCATCCCGCTGTTCCTCGTGATTTGAGAAAAGTTCCTGGCCAACCGGGACCACCCATCCGTAGGATGGACCTATGTCCCATCCTTCGCACTTTCCTCAGGTTGTTTTAGTTATTTAATTATCTAACACATTAGTTGGACATGTAACAACCAGCTTCTTTAATTAACCCGTTAGACACTGGTTCCTTCACGTAATCTTATCACTTGACATAGAAAAACAATATCAGACAAGTTCCTTATTAACAGGTCATCATATTTATCTTTGAAATACAAAGAGTCCAGCTCGTAGGCTTATCCACAATCCGCTCAAAGGCTATCCAGTAATCCACAGGGATCACTATTCCAAGTTTTCGCCCATAGATTAGTATGCGGGCTTCGAGATCCAATCTCGAGTCACGTTAGCCTCTTGTGCAGGACCCGAAAGGCGAGGGATTTACGGCCAGAGCCCCCCTGGCACCCAAGTGTCCTCCTGCTCCAGGTAGCGCTCAACAGAGAGACCTCTTGCGGCGGGTTCGGTCCACTTTTTTGGCGCAGTCAACAACCCCCTTGGTTAGGGTTAGGCAGGTAGTTGGGGGTAACTGAAGCTGCCTCTCCTTTCAGGACTTCAACCTGAAGTATAGATATCCATTTTGATGCCAGGAGGCATATTTCACGGTGGATTCCGTGAGGTTTTACGGTGGATTCCTTAGACTTTGTTGACCGGGGCTCATACACAAAGTGGATTCTTTGTGCGAGAAGTTGATGGGGACGCCTATCCTTTTTGGGCGTTTCATTAATTTAGTGTGTACATGGGTGATTCTATAGCGGGTGATTTCGCAAAATACATATTAAATTAATAAACGTTTATGAGTTTAGAGTGCGCACTCGTAATAAATTAAGGTTAGGATTGATTTCTAACTAGTTGATTTATTTATGTAGCTGAAGACTGCTAGGTATTCACTTTTGTTGGTTTAATTGTAGTATTTTACTAACGATTGTGAATGCTTCAGTTGATGTGTAGAGATAGCAGTAGTGGCAAAGGAAAGCATTGGAGGATAGCGAGTATTTGAGTTATCACATATATTTTGATGGGCGCATACCTTAGGCATGGCGCCTATATTTTGTCGCATCTATTTATTGAGGCGTTGGATATTTATTTATTATTTTGTATGCGCATGGGCGCACGATTATAATATTTGTATTTGGACATTGTACTCGGTACGCCTGACTCTTTGGGCGTCGCCCATTAGCTTTATTTCTATTTTGTGCTAAAGCAAACTCAAAAGCCAAAAGCGTGCTATTTTGTAATTTGGGCTATTATTTGAGCTTGAAGATGATTAATACATAAAATACATGCTTTGTGGAGCACTCACACAAGGCATGGGAGGAGATTGCACCCAATTGGTCTCTTGTTCATGTCGTGCATGCTTTTTACCTTGAGTTTTGTGCAAAAGTAGAGTTCTTTTGTTCTTGGGGACCTTCCGGCATTCACTACGCAAGCATACGGCATCCGATCTGCGCACCAAACCTAGAGTTATGATTAAACCCGATTTACGCTGTTTTAGGGGAACAGAATGGGACTATGCCTTATGGTAGAGAGGTTGAGCTTTGCATCCCTCTCATTTCCCGTTCTCCTTGAACCAAGTGCAGCATGAATCCGCTTCGGACCTGGCGTTTCTGCGTAAAGTAGTTCGCTTGGGTCCGACGCTAGTTGCTATTAGGAAATGACCAATCAGGAAAACCCTAATTCAAGCCGATCCTAAGTGGGAACGGCCGGAATACTTCCGATACGTGGTAGATGTGGAAAGCCCTAGATCGCAAATCCCGTAACATTCCATGGGAGTGTGCAGAGCTTTCTAGACATCCTTTTCGATGGACTGCTAAGACGTGTCCTAGATGTTACTAGTGGTCACGTTACAATGATCCACCATGATGCCAAGTTCTCCATCAAGTAAGTTGGGTTGATTAGAGCACTCGAATCACACAGATTATTGCTTCCTCCTTTTGCTTGCCCCTTAAGCTAGAGAAATAGAACTTACTAGGTCCATCACCCATCATATCCCATTTTCCTCTCAGCTAGATTTTTGAGCTCTTATTGCCTCATCCTCCTAGATATTGATGAAGTATTCAATGTTTCAAAGGCATATTTTCATTATTTCATCATGCGGTTATATTTATAGCAGCCCAAGGATATTTGCTCTTGCCTTTTCCACCAACTCACATATTTTCCTTCTACAAGATATCTTCCATCCCCCATGCTCCTTGGTGATAGCAATTATTATTGCCTTGTATTTCATCCATCTAAAATTAGGGGAGATGAGAAATTCTTTGATCCTTTCCCATTCCCTAGCCAGCCTTTGAACAAATGAGCTATTGTTAGGAAATAATACATTGAAGTAGAAGAGGGGGTCCATTATTGCCTCTAGATGGGAATATTACTAAATCGTAAACCCCAAACCTAAATCAATTATTACTTCCTAGCATTTAATCCATATGAAGTTAGGGGAGGTGAGAGAGTCTCTAGCCCTATCCCATTCCCTAGCGAGCCTTTGAGAAAATGAGTTGTTCTTCAAGAAGGATACATTGAAGCACAAGGGGGGTGGTCCATTATTGCCTCCACATGGGAGAATAGCCCTAAAAGATTTTAGAATAGGCACATGATCCGAGGCCACTACCTCTTCAATAATTCTATAGGTATAGCCTCCATCAATCCACTAAACTCCATTGAAAACATAGAATCTATCCAAGTTGCTTCCTCTCTAAGTTGAGCCCATGTGACGTTGTGCCATGTGAACTTAAGGTTATCTTCTTTGCTTGACAAGAGTGCCATATCCTCTAGCTCACAAGTTGTAGCTAGGTGATCCCAAGCATTATTTTCTTCCAATACCATTGCGTTACTCCCATGGGAGCAATCCCCCAATCTACATGTCATATTCCATTCTCCCCCAATGATCACATTAAGACCTCACATTTGTTGCTAATACAAAAACTGTCACAATTTAGTCCTTGTGGCTAGACAATTGGAAACATAAACGGAACATACCATGAAGGTTTATTGCCTAATCCTGACTTGTGCTCCCACACAACTTCCATCACTCATAGCAAAGGCGAATGAAGGATCAAGTTTTCCTTTCACTAGGAGCAATGTGCCTTGCTTACCTCTATTAGCCGCATTAAAAAATGGATTTTGAATGCAACATATGCCTCCATATCCAATTTTATTTCTTGCAGAGAGCAAGCACCTAAGGCTTACATCTTTTGACCAAACCATAGATGACATGCTTTTTGAGATCTGATCCACATTCTCTAATATTCCATGAGTAAAACTTGAATTTTTCCTGAGAGAGAAGAATGCTCATTACATTATGGAACATTTAACATAGCATTTCATGATCCTTGATTAGAGCATAGAAGTTCTGATTGACCAGAGAGGTCTTAGCAAGGTGCTTCAGTGATGGCTTCTTGTTGTTCTTCTTGATTTCACCCTTGCCATCCAAGACTTGAAGATCAGCATTTTCTTTATCATTCCTACTTGCTTGTTTATGCAACTACACAACAAGGCCTCCTTGCTAATGTTGGAGTGACCTTTGCAATCTTGTGGAGATGCAACACCCGCGGTCTCTTTATTTGCTAGATTTATGAAGACCATGATCTTTCTAGATAGCTTCCTTTTTTGAGGGCTCCTCCACAAGAGTCTTATCAAGCTTAGGAATCCCTTTACTAGCAATACCACCAACCTTTTGATTCTCCCTAACAGCAACTTCATTAGATCCAGTACGAGCCTAGAGAGAGAGTTGTGTGAAAAATGACCAATCTTCTTGCATAAGTAGTAGGTATCTAGAAATGCTGAGAACTTAATGCTATTATCATCCACCTCCTAGGAGTTCCCTAGTTATGTGCCTTTTAATATGTGGGGAATCCCTACATATACGACCTATAATTTTTTAATATATGATGTGGGAAATGGAATTTCCTAGTTATATGTAGGGAATTCATACATGTTCACATAAGATTTCCTACTATGAGATGTGAGGAATGTAGTTCCCTGGTTATATATAGGGAATGCATTTGTGCGTGCCCAAGAAATTTTACAAAATTTCCTACATTGCATAACTTTTCCTATGTAGGAACAGTTGAGGAGTAGTTTAAGAGCTCCTTGCTCATGCACATCCCTTCATCACATGAAAATCCCCCATTCTATGTATTTTCACAAATATATAGAATGTGAGGAGCCAATCCCCCATTCTATGTATTTGTGAAAATGAAAATGTCCTAATGAAGGCCAAAGGGATCTAATGAATTAATTATTTCCACTCCATGTTTGCTTTTTAAAACTCGAGGAGATGAAGGTAAACTAGTAGTTTTTGCTTTTTGCTAATATACATGACTGGAGCCATTGGAAGTCAAGGCACACTGATACTCTCTATTTTTCAAAACACACTTTAATCTGTTCTTGGGTTTTTTATAAGCTCCATTGGTGATATGAGATATGTTCTACATAAGTTATAGCCGCTAGAAGTGTTTTCTATTTGTTCTATTGCTAATTTTGTATGTGTGCCTAGGCAAGTTAGATTATTGTGGAAGCTTAAAGTACCTTGTGGTGCTTGCCAAGTTATAAGAAGCACTGAGTTTCTTTGAAGTCATGATCATATGTTTGTCCAATCTATCACTAAGATTTCATGATTGAAGCTTGATCGGGACTTGACAAAAAAGTACTAATTGTGAACACCATAATCAAAATAGTAGTCTTATTCTTGCTAGATATATATAATGTTCTTAAGGCTTAGCGATTTTGATCAAAAATAAATATTGTACATACAATTCAGAGTGGATAATGTCACTTTAGACATGTGAAGAAAATTCTTTGCATATAATCAAAACCTTTCTAAAAATGGCCCTATTTTGAAAAATGATAATATTGAGTTGAGTAATGATAATCCTTATCTTGGCCTCCTGCTCCACCTTTAAAGGGCTAGTTTCCTCTTCTATAAAAAGAATGATTCACTTCATGAAATTGTTGATTACTGTTGTGGTTGGGTTGGTTTTCTTGATTTCTTCATCTTTCTCTTTGGGTATTGAGTCTTCCTCTTCCTCTTGTTCAAAAGAGAGAGCCTTGTTCAATTGTGCTTGTAAAGCTTCCATTATGTGTGTTCTTCATAGCTACTTCTCTTTGATCTTCATCTCCAAGAATTCGTCCCATTCATCAAGTGAATGTTTTTGCCTTAAAATGATAAGGTCTTATACAAGTACTTCATATCCTTCCTTCAAACCTTGAATGATGTTTTTACAGAGCTCATTATATGTCACCTTATCTCCCACAAAAACTTAAGGGGGGTTCAACTATATGTTAACCATCTACTATCACAAGAGTTGAAGGCATAATCCAGAAACCCTGAAGCTATATATTTATCATGAATAAAGTACACCAATGAAATAGTATCCTTCTATATGTGAAAAAGGTGTAAAGGAGGATTTTAAGAGTCCCTTATTTTGGACCCATGTCATAGAATTATAACATATTTATTAGTAATTCCTTCCCATACTCCCCTTAAGCACAACAATTAGTTGTCAATGTAGCTCTTTCATAAGGTTGATGAAGTGTGCAACATTCTCACCTTCATTTCCCTTTGTATTGGTGACATTAGCTCTCAAGCTTGTTTGTTTTGATGTATTGTTTGACTCAAGATGTTGTTGCAAGTCTCCCAAGCTATCTTAAGAGTCTTCAAATCCATTAGATTTTTAGAATATCAAGCTCTCATTACTCTTCATTCAATCTATCTTTATGTGTGTGATCGGCATTAGCTGGATACAACTATACATGTGTGTGACATTCAATAGGTCGGTGTAGTCAATGACTTAACCACAATTAGTCTTGTTTAGTCAAACCTATGTGTGTAAGTCTCTTTCAATGAGTATGATGGAAGAATAATGGAAGAACAACAACAATGAGTTGAGACTCATCTTTTGCTCCACTCTATCTCTCTCCCTCTCTTCCAACATGGTATCAGAGCTTGAATGCCTGAAGCTTGAAGGCTTGGCAATGGCCATTTGACATCAAGACATTAGATCTGAAGAAAACGTCATTAAAGGAGACTGTGCTTGCATCATGTTTTCTTGCAAAAGCTATATCTTGCTACTACATATGGTTTTTGGAGAACCGGCCCATCATTCATGCCCATTTTGACATGGTCTACAACTTTGCAGAAGAAAGTTTTTTCAAATTCCTCACAGATTTTGAGATATTCAGCACAGACCTGTGCTGACTGGCTATTTACTGCAGTAAATAGCAAGTGATTCCAGGACACTGGTGGCTTTCATCCTAACAATGTATATACCCTTATTATCATGCATTTGAGCATGATATTGGAGTGTTAAATGCTCAGTTTTGAAGCTTATTTGTAGGCTAGAAACAATGAACTGGTTGCTGTTCTAAATTTGGAAACAATATACCTACAGGGTTGAAGTATTTGTGATGCTTATTTGCTACTAACAAATGCTTGGATCATACCACTTGAGTGGTACATGATTTTTGGGATATTGTGAGTGCTGAAAGTTCAAAGTTTAGACTGATTTCTTGTTGGTTATACTAGGGTATTGGTTGATTATTGTTTGCAAGAAGGATACCTATCATCTTCACTTGACATACATGCAATATATTCTAATTGGTTGGACAATATGTATCAACTCTTTCATAGAGTGGCAACTGATTGAGATGTTTTGGGATTATTTTGAGTTCTAAATACTCTTGTTTTAATAGAGAAAATACTATTGGTTATAGTAGTGGGCTGGCTGTATTTGGTACTGCTACTTGCCTATAGTACAAACATTGATACTTGTATGGACATAATTTGCTGCTAGGATATTTTTGCCACTACTATAGAATGTTGTGAACTAATTTTAGCTTGGTTTATTCTTAGTTGGCTACATTTTTTCATTTTTGGAATATATTTTACAGCAAGTAGGTTGTTAGGAAAACTGTCCTGAACTGCATGAAATTGTCTTGAATAGCAGGAAACTGGTCTTGAACTGTATGAAAAGAAGTTAGATACTTACAGGTTGTATACATCACTGAATACCTAAGCTGCAACTAGGGAAAATGCTCAAGGGACTTACAATATCACTCAAATTGTGAAAGAAAAGATGGAAAACAAAATTTTTTCTTTATGGAAGTTCTATATGAAGAATTTTTTGGTTGACAGAGGTTATTGGGACTTATGTACAGGTGATGAGGCTGAACCTGAAATGCATGAAAGGAATTCGACAAAGGATTAGAAAAGGGCTCATAAGCTATGGACTGAGAGAGCATGCAAGGTGTTACATTGGTTTTCCTTATGTATATCAGATGTTATGGTTATACAGATTACTAGATGCAATTTTCCAAAGGATGAATGGGACATACTCATGAAGAATTATGAAAATGTAACACATGCAAGAAAGATTCAGTTAAAGCAATAGTTCAGTAACATGTCTAGGAATGGTAGAAGCATTCAAGCCTACACTACAAAGATCAAGAACATAGCAGATCAGCTTGCCACCATTGGATATTCAGTGTTTGAGGATGATATGATTGCAGTGACATTGAATGGACTTGGAAAAGAGTATAAAGCAGTTGATACGTCTATTTCTATGAGAGTTGAACCCCCTAATTGGGATGAGCTGATTGCTTTGTTGTTGCATGAGGAAGTTAAGCTTGGGATGAATAAAAATTCTAGTACGTCTCAAAGCAAAGACATTGTTCTTTACTCTAGCCAGCATGGCAAAGGCGGTAGAGGCCGTGGCTCTTTTCGAGATCGAGGAGACACTCGAAACACTTATGAACAACATCAAGAGAATACTTGGCATGGCACAAATACACAGGGCCAGTGTGGATCTGGAAGTTCTAGAGGTAGGGGGAGATCACCCCATAGTAGAGGTGGTGGATCTGGTTCACGACAGTCAGTCAAACAGAGATAATGGCTATCACTACTGCAGTAGATATGGACACATTGCAAAGGATTGTTACAAGAAGTAGGGGCATATGAAGGCAAAGGGAAAACATCATGGGCACTATGCATCTTCTAGCGGTGCTCATGATGAGTAGGTTGACAGATTGTTTGCCATGCAGCATGTGTCTACGAATGCATCTAGGTAGAACATAGATGAGAGATGGTACATTGATTCAGGGGCTTCAAATCATATGACACCCCATGGAGAATGGTTTGATGAGATGGTTGCAGGTTCACATGGTTATGGGTGTACTAGGGATGACACCCAATATGATATTCAACACACAGGAATTGTTCCGTTGTTGATGCATGATGGCAAGAAAAACAACCTACATGATCTACTACATGTACCTACAATAACCAAGAATCTTTTGTCAGTTGGACAAATGGCAGAACAGAATCTACAGGTGAGATTTAATATAGATGGATGCTTTGTTGAAGAATATGGTAATGAATGCAAATTGATTGCTAGAGGCCAAAGAGATGGCAGAATGTTTACTCTTGATGTATCAATTCTAGAATTGAAAGCAGCCATGTTTGCACATGATGATGGTGCTATACGATATGTTGAAATATGGCATAAGCGGATTGGCCATGTGAATGTACAAAATCTGAAATCTATGCAGCAAAAGGAGATTGTGCTTAGACTACCTAGGTTCAAATATCATGACTTTGGACATGTATGTGATGCATGTCAGTTTGGAAAGCAGACACGGTTTCCATGTATGAGACATGTACAAAATAGCTCACGACCCTTGCAGTTGGTACATGCAGATGTATGGGGTCCATCTCATAATGCTTCGTTTGGTGGTGCTCGTTATTATGTATCTTTCATTGATGATTTCAACAGGGATACTTGGCTTTACATACTGAAACATAAGGATGATGTGTTTGATGCATTCAAGGACTTCAAAAAGCATGTTGAAAATGAGTTGGGCTGTAAAATTTCATGTCTTAGATTAGATGGAGGTGGATAATATGTCTCTAATTACTTTGATAGGTACCTTGCTAAATATGGGATTAGAAGATAGTTAACTTGCAGCTATACACCGCAGAAAAATGGTATAGCAGAAAGAAAATATAGGGTACTCATGGAATCGGCAAGAGCTATGCTGAAGGAGAAGAGTTTACCAAATGGTTATTGGGCTGAAGCAATAGTGACTGCTATCTATGTGGTGAATAGAACCCCTACAGCAGGGATTCATAATGTAACTCCATATGAGAGGTTGTATGGTCATAAGCCTGATATTACACACTTGAAGTATTTGGTAGCATTGCATATGTGCACGTTCTTGATTAAAAGAGGAAGAAATTGAATCCTAAAGCTGTCAAGAGTGTGTTCCTTGGTTATGCACAAGACCGGAAAGCTTACAAGTGTTATGTACCGTCTACATATGAGACATTGATTAGCAGAGATGTTGTTTTTGATGAGCTGGCAGCATTGTATGGTAATCCTATTGCAGTGACTACTGATGGATCAACTAGCACTAGTAATGCTGAAAATACACCTACAGTGAGTACATCTATGAGTGGTCCTACAGGTGAAGGGTCACCTACAATACTCCTACATCCACTAACATGGATATGCCAGTGAGCAGGAGATTGGATAAGGGAAAAGAAAATATGCTTGAGGATGTGATAGGTCCACTTACAGCAGGTTATGAGCCATCTAACAGTGATTGTTTGGATAGTGAGTTGGGCATTCTGTCTATTATGACACCTCGAGCAAGGCAGAGTCATTATGTACCGCCTCATGAGAGGCAAGCTCAGAGTGAGTCACAATTACAGAGATCTAAGAGTTAGAAAACTAGTTGACAGGTTTACATACACAGGTTATTCAACCCGCCATTATGCATATATGCCTAGTGGACAGGTAACAAAGAACCTACAAAGTTTGGTGATACAATTATAAATGATAACTGGTGTGCTGCCATGGATGAGGAGTATGCAGCCCTAGCTAAAAATGAGACATGGGAGTTGGTTGAGTTGCATGAAGGCAAAGTCCCCCTTGGCTCCAAATGGGTGTACAAGGTTAAGTGCGAGTCAGATGGTTTGTTAAAATGCTATAAGACCAGGCTAGTTGCAAAAGGGTATGCATAACAATATGACCTTAACTATGAGGAGACTTTTAATCTAGTGGCTAAAATGGCAACAGTCACAACTGTCATTGCTTTGGCAGCATGCAAAGGCTGGAAATTATGGCAAATGGACGTCAAGAATGCTTTCTTGAATGGTGATTTGGTTGAAGAAGTATATATGGAGTAGCCTGAAGGCTATGTTCACCCGGACTTTCCTACATATGTATTAAGCTAAAAAAGGCTTTATATAGACTTCAATAGGCACCTAGAGCATGGAATGCTTGGATCAATAGTTATTTGTGTTGAACAGTGCGCGAGGGAGACAAGGTATTGAACAGTACAAGAGGGAGACGAGGAATGGAGGAAGAGAGAGGCGAAGAGAGACACGAGACACCGAAAGTGGAACCCCAAAAGTGTGTCAACTGAGAACACATGATAGGACTATATAGAGGGGACCTGTGGGGTGCTATATATAGACAGGCGCTATATATAGATAGACTATATATAGCTAACATCCTCGCTCAAATAGAGGTCCCTTACTATGGATGAAAAAACCCTTGGGGGCTCAAGGGAAAAACCCACAGCTCTATATAGACCTACCTTTATATTAATATTCAAAATATAAAATTACAAAGGTGAACTTACAAGAGCCTATTCATAGGCATCAAAGGAGCTACATCACTCGTGAATTACAACATTCCGTTGAGATACATCACTCACGAGCTACATCACTCCTGAATTACAACAACCTATTCAGAGGCATCAAAAGAGCTTTATCACTCCTAAATATACAACATGTAAAATAAGGATAAGCAACATCACTACAAAAGGTAAAATCTCCAAGAAATTCCTGCAACTGAACTTGGGATGTAAGCAGTATATCTCTCATATCAAAACTTAAAGAAAAACATTACAGTGACATTAGAACAACACAAGGTCTATAGAGACGGTTCGTGACACCGCTCTATAGAGACAACATAACACATGTGGGGCCCCATGAACATAATATAAATAAAACAATTTGTCATCGGCTAGAATATAGATGCTCATCAACTGGAAAGAATATAAGCAAAATAATGTGTCATCACCTGGAATATAGACCCTCATCAGCTGGAAAGAATATAAACGAAACAATGTATCATCAGCTAGAATATAGATGCTCATCAATGAAATAACGAACGAGGACGATCATCATGAAACATGGCAATATCAACATCCAAAAGTAATGTTGATGTTGAAATGTAGAGAGAGAGAGAGAGAAAGAGAGAGGAAGCTCATCTGCTAAGTGGCTCTCGTAAGCTACCAGGTTTCTAAACAACCTCTCTATATCATCTCCCACTCTTATTTTGGGCAAATACAGAATGACCTGCTTAGCATCGAAACTGACTGAGTTCATGTAACCTGGTGCTACAAGGTGGAATTTGATACCACAATTGTGAAGATCAACTGTAGATGATGCTTAAGTCAGGGCATAAAGAATCCAATATCACTATGAATTAGATCTCTAGATGGTGCTGTTGTATTTGATGAGGTACTTTTGTGAGAAAACACTGTGAGTGACAATTTTTGGCTTAGAAAGTATGTTGTATGTTTTGTAAATATTTGCCCTCCTTGAGTACTAATCCAAGCAGTCTAGAGCCAAAGGTTATGAATGTATGCAAGCATATTAACATATTAAGGAGGGATTTGATACATTGTATTATATACATGTATGCTGCTGATGGATGTTCTTTACTTCTCTTATAAGGCTGCTACCCTCCCCTTCATATGTCTATGTTTGTTGCTAGTCTTCTTATTTGGCGCAGGTTTTCTAGCTCTCAATAATAACACACTATATATAGCTAACAATTTGTAGCAACATGGATTAAGATTGGGTGATGCAGATCACAATCTGTTCACGAAGAAGACAGATCATGGATGTGTGTTTCTAGTGGTTTATGTAGACGATCTTATCATCATTGGAGATTATGAAGAGGGCATTGCTGAAATTAAATCATGTTTATAGGCTGAATTCAGAGTCAAAGACCTTGGTGAACTAAAGTATTTTCTTGGGATTGAGGTAGTCTCTACGCCTCAAGGTATATGGCTGCTACAGAAGCAGTATGCTCATGACATGTTACAGAAGTATGGTATGGCTAAATGCAAGCCTATGGAGATACCTCTTAATCAAAATATCAAGCTGCAGATTCATGTTGGGAATGACATAGAGAATGTGACCATGTATCCATAGATGGTGGGCAGCTTGATATACTTAACTATTTCCCATCCTGACTTATGTTATGCAGTGGGGCTGATTGGTCAAATCATGCAAAAGCCTCACAAACCACATTTAGATGCTATCAAGAGGATCATTGTTAGAAATCAAGCTCACCGTCAGTGTCTCTTTATCTATGATCGACATCTATGACAGCTAGTGTGTGCAGCTATCTACATGTGACTACATTAAATAAGTCAGGTTAGTAGTCAGTTAGTGACCTAACTAGAGTTAATCTGTCTAGTCTACACTTACACTAGGTCACTTTATCTTTGTATTGTGTGTGCTTTTCAGTTTTAGAGTGTGGAACATGAAGAAATGACTTTGAGAGCCTGAAGGCTCATGACAATGGAGTTTCCCTGTTTCTCTCTCTCAACTTTGAACATGGTATCAGAGCTTGACTTGGTGGAACTCTTGGAGCAGGAGGGAGTGAAGATGATCTGCAGTTGAAGACTTGTGTCATTTTTCAAACAGGCTGAGTGCCATTGTAAAATGGAAGGTATGCATTGAGTGATTGCCTACTCTATGGTTCAAGCTACAGGTTGTGGCTTGTTTAGAGCCTTGTGAAGGGGGTATTAAGCACTAGTGTGTGCTCCATTAGCATCACTACCATCAAATTGAGCTGCTGGAGCAGAGGACAGTTCTGTGCAAACTGCGCCTGGTTCTGCAAACATCTCAGTGGGCTGGAAACATCACATGCAAGTGATATGAAGTGGCTAAATGCTTGACTGAGACTAGTGGAAAGTACTTGAAAAGTACAAAGTGTGAATGCTTGTGTGAGAGCTCACTTATGAGCTAAAAACAGAGATTACAAGTCTGTCATAAATAGTGGCCTACTGTATACAGCCACTACAAAGCATATACACTTATCTGGAATGAGCTTGAAGCACTCATACATACTCAGAAGCATCACTGGAGCCAAGATGTATGTCAAGAAGCCATATGTACCGGATGTAATGCATTTGAGCTGAAGTTTCTCACTGAAATCACTCAGATTTGAAGTATGTTAGTGGATGAAAATTATCATACACAGTAAATGACAAGCATTGTGTATTACTGAAGCAATATAGGTCATCTTGGGGGTTCTATCATCTATATGAACTGACCTATACATGTTGAATGTATGGAGGATTGAAGCAAGCAATGAGCATCATTGAAAACTGAATTCTGAAGCTGAAGTAAATGCAGTCACACTGTCTTGGTTAATTACAAACAGTTCATGAAGTTTATGCCATTGGTCAACAAAGACAGGTTGTCTATGCCTACTCAGATGCTCATGAATTGAACTTGCCACTACAAAGTAAATGTATGACATGATTGGAAGACATTTTGGAGCTGCTTGGAGCTTGTTATGCTAAATTTTGGTTGGCTGCAACCTGCAACTAAATTTGTTGATACTTGTATGTGCTGGTTATGCACTGGTCTGTGCCTCTATGCTCATGACTTGACTGCCAAATGTACTAGCAGCTATCGGGGAGGTTTTGGAAAATGTATGACATGATTATCACTCAGTTTTGGACTTGAAATTGCTGCTAATTACTCATAGTTTACAGTTTTCAGACTGCATGTATGTAACCCGACAGTGAGGTTACAGAAGCTTAAGCTGAAGCAAACACATAGCTTATGTATTGACAGTTATATCTACAGTTGAGACCACTTGTTTGTGGGTGGTTTTGGGGTGTTAGTGGGCTGAAATACCCTTTTTTTTCTGCAATTTAGTGCAGAAAAATGTCATAAACTGTTACGGACTGAACTTGGTCAGTCATACTTATTGGTCTGCAGGGAGTCAGGCACTTGATAGACAGTCTATTGCATCATGACTAATGCACACAGGAGTGATAATATCACTCAGATAGTTGGAGAGAATTTGGACAACAAGAACTTTACATTATGGAAATTCAAAATGAAAAACTTTCTGGTTGGCAAAGGTTATTGGGATCTATGTACAGGAGATGAGGCTGCTCCTGAGTTGCCTGCACACAATCCAACAAATGAACAGAAAAGAGCTTACAAGCTATGGAATGAAAGAGCATGCAAGGTGCTGCATTGGTTTTCTTTATGTATATCTGATGCTATGGTAATTCAAATCACTGGATGTGAGACTCCGAAGGATGCTTGGGACATACAGATGAAAAATTATGGAACCATGACACATGCAAGGAAGATCCAGTTGAAATAGCATTTCAACAACATGTCTAGGAATGGCAAGAGCATCCAGGTGTATACCACGGAGATTAAGACCATAGCTGATCAACTTGCTACCATTGGCTCAAGTGTATCAGAAGATGATATGATTGTTGTTGCCTTGAATGGCTTAGGCAAAGAGTACAAAGATTTTGACACTTCCATTTCTGTTAGAGAAGAGCCCCCTAGCTAGGAAGAGCTAGTTGCCTTGTTGCTGCATGAGGAAGTCAAACTTGGTTTGAATACAGGTTCCAGTGCATCTCAGAGTAGAGACATTGTGTTATACTCTAGCTAGCGTGGCAAAGGATCTAGAGGTCATGGTTCATTTTGAGGTCGTGGTGACACTCGTAATGCTTATGGACAGCAGCAGCAGCACAGTAATTGGCATGGTACAAATACACAAGGCCAGCGTGGATCTGGCGGGTTCAGAGGCAGGGGGAGATCACCCTGAGGTAGAGGTGGTGGATCTGGTTCATGGCAGTCATCTGATTAGTCCAACAGGGACAAGGATTGCCATTATTGTGGCCGGTATGGGCATATTGCAAAGGACTATTACAAGAAGCAGGGAGATATGAAGGCAAAGGGCAGACAGCATGGGCAATGGTGCTCATGATGAGCCAGTTGATAGACTCTTTGCCATGCAACATGTATCCAGAAATGCATCGAGACATGATAGAGATGACAGATGGTACATTGACTCCGGAGCGTCAAACCACATGACACTGCATGGAGAGTGGTTTGATGAGATGGTTGCAGGTACACATGGTCATGTATGTACTGGGGATGACACCCAACATGACATAAAGCATAAAGGGATTTTTCCTCTTATGATGCCTGATGGCAAGAAGAAAGGCCTGCATGATGTATTACATGTACTGACCATAACAAAGAATCTGTTGTCTATGGGTCAAATGGCAGAACAGAATTTGCAAGTGAGGTTTAACAAAGATGGGTGTTTCATTGTGAGGAGTATGGAAATGACTGCGAGTTAATTGCCAAGGGCAGAAGAGATGGCAGGATGTTTACATTAGATGCGACAATTCCGAGACTTAAGGCAGCCATGTTTGCTCATGATGAGAGTGCCATTCGGGATGTAGAGATTTGGCACAAGCGGATTGGACATGTCAATGTACAAAAGCTGAAATCTATGCAGCAGATGGAGGTAGTACTTGGATTACCTAAATTCAAGTATAATGATTTTGGTCATGTATGCCATGCATGTCAGTTTGGGAAGCAGGCATGGTTTCCTTTCATGAGACATGTAAAAAACAGCACTAGGCCTTTACAGTTGGTGCACTCTGATGTCTGGGGTCCTTCACATAATGCTTCTTTTGGCGGTGCACGGTATTATGTCTCATTCATTGATGATTTCAGTAGGTACACTTGGCTTTATATTTTGAAGCATAAGGATGATGTGTTTGATGCATTCAAAGACTTCAAGAAGCATGTTGAAAATGAATTGGGCTGTTACATATCATGCTTGAGATCACATGGAGGAGGTGAATATGTCTCAAATTACTTTGACAAGTATCTTACTAAGTATGGGATCAGAAGACAGCTCACATGTAGTTATACACCGCAGCAAAATGGTGTTGCAGAGAGGAAAAACAGGGTTTTGATGGAGTCAGCTAGAGCTATGCTAAATGAAAAATGTCTGCCAAATGGTTATTGGGTTGAAGCAATGATGACTGCTCTTTATGTGCTGAATCAAACCCCTACAGCAGGGATTCATGATGTCACTCCGTATCAACGACTGTATGGTCATAAACTTGATATTTCGCGCTTGAAGGTATTTGGCAGCATTGCATATGTGCATATACCGGATGAGAAGAGGAAATAATTGGATCCTAATGCAGTAAAAAGTGTGTTTATAGGATATGCACAGGAACAGAAAGCTTATAAGTGTTATGTACCTTCTTCGCATGAGACACTCATAAGCAGAGATGTGGTATTTGATGAGTTAGCATCCTGATATGGGAATCCTGTTGCAGTGCCTACTGATGGCTCACCTAGTATGAGTCATGCTGAAAATACTCCTGCAAAGAGTACTTCCATGAGTGGTCAGGCAGGTGATGTATCATCTATAGTGAGTCCTTGGACAGGACGATTGCGAAGTCGCACTACTGCATCCACTGACACGAATATGTCAATGAGGGGGAGAACAGATAAGGGAAAAGAAAAGGTTTTTGAAGATGTAACAGGTCCACTCACTGCAAGTTATGATTCATCTAGCAGTGACAGCTTAGACAGTGAATTGGGGATTCCGTCTATTATGACGACAGGTGCTAGGCAAAGTCGTTATGTGCCGCCTCATGAGAGGCAAGCTCACAGTGAGCCACAACTCAGGAGATCAGAGAGGGTCAAACAACCTATTGATAGATACACTTACACTGGATATTCAGCCCGTCATTATGCTTATATGACGAAAGTAACAGGTTTTAGAGAACCAAGTAAGTTTGATGAGGCAGTTGCAGATGAGAATTGGCGTGCTGCTATGGATGAGGAATATTCAGCTTTGGCTGAAAATGGTACATGGGATTTGGTACAATTGCCTGAGGGCAAAACACCTATTGGATGTAAGTGGGTGTATAATGTAAAATGTAAATCAGATGGATCATTGGAAAGATATAAGGCCAGGCTGGTTGCAAAAGGGTATGTGCAGCAGTATGGTCTTGATTATGAGGAGACTTTCAGCCCTGTAGCAAAGATGGCTATAGTTAGAACTGTGATTGCTTTGGCAGCAGAGCTAGAGGCTGGAAACTATGGCAATTGGATATAAAGAATGCATTTCTCAATGGAGAATTACAGGAAGAGGTTTACATGGAACAACTTGAAGGCTATGTACATCCAGAATTTCCAGCACATGTATGTCGGCTGAAAAAGGCATTATATGGGCTGAAACATGCACCCAGAGCATGGAATGCTCGCATCAGCAGTTATTTGCAGCAACATGGTTTCCGATTGGGTGATGCTGATCATAGTCTGTTTGTAAAGAAGATAGAGAGTGGCTATGTTTTCCTAGTTGTCTATGTTGATGACTTAATCATTACAGGAGATGATGAAAATGGGATTGCTGAAATAAAGACATGTTTATAGGTTGAGTTTAAGGTCAAGGATCTTGGAGAGCTAAAATATTTTTTGGGGATTGAGGTTGTCTCTACACCTCAAGGCATATGGCTGCTACAAAAGTAGTATGCTCATGATATGTTACAGAAATATGGTATGGCTGATTGCAAGCCTATGGATACGCCTTTAGAGCAAAATGTCAAGCTGCAGATTGATGTTGGGACAGAGATTGAGAATGTTACTATGTACAGACAGATGGTAGGCAGCTTGATCTATCTCACGATCACTAGACCTGACTTGAGTTATGCTGTGGGGCTGATTAGTCAGTTCATGCAGAAGCCTCGCAAACCACACTTGGATTTAGTCAAGAGAATTCTGAGATATGTAAAGAGTACTACAGATCATGGGCTATTTTATGCATATGGGAAACCCCTTGACTTGATGGGGTACACTAATGCTGACTGGGCTGGTTGCACGTATGACAGGAGGTCAACCAGCGGCTATGCATTTGGATTGAGTAGTAGCATGATCAGTTGGCAGAGTAAGAAACAGCCTACAGTTGCATTGTCCAGTACGGAAGCAGAGTATCGTGGTGCAGCCTTAGCGGCCTGTGAAGCTAAGTGGTTACAGAAGTTGCTGAATGACTTGGGAGAACACTTGGACAGCAAAGTCAAGATGTACTGTGACAATTTGAGCAGTGTCATGTTAGCAAGCAATCCTGTTTATCATGCAAGATCGAAACACATTGAGGTTCATTACCATTTTATCAGGGAAATGGCTTTAGCAGATCAGATTGACTTGGAGCATGTGAAGACTGAAGACCAGGTAGCAAACATCTTTACCAAATCACTTGGTAAAGATAAGTTCATTCACTTTAGATAGCTATTTGGAGTGATGCAAATGATTTGAGTTTTGTTTTGAGCTTGAGAGGAGTGTTAGAAATCAAGCTCACCGTCAGTGTGTCTTTATCTATGACCAACATCTATGACTGGAGTGTGCAGCTATCTACATGTGACTACATTAAATAAGTCGGGTTAGTAGTCAGTTAGTGACCTGACTAGAGTTAGTTTGTCTAATCTACACTTACACTAGGTCACTTTATCTTTGTATTGTGTGTGCTTTTCAGTTTTAGAGTCTGGAATATGAAGAAATGACTTTGAGAGCCTGAAGGCTCATGACAATGGAGTTTCCCTGTCTCTCTCTCTCTCAACTTTGAACAATCATGAGATATGTAAAGGGTACTACAGATTATGGGATATTCTATGCATATGGAAAATCTCTTGACTTGATAGGGTTTACTAATGCTGATTGGGCTAGTTGTGCCTATGAGAGGAGGTCAACTAGTGGTTATGCATTTGGATTGGGCAGCAGTATGATTATGATTAGTTGGCAGAGTAAGAAACAACCTATTGTTGCATTGTCTAGTATAGAAGCTGAGTATAGAGGAGCTGTCTTAGTGGCTTGCGAAGCAGTTTGGTTGGTGAAACTGCTGAAAGGCTTGGGAATACAACTAGAAAGCAGAGTGAGATTGCATTGTGATAACCTCAGTAGTGTTATGTTGGCTAGCAATCCTATCTACCATGCTAGATCCAAACATATTGAGTTTCACTACCATTTCATTAGTACAGGGCAGATTAACTTGATTCACATGACGCTGAAGACTAGGTAGCAGATATATTTACCAAGTCTCCTGGTGAAGAAAAGTTCATATACTGCAGACAGCTACTTGGAGTTTATCAAATGGTTTGAGCTTGAGGGGGACTGTTAGAATATCAAGCTCCCCTTACTCTTCAGTCAATCTATCTTTATGTGTGTGACTGACATTAGCTGGATACAGATGTACACATGTGTAACATTCAATAAGTTGGTGGAGTCAGTGACTTAACCACAGTTAGTCTTAGTTAGTCAAACCTATGTGTGTAAGTCTCTTTCAGTGAGTATGATGGAAGAATAATGAAAGAAGAACAACAATGAGCTGAGACTCATCTTCCACTCCACCATGTCTCTCTGCCTCTCTTCTAGCATAGATGAATAAGAATATCATCCTTAACACTTTGCTCCATCATATGAATAGCAAATGTGGTCTTTATTGTCCCATTAGGTTAATTTTATACATTAATCTCCTTTATTTTTGGTCTATTCTTGGGGACTAGATCCCAACAATTTCAAAGATGAGGAGTGATTTGATCCCTAATTTCCAAGTGGCATAATTATTGATCTTTTCAGCTCCCTCCAATTATAATCTGTGTAGGTTAGGTGTTTTTTCTAGCTTCACATTATGAACAATGCAATGGCATGGGGTATTTTCACATGCACAAGGCTCACACTAGGCAAGAATGTAAGATAGCTAATCTAATACCATGAGAAAATGTAATGAGAAAGAGGAAATCATACACAATAGCAACCAACAACACTAACAATGTAAAGGAAACAATAGTAGACTTTATTGAATAGAGAAAGGCCATTGATAGGGTTTCCAAGTACAAGTGATGGGAAAACCCAAAACTGGCATGAAAAAGCTTAACTAGCTTTGATACAATAATGCATATAATGTTGAGTATGGGGGATAGACACAGTACCCATCTATACTCTCACTAGTATACAAATATAGTATCTTCATTTATTAAAGTATGCAAGCCCACACCATCTCGTCACTAAGGTATCAATACTATTTTTTGTTTTTAGCACACAAGAAACTACTAATTAGTACATAGCACACACCTAATACTTAGCACACATGTAGATAGTTGCAAATTGCCACATCGGCAACAATTCACTACTAATTAGTATATGAAACACTGCTAATTAGATATCACTACTTATTAGCATGCATTTCTTTTCTACAAGATTTTGTTATTCGAATGCACAAAAGTAGGATATAAAATTGATTTTGAGGATGATGGTGTCATGTGGATTTTCGTCTAGTGTGGAAACCCTCCAACCATGACATGATTCAAAGCAATATATGCTTAGAGATGAAGTGACAAAATAATTACTATTAAATGCTTGGCTTCATAAGTATTCTTGGATTTAGAGGTGCTTGTAGTTTGAGTTGCTTCAAGGGAATCTAATCTCGAATAAGAGCTTATGTGATATGGATCAAGGGAAGAAGTGGAAGCAAGTAAGATTTTATTGGTTCAAGTATGGGTTTCTTTAGTTTTGCTATGGTGTACATGCAATGACATTTAAAGGCTTGGAGCATAATGGCCAATGTTTAAACAAATTTGACGAATGGTGTGGGATACTCTAGCTATCCTTAGGATTGATAATGGTATAACCCAATAGAAAAAATAACACTTAGCTTTTATCTAGCTTTAAGTTAGCTTTTTGAAAAGGCATGAAGGATGCTACATGGCCCCTAAATGACTATATGTTGATGCTTTTGGGGGATCAATATCCATACTTTGGGAAGAATTTGGCATGATTGAGGGGAGGATTTGGTGTGCTTGAGGGAATGCAAAGGGAGAGCAATGCAAGAAGTTGGCTAAGGCACTACAAGACATCGACCAAGGGAGGACAAGCACTATAGAGATAGAAGCCATCTTTTGCATCTTCCGCAACATTATGTTCCCAAAGGAAGAAGACAACCTAAACAAAAATAGTTAATGAAGGTGATAATGGGTGGAAGCTTTGAGTTCAACTACTTATATTGCATGTAGGTTAACACTAAAGAAGACAAACAAGAGGATTTCAACTACATGAAGGAGAAAAAAATTACCAACAATGGATGATGAGGAGTTGCAACAAGTGATAACTGTGATCTCATATGGCTATATGAAAAAAAGAGCAATGAACTACATCCTCTGATAACGAACTTTGTCCATTATTGCAATCTATCACCTCTGGGGTAGGACCACCATGACAGTGCATGCCACTTTTTTTATAAGTGCTAGAAGCTTTGATTAATATTGGGAGCTAGGCTACATGAGTACAACTCACAATCGTGGCTTCTAATTAAATGTTAGGTGGCAAACATGAGAAGAAAGACTACAATAATCGAGCCTAGACTTGTAGCTTGTTGTGTGTGTGAGATGCAATCAATATCACATGTGAATCTTCATTAATGACATACCTTCATCAACAAAAGAAGAGAGGACTACAAAGCCACTCTTTGATAAGCTAAATCAATGCCTTACTTCACTCGTTGGAATGTGTATCTTGTCCTCACCCTTATTCCATGAAATTTTCTTGATTGTCCTTTGAGTTCCCTTATGAGTATCCTTATGAATCCCTGTAATGGCCATGTATAAGAAGAGTGGAGCTTTTATGTGTTAGAACTCCTAAAGTAAGCCCCTTGATGGTTCTCTATGCGTACTCTTTCTCCATCGATGAGAGAGTTATCAATCCCTTGACCTAGCAAACATTCTTATGTATGAGGACTACTATTAGAGAAGGAGAAAGTTATGTAGCTAACTAGAGTTACCATCAATATTGATTCTTACATATATTGAGTTGTTGAGAGTTTAAGTACAGTTTTCTTGAGGTTAACTTCCAGGAGAGAAATTGAGAGAAAGGCTAATTTCCTAGAGTATTCATATGAATATTGAGTTATTTGTTCATAGGATTGGACAAGGCATATACGCCAAAGTTTCTCCAATTTTCCTCCTTGAAGTAAAGATGTCAAAGTACTATGCATGTGAAGGCTAGGAAGATGCAGGGTCTCATGAAGGAGGTGTGGCAAGATAAGAGGTGGTACTTGGGTACTTCAAGAAGGAAAGGTAGGGAAACTTTGACATATATGCTCTGTCAAATCCTACAAAAAAATAACTCAATACTCATATGAATACTCTAGGAAATTAGCATTTATTTCAATTTCTCTCTTGGTAGTTAGCCTCAATGAAACACTATTCAAACTCTCAATAACTCAACATGTTCTTGAGATCCGTGTCTTTTTAGTTATCATGCATACAACGCTTTGATATCTTTGGTAAACCCAATGTGAAAGGCCGAGATAAAGATTTAGGTATGACAGGGTCTATGGATGCAAATATGATTTCTTTACAAGATGTAGAGCAAGTATTGCATTTGAGGTTATAGATTCTTGAGCTTGGATATGGGGATCTAGATTTTGTGAGGAATGTTTTGGATTCCTACAAGAGACTCGTTACATTGTATAAGCAACAACTAGTTAAACACAAAGAGGATCAAATATAAGGATGTAGGAAAAGGATGCTAAACTTGTAAGAGAGGTATAGGAATTGGCCTAGCTTAAACTACTTGCTACCAAGGCTAAGATTAATCATATCAAGGATGCCCATTCTGAGACTACTAAGATTGTGATTAGCCCTATAGAGGATGCCCTGAAAGAACTTGAAGTTGATGAGATGGGCATTTCATATGCAAAATTTGTGAGTGTGAGGAAGTATATGAGGCTAATGTCTTGATGCAGTTAATCAGAGAGACATTGAAAAATTGATGCATGCACATGTGTTAACCCCAAGTCAAGATGGCAAAAAATGGAGGAAAAAGAAAAAGGAAGATGGAAAAAGAGCAAAGACATGCAGGCAGCCTCTAAAGATGAACCGGGGCAAAAAGTGCAACCTTAAAAGAAAAGGCGCCTCAAAAAACTCGGAAATTTCTTGTAAAAGAGTGCCAGGCTCCCTCCTATGCCAATTGTAAAATATTAGATGGGTGTAGGCTAGAGGCACAATGCTAAAAGAGGAAAATGGAAAAAGGACCTTGCCACAATGGCCGGCCATGTAAAAAAGAGATGGGTGCCCATGGGATTTTAGGGTTTGTATATATAAAGTTCAAAAAGTGAATAAGAGATCATTCTTTGGTGTGTGGCAAAAGGAGTCTTCTTCTTCTCATCTCCTTCTCACCTTCTTGCTTGTGTGTGCTCTGGAGAGAGGGAGTGTGAGAGTGTGAGGGAGTGAGTGTGTGTGAGAGTGAGGGATCAAGAGGGTGAAGATCTTCACCATCTCCTCTTCTCTTCTTCTCTTCCCTTCTCTCTTCTTGAGCACGCGGCTATGGAGGATGGAACTTGGAGGTGGAGGAGGCTTAAGGATGCTTGAGCTAGCATCTAGGATCGTGGAGCTATCAGTGTGTGGGAGAGGGGAGGCAACTCATATCGGCACTAAGGTAAGGAGAGAGACGAACACCCAATGAGATCTCCTAACCACGTTGGTGACTATCCCTGTAACACTTAGCCTGGGAGGTCTGATTAGGCAGCACCCCACCCTATGGAAGATCTTAAGAAGTGGGTTGAAGGGTCACAAGAGCAAGTCACGGCAGACCCTCATGACCATGAGGCAGAAACACAAATACCGAGTTTGACGCTGCACTCCATGCCTAAATCCTTGCACGTAAATGCATTATGGGAAGGCTCCGAGATGCATGCAGTCTTACCGGCCTTAGTCCTAGGCAATACAAGGAGGAAGGGAATCGAAGACACGAGGGCTGGGGTTAGTGTGCTTAGCCACGCAGTGCTTCAGACTTGGGGAAACCCACCTGTTGAGACTGCTAGGTTTAATATCACACTAGCAAATGGTATGAGAGTCAAGCCATTCGGGGTGCTTAAGAATTGGCCAGTGAAGATCGCAGGTGCTCAGTTCTCCGTTGACTTTATAGTCATGAAGGGAGTGGACTATGACATCCTATTAGGCCACCCCTGGATGCGCAACGCTAGGGTCATCAAAGATTGGGGTAATGGCTTTATCTTCGTTGGCAATAGGACGGATGCCGTGAGAATAGAGATGGACACCTGGAAGGCCTCACCAGTCGACTTAGATGCCATCTCTGCTATGCTCAAGGGTAATGCTCAGGTCAAGAAGTCCTATGGGCCCTTGACCAGGTATATCCCATGCCCAAAGGACAAGTGGGATTGGATGCATGTCCTTGCTACAATCGACTTGCCATTCTCTAATCACAAGGCATGTGAGCAAGTCATCAAAACAATTGACAAGGCTGACGACACACCCTCCGTACTAGTCTGCATGATGGCAGGAAGCCTTCATGGGAAGCCAAAGCCCGTCAACTCCCACGTCCCAACCAACAAAAGGGAACTCTAGGAGATACTGAAATATCTATCGAACAAGCTGGCTGGCAATCGAGTTGCAAATCTCTAACCACTCCAAGATCTCTTAGATGAATCCAAGTGGCAATAGACCAGAGTGCATGACTTAAACCTCATGTATAACTGGGCCCTGGTGCCTGACCAACGACTAGGGATAGACCGAGTCCTAGGAGATGACAAGTAGTCTGATGAACGAAATTATAATGACGAATACGAAGACTGCCAATCCTTCAGTGATGAAAGTGAGGGTGAGGTAGATACCGTGGAATACGACACTGAAGGACAAGAAATAGAGCAAATACGAGCAGACTCCAAGCCGCAGAGAAAGAGTATCTTCAGGATGGAGTGAGGAGTCATGCACGTGGAATGTGACCACGCTTGGTTGGAACTGTAAGAGCCATAGACCTTGAGCAAGCAGGACTAGCCCAGACATCCGTATTTAGAACTAAATCACCATCTGAACTGTGCCCACCAGGGGAGACCACCTCTTCTAGTGAAGGCGGGGTATTCGACTCTGAATCACAGGTTAGTTCGGATAGTGATCTAGAGATCCCTAGGCCACCCTCAACCAGACGCACCAAGGGGGACCTGCCTGTCCACCTGAGGCGTAGATGATTGAGATAGAAAAAGGAAAAACAACCCAGGGTTACTCAAACGGAAGAACAGCAAAAATCGCAGGACCTCCCTAAACGATTTACAAAATTCAAAAAGGGGGATAGGGTGGTAGTTCTGTTAGGTGCCAAACGTCAAGCACAGAGAAGCGAACCAATCGAGGGACCAGCCAAGGTCGAGGAGGTGGACCTAGCCCAAGAAGGGGAACCAGTCTTCATTGCTGATGACTTGACTAAGGAAGAAGAAACGAGCCTTGTCGCTCTCTTGTGAGAGTACATAGACGTGTTCGCCTGGTCCTTAGGAGAGCTTAAGGGGGAGATTCGAGTGTCATGACTCACAACATACCCATGACGCTAGACGCAATACCGGTCAAGCAGCGACCATACCCTATGAATCCAAAACATGCTCATGCTATCAAGGAAGAGATTGATAAGCTGATGAGAGCAGGGTTCATTTATGAAATTCAGCACACAGATTGGGTATCGCCCATAGTCATCGTGATGAAGAAGAATGGAAAAATCTGAGTGTGCATCAATTACAAGAAGGTAAACTCTGCCACCAAGAGGGACAACTATCCATTGCCATACACGGAGCACATGCTTGAGAGAGTGGCAGGCAAGGAAGCCTACAGTTTCGTAGATGACTTCTCAGGGTACAACTAGGTGCAAGTGCATCCTGTGGATAGGCATAAGACTGCCTTCAACACTAAGTGGGGCGTCTTTGCTTACATAGTCATGCCCTTTTGGTTGACTAATGCCCTTGCCACTTTCCAATGCCTCATGTACACCATCTTTAAGGACATGCTTCGCAAAGAGTTAGAAGTCTTTGTCAATGACCTCTATGTCCACTCGACCTGACTCGAACACTTAGACAAACTTTGAGTAGTCTTTAAGTAATGTCGTTTATACCGTCTCTCCTTGAACCCCTTAAAGTGCCAGTTTTGGGTGAAGCATGGATGCATTCTAGGGCACATGGTGTCAAATAACGGCATTGCCACTGACTTCTCAAAGGTTAGGGACATTGTTGACCTTCCACCCCCTCAAGCACCTACAAAGGAGTTCAATGCTTCCTAGGCCATACTGGGTAATATCGACGGTTTGTACTCAATTATGCGTTGATCGCCAGACCATTGTACAAGCTGCTTATTGTCTTTGAATGGACTGAAGCATGCCAACGTGCATACGAAGAGTTGAAGAAGGTTCTAACCACAGCACCAATCCTACGAGCCCCAGATTGGACCATCACCTTCCACGTGCATATCGATGCTTCTAAGTTTGTCGTGGGGGCAGTGTTCTGCTAGCCTGTTGAACACAATCTAGACTATCCAATGAACTTTGCTAACAGACAACTCATAGAGACAAAATTGAATTACTCAACGACGGAAAGAGAAGGATTAGCCATGGTATTCGCAATGAACAAATTTCGGCATTACCTTTTGGCGACGCCCTTCACCTTCTTTGTGGACCATCAAGCCTTGCTTTATCTAGTAAACAAACCTTGTGCTACAGGATGCATAGCTCAATGGATCCTTCTGCTTTTAGAGTTCAAATTCTCCGTAGTGGTATGGAAGGGAAAATAGCATTACATGGCTGATCACATGTCGCGCATTCCCACCGGAGAAGCTGCTAGACAAGGTGTTATTGATGAACTGCCCGACGCCCATCTGTTAATTAACCTCTCCAGCGAGAGAGGCGTATTTAAGGCTGATCTAACGCCGTATTGGGTAGATGACATAGTCCAAGTGCTTGAGCACAGATTGCCTGACCGACCAATAGAAAAAGCTCGGCTTAGGCGAATAATCCTTAAGATCTAGCCCTATCAGCTGATTGCAGACCAACTCTATAGGCTGGGCCAAGACGGATTGTTGCGCAGATGCATGTGCGAATATGAGATGCACGATGTGCTCTCAGAAGCGCATGGCGGCATTGCCGGAGGGCACTTTAGCAGAGACATGACAGCACAAAAAGTGTTGTAGTCTCAACTATGGTGGCCCATGCTTTTCCGCGACGCAGCACGATTCGTCAAGCACTGTGACGAGTGCCAACGGACGAAGGCCCCAATTCGCAAAGTTCGAATGGAATTAAACCCGGTTATTGCTCGACAACCCTTCAAAAAATGGGGAATTGATTTCATTGGGCCCATCAGTCCTACGGCACAGTATTCACAGGCTAAGTATATCATTGTGGCCATGGATTACCTCACTAAATGGGCAGAAGCGCCAGCCACACGAAAAAATGACGCTAGAACGACAGCTAAGTTCTTATGGGAGCAAGTAATCTCACGATTCGGTTGCCCCATCGGACTGGTCAGTGAGACCAAGGCACACACTTCATCAATGAAGTGATCGCGCATCTCCTATCCACCTTCCTCATCATCCATCGTAAATCCTCACCATACTACCCTTAGGAAAATGGCCAGGCCGAATCAACGAATAAGATTCTTGTCAATGTATAACCAAGGTTTTCTCTGCTTCGCGCAGTGACTAGGACAACAAGTTGATTGTAGCTCTGTGGGCTTACCGAACCACTTATAAAATGGCAAACCCCCTTTAGGCTAATGTATGGAACATAAGTGATTCTACCATTAGAGTTCTTCGTTCCTAGCTTGAGAATAGTGCTTCAAGAGTGATGGGAAGGGAAGGAGGCATGGACGCAACGACTAGTTGAACTCGAACGTCTTTCGGAGACTCGTCTTCTTGCCACCCATGCACTGATCTGTGAGAAAGCCCAATGCAAGAGCTGGTTTGACAAGCACGTCAAGCAACTTGAGTTCGAACAGGGTGACTTAGTGCTCCTCTACTCGGTTAAAGGGCATAAGCAAAAGATGAAATTTAGAGGTCTTGGACCCTTCAAAGTTCGTGCAATCAACCAAACAGGCAACATTGAACTTGAGACCCTAAATGGTGAAGGAATAGGCTTCTTCAATGGCAGTCATGTCAAGAAGTACTACCCTCCTACGCATCCTTTGCATGAGCCACCGATGTTAGAACCACCTGTCAAAGTCCAAGTGGCCACAATCACTAAAATCGACGACGACGACGAGGAAGCCGTGGAACTTGCATACCTCTGTATCATAGTCATGGCAAAACAAACATGTGCTTTCACCACCTTGATTGACGAGGGAGCAGACTTCAACGTCTTGACCTACGATCACTCAACTTGGCCAACCACAACTTCAACCCACCACTGCAAAATTAAGCCTATATGGGACCCATTCCTACGCACTACTCAGCAAGTGCAAAGCAGCCGTTTCTATTGAGTCTGAGATTGTTCCAATGATTTTTTACGTGTTGCCAAATACTAAAAACGTAGGCACAGAGTCACTGCTAGGGCGCACCTTCAAAAAGCAGACCCACTGCAATGTTGACTACGCATCGCAGTGCATCCACCTAACAATAGGCAACGTTCACATTGTTACAGTTTTCAGCAAGGGCTGCACAACCTCATCATGGGGCCACCAAGCCACCGATAGAAACACATGTAGGCAATTCTAAGGAGGCGGTAGTGTGCGGCCGCCACTCCTCGAGCTTCATACACTGCAACCCATAGCAGTCAAAGCTAAGGCCCCACAGCCTCGCCTTCAATGGATGCCTAAACAACTGCAACAGCCGCCTAGGAGTCGACGCTCCTACCCTCATAAGACCAAAAAATCTAAACCTAGGAGGTCCAAACGTAGTTACAGGAATAGACGTGTAATCAATCAAAGATGGGTCCCCAAGGCTCTCTTGCGTGCACAAGGCTACTATGAGGGTAATGCTTGGCTATGGATACCTAAGGCCCACACGGCCAGAGGCACCACTCATACGCCAGCCTCAAGCTTGATCATCCCAAAAATCGTAGAACCTCAAAACCACAAGCCGCAAAGCTTTCCCGACCCGCAACCATCAAGTTCATCCATGCGCGAACCTACGCGAATCGCCCAAGCTTGTCGACCCAAGCAACAACCGTCGGCTCAAGAATCATCACCCGCAAGAAATGATCTGACTTTCCAAATCCATCCTGAAATCAACAGGCCGTCACTCGAGGCCGCTGCTAACCTAGCCTTCGTCCCAGTGACCCAATCACAAGCTCAAGCACACTCATCACCGCAACTTTCCGTCGCCAAAGGCTCAAGTCCTACCAAACCCCAACCACCCGCAAGCCTTAGGCCCTCTTACAAGAGGAAATCCTTTCTCTCACTAGCAGCTAATTTAGCTGAGGAAACAGGGGATGACGTGGTGGATTACATTAAGCGATTGGATGCCACTTTTGTGTCACTAGCTCTGAGCTATGATCACCTCGACTTAGGCCTATTGGATGAATCCTTCGCAGCTGAAGTTCAAAGGATGCCTTGTTCTTGGGAAACATTTGAATTCGCATTTGCAAAAGCCGCTACCTTCGCTGCTAAGTTGCCCAGTAATGAGATCTCAAAAGAGTAAGCAATCAAACAACGCCTCATCATGTCGTATGATCAGCGGACCACCTCTGCCATCACTGACCAAGAAGTGGGAGAGCTGTCAAAACTTGCTGAGATGAAATCCCAGTTCTTAAGGCATTGGTATGCTCTTAGGCTGCAATGGGAAGTTGAAGGATGCTGAGTAATGACCAATGCTGAGTAGCGACGCGCTATCAAAATAGCAGAGTACGACCCCACATACGTCGCGCCAACATCATATCTAGTGTTAACCACGCTGCGGGGCCGTCCTATAGAAGAACACATCAAGGGACACCCCTACCTCGATCGCTTGTTGACCGAAGAGGAGTTACACATTGCTAGCTGAGTCAACTCGGGTGACTTTCTAACTGACGTTCTCACATGCATCACCCAAGTGGGGATTAAACCCTCCGACCTAGACCATGAAGTCCATTTGGAATACAACCCCAATTTCTATACTTGGCTCCTTCACAAGTAGCCCCTACACCTCCACGCCGAAATCCATTCACCTTCTAACCCTCAATCCTAGGAAGGATTATTCTCAAACTAGAAGGGGAGGGGGTAAGGTGAATCAGATCAGAAGCAGTAAATAAAATCAAAGTCAGTGAAGTACGTACACATACATTGTGAAAAATGGATGGGGTAGGAAAAGGGCATGAAAACTTTGAATTAAAAGGCAAAAAGTCAAAGTCTGAAAAAGGGAATCTGCATTAGACCTTAATGAATTCATTCAAAAGCATAGAGTTTTTTCTTTTTCAACAATTATTATGTCACAAGAACTAATGAAAATTATGATTTATGACAAGAACAAAAATTGTCGCAGCAGGACCGAGCCCATAGACTCCCCTTTACGGAGGAGGAGAGAATGCGGTACAGCATCAACCTGGAGAGCTGCACCTATAATCAATTGAAATTCCGAACTATTCACAATTTGAAAGAATTAGTGGCCAAGGAAGAGGCGGCCAGGAGCATCGTGGAAAGCTACAACCTCAAGAAGTACCTGGAAAGTTTCTCACAAGAACCTGATCACATGAGCTATGTGGAATTTCTCAGGTCCTACAACCCCGACAGCGAATGCGGCACTGTCACAGTGGGAAGAGGACAGAATGCTAAGCAAGTATCTTTGGTGGAGAAGGCACTGGGACTAGAACCAAAGGTGGAAAAGAAGCAAACGAGGGACGTGTACGCCATGCTAGGGATGAGAAAGGAGGACGTGCTGACAAAAGATGACATCAGTATCCAGGACATCCCCAATGCAGACCAGGCTACAGGCGAAGCTCATACATGCGCTCTTTTCTAGCCAGCGCTACAATGCGTTGATGCACCGAATCAGCGTACCAATACTAGAAAATGTAGCAGCCCATATCATGCACCAAGTCGACTGGAACAGCTACGTGTGCAAGACTATCGACCAAGCTGCCCGAGCGCTAGCCTTAGAAAGCATGCCAGCAGGAGGAGAGTCCCTGATGTCGAAGGCCGCAGAAAGAAAGAGGGCTTCCTCCAAAGCCTCGTTCATTGCATACGGGGGCATCTTACCGATGCTTATCCAGGAGGCCGTGAAGGAAGCAGAAGAGAGGGAGGGAGAAACACCCGATCGATCACCTCCCCATCAACACCAGGAGAGGTCCAGTGAAAGGACGGAGACCGAGGAAGAAGGGAAAGAGCAGAAGAGCAAAAAGCAGGTCAAGGAGATTAAGAAAAAAGCAGCACAAAAGAAAAAGAAACAGGATGAAGGCCGTAGAAAGGAGAGGGAAGACTTGGAGAAAGCGAAATGACAATCCCTCAGGGAGGTAGAGGAGAGAGAAAGGAAGAGGAAGCATGAATAAGAAGAAACAACGGAGCAAGTCGGGTAGGCTAAAAAGGTATGCAAGCAAGAGACTGAAAGGAGAAGAAAAGAAGAGCAAGAGGAAAAAGAAAAACTAGAGGAAGAATACAAAAAGGCAGAAGAGGAAAGGAAAAGAAAAGTTGCAAAGGAGGAAGAGGAGTTGAGAAGAAAAGAGGAGGAGGACCTGGCCGAAGCTACACGCCATCCATCAAGAAGCAATGCAGGGCGGATGACCTAGAAGCCTGGAATCAGACAAGGGAAGAGATGCCTAGCTCCAGTATGCAAGCACTAGAGCCCACGCCCCCCGCAGTTCCAGAAGGAAAAGGCAAAGCACCCCTGCATCCTATCCCCACCCTCATGGCACCCCCCGCTGAACCTACTACGGTCACCCCTAGCATCCCCACCATCTTGGAAGTGTCCAACTTGGTGGCCTAGATGCAATACTTCATCAGCAAGAAAATGGCCCAAGGGAAAAGCACGGAAACCATGACCACGGGACCAAAAAGGCCAGCTGCAGATGCAGAATCAAGGTAGGACCAAAAGCGTCCACGTATGGAGGCCTCGACCACCCCCACCCACACAACAATGACACCACCAGCCAGTTACAATGAATACGTTGCTGAGCTGCTCTCCGAACTGGAGAGAGCGAAGGAGGAAAAAAGGAGGGTGGTGGCTGAGTTGGTGACAGAAAAAGAGTCAGTGGCAGCTTTCCAACTAGAAAAAACCTGCATCATCGCCATGCAACAACGCCAAATATTCAAACTCAAGCAAGATTTGAAAGCCAAGGAGGATAGGGAAGAAAGATACAAGCAGTGGCTGGAGGACGAGAATCAGGAACTTGTGTAGATGCAACGAGAGTACAAGCTCCTCTTGATGCAATATAAGGAACTCGAGTCAAAGACCACCACCATTGATTAGATGATGGAGGAGCTGAGCGCCAAAGAAGAGGAGAGAAGCCAAGAGAGGGAGCATCAATGAAAGGAGATCGAGTCTATGATCGATCAGCTATGCCTCAGGAAGAAAGAACAAGACAACATGAGCAAAGAGCTCGGGGCCCAAGAGCAGAAGCTCGTAACCCTAGCTCAAAAGCAGGGGGAGAGCATGAAAGGAATGAGCAAAAGGGCGGAGGAATGGGCTACACAAAACGAGGCAAGGGTGAAGGCACTGGCGCGGTGCCCTGCCTTGGTGGAGAAGGAAAAAATCTTGGCAGAAAGCAAAGCGGACGCTGCACAGACAGCCTTCACTGCTCAACAACAGGCCTTCCTCAATACACTGCTGGATACAACTCAACCAGAGGGAAAGGAGCCGTTGGAGGTGGTGAAGAAGAAATTAAGCATCGCACGCAGAGCCCAGCATGCGGGGCTGCAGATGCCACCCCAACATACGGAGGAAAGGCTGGGCCTAGAGGAGCAGCGAAAGTATCTACTACTGGCCGGCCTAACCCCCAGGAGGTAGATGCCCTCGGCTTTGAAGAAAGAGCACTACAAGAAAACTGGCAAGGGGAGGAAGTCGAACTCAAAATTAACATGAACAGATTCAGAGAAGATGTAATCCCGCAGCCCCCCTCGCCGCACGAACACGATCAGCAACAACCCACCCCGCCCCTGGACAGATAGGCCACCCTCAAGGAGAGACGAAAAAAGCTGGTGGAAGAAGCCAGAAAAAGGCTGCAGGCCAAGCCAGTCGTGCGGCCATCCGCACCCCTTCCACCATGCCCCGAAGACCTCCCAATGCAATTCTACGTAGAACTACTGGTTTGGGAACCCCTTCCTATCCACCACCTCTCCCCACGTCTGCATGAACCTAAAAGAGTACATGCAAAGCCACCAATTTTTACGCAAATCCATCTGTTCGCCCTTCCCCCCTCATTCGACGACGAGAACTAGACTTGGTTGTCCTGCTCCTGATGTAATACTATCCCAAAATGTATCCACAAAAAAAAAACGTACGATCACTGCACCTAGGGGTCCTTAACTTAGGCGTGTCCAGTGACCTTGGTCAGCTAGCTCTGCTCCTAACCCCCTAGCCCTTTTTGATCCCCATGTCACGCTTAGGGCATATCAACGACAAGACACACCTAGGGAGGTAACACTCACCTATGGTTAGACCTGTCACCCTAAGCCACTCGCACCACACCCCCTTGGCACAAATGGGGTCCTCAAGTGTGGGACATCACTCGAGCTCGCCTGCAGTTAGACCCACTTCCCCATTCCACTAGCACGAGCACATTGCACCAACATGCTGAGGATAACACCCCCCTTAGGTAGAGCACCACACCTTCTTCTTCAAGTACACCAAAAATGCCCAACCACCAACTTCGGAGGCCCTCGTCCACCCACGCAATCCAGTGAGCTGCTCCGACGAACATCATTCTTGAGCTTCCACAAGCACCTGAGTCTACATGTGGCCCTCACCCTTACACCCACGCCAAAGTGCCATGGGACTGGCACCCGTCTAGGAGGGGGGTAATGTTAACCCCAAGTCAAGATGGCAAAAAATGGAGGAAAAAGCAAAAGGAAGATGGAAAAAGTGCAAAGACATGCAGGCAGCCTCTAAAGATGAACCGGGGAAAAAAGCGCAACCTTAAAAGAAAAGGCATCTCAAAAAACTCGGAAAATTCTTGTAAAAGAGCACTAGGCTCCCTCCTGTGCCAATTGTAAAATATTAGATGGGTGTAGGCTAGAGGCTCAAGGCTAAAAGAGAAAAATGGAAAAAGGACCTTGCCACATTGGCCGGTCATGTAAAAAAGGGATGGGTGCCCATGGGATTTTAGGGTTTGTATATATAAAGTTCAAAAAGTGAATAATAGATCATTCTTTGGTGTGTGGCAAAAGGAGTCTTCTTCTTCTCCTCTCCTTCTCACCTTCTTGCTTGTGTGTGCTCTAGAGAGAGGGAGTGTGAGAGTGTGAGGGAGTGAGTGTGTGTGAGAGTGAGGGATCAAGAGGGTGAAGCTCTTCACCATCTCCTCTTCTCTTCTTCTCTTCCCTTGTCTCTTCTTGCGCGCGTGGCTATGGAGGATGGAACTGGGAGGTGGAGGAGGCTTGAGGATGCTTGAGCAAGCATCTAGGATTGTGGAGCTACTGGTATGTGGGAGAGGGGAGGTAACTCATATCGGCACTAAGGTAAGCTCACTACACTCGTAGGATCGATGGCGCATCAGCTAGGTGAGAGATAGCCATTAGAGCTTGCTTGGAATGCTTGAACAATAAGTGGGAACAATAAGTGGTCCATAAGTCTTGGCGGTTGAGCGAAGGCTCCCACAACATGATACGCATGACACACTTGTAGTCTATGAAAATGTTCAAAAGCTAAAGGATATTGTTGTGCTACATGAGCTTAATGTAGTGGGACTTTGGGTACTTTGTCACTCCTTCAAGAGCTTTAATGCATGAGAATCAAACGACTACCTCTCACACATAGTCTCTTGCACATAAATGTAATCATTTGTTTGTAGTGAGTGGCATGGCCTTCCTTCAATCCCATAAAGGATGCGCTTTGCACACTCCATGATCCAAGTGAGTGGTCCTTCAACTTTAACCCTCTATAACCTCAACATGCAAGAGAGAAGTACATGTATGGAAATTGAGAGTGCTTAGAGAGAAGATGAGTAGAGCTTCACCCTCTTGGTCCCTCACCCTCACTCTCTCACTTTCTTTTCCTCAATCTTTGACTCTCACACTCAATCACTCTCTCATAATGAAAGTAAGAAGGTTAGTGCACAAAACCTGCACACATATGAATAATTTTTCTATTCATTCTCATCCTTTTTATACATGATTTCTAAGATTAGGGTTTTTCTGTCCATCTTGCCATCCAGCCCCTTTTAGGGCCTCAAGTTGAGTCAAAATGATCACTCATTGAGAATGTAGATTTACTCAATTTTAAGTCTTGATTTGAGGATGTGAAGAACCTATTGTCAATGGAGAGTTGAAAGTTTGAGCGATAGTTTAAATTCTTGGGCAGTCGTTGCACTTCATGCTAGAATGGTAGAGAGCTTGAAGATAGCGAATATGATTTGCTCAACAAAATTGGCTCCTTAATATTAGCTTTTCTTCTTACATTCCCTTGGAGATAGTTGAGAATCCTACATGACAAAGTCTTCAATCTTGCTTGTGTCATTTAGGTCTTCAATAATTCATGGACTTGCTACTCCTTTGTTACTACTTAAACATACCCTTTGCAACCAATGTGCTTGCATTCACTTGATACAACTTGAGAGCATATGCATTTGAGTCTACTAGGGTCTTTAAAATTGTTATTCATATCACTTACATGTTTATGTTATCAATAGTTAGTTGCTTCTTCTTACTCCCTCCTTGTCCGAAAATTATTGTAGTGTTTCCAAGTGTTGCAAGGGTACGAATAATGTGGTATGCATGGATTTTTTA